>NC_024307.1:27291181-27313714 GCF_000523025.1 Cynoglossus semilaevis | reverse complement strand
TTACATTAAATAAACAGATAAACATTTTCAGCAGTGTTTTTTCCCCCAAGGTTTTTGTCTCTCATTATGGCAGACAAACAAGACGGGTGTAAAATTACTCACACGTGAAAACCTGAGCTTGTTGCAAAGTTTTGCATGAAATAGCTGACGGCTAGCTAGAAGTTAGATGACACAATAACGTTTGTTAAAAAACGTATGTATTTAGTTAAAATATATTACATTAAGCAAAAATAGCTACAAAAAGACTAAACATTTTTCCTGTTTAAGAAACAGTTTCCCAAGACGTTGCTGAAATTGAGTCAAACCTAGAGACAAAGGCCAAATAAAGGTGAGACACGTAGTTAGAGGTCATTTCTAAGTAGCTAAGAGCGAGGTTAATATTTAGCCAAAAATCATTTGTTACAATATGAACTAAGCCACAAAACACTGAAATAAAATGAAATAAAAATATCCCTGAACAAGTTACAGTCAAATATACAGCAAAAAAGCTAAGAGTTATCCCCCAAAAAGTAAAATTAATTAAAACCAGACATCAAACACCAATGAATTTTAATGTTAGCTAATAATGCGACAAAAGCAAAATTGATAAATGTTTGAGCCACAGAGATTGCTAAAGGTGTGCATAGAAGTAGCTAGCATGCACTGGAACTGCCCTCGAAATAATCCATAATCATCAGCACAGTATGATCAGTGTACACCTGGAATGGACGGAATGAGATTTAATTTTATTGTTTTACCAATAAAGTCCTGAATGGAGGTGCTGGTGGGCGGAGCTTAGTGTTCTATGATTTTAACGAGGACAAACGTTCTGTGCAGAGACTGAATCCGGCTGTGCAAATGTGATAATTGCAGGATACGAGTGTGTGTGTGTGTGTGTGTGTATGTGCGCGCGCGCGTACACAACCACCTGGCTTAAGCCGTTGTGCACTTTACATTCCATAGTATCAAACAGCAGCAAGTGTCACTCTGTGTTCTCACCAGAGGAACTGTACTGACGTCAGTGACACCAGGAGGACATATTTACTCCTCTAATTGGTTCTAATGGTTGTGGTTCGTACAAAGAATCCTTCCAAGTTTTTGAGCTGTTCAGTACAGTCTGTGGTCATCACTGTCTGATTCTCTCTCCATTCTGCAGCAGATATGTTTCATATACAAGGCTTTATTCATTTCATTTTTGCTATTTTTGTTTTTTTCTAGTTGTATCAATAGTGGCTAAGACGTAGCCGTTTTCAGGCTAATCTGAAGTACAAAAATCTACCAAAAATAATCTAAAATATAGAGTATCAGTGTTGGCTAATAGTGTGCTTTTGTCCATACCAAGGCTAGGCCAAGCTAGCCCTGCTGACAGGCTAACATGGGTCTAAGTGACTCTTTATGATCGTCTAACTCTTTTAACATTATTAGGCTAGCTTGACTTCCTCTCTGCATCTTAATATGAGCAGCGACCTATGAGAAAACAATTACTTGCCCAAGTTTTTGGCTACTTTTTATTTAGCGTTTGGCCGTAGCTTGGTTTCAACCTGTTTTTTGTTGTTGTTTTTTTTTTATAACAGCTTTTTTGAGCCATTTTTTCGTAAGTGTGGGTCAATACCTTTTTATTGTCGTGAGTGAACTATCACGTGCTCTGGGGCTGAAATCTCTAATCTTTTTAGCAGGTTGCACGCTAAATGCTCTGGGGCTGAAGGCTAATCTTTTTAGCAGGTTGCACGCTAAAATTGAACTCAAATCTGCACCAAACCTTTAACGTGTAATCCAAATCCTAGAAGGAAAATAACGACCTGCCATAATTCTGACTCTGTCTCATAGTTACAGTGCCACATACTGGACAGAATATTATGTTCCCTTCATGATAGACAGAATAAAGACTTGAATCCATTCCAGCAGTTCTTATCTGTGTGGTTTCCCTGAGCAGGGCGTAGAGTTCTATTCACACTATTCACTAATGTTCTGCAGAAAGAAGTGTAATGACAGACTCCTGTAACCTCCATAAATGGTCTTTCTGTGAGGGAGGAGGCCAACGCCACTGTCGCTCCTCTTTTGTTGTGACTGTATTTCTGTCCTCCCCTCTGCTTTCCTTTCTCTGGCGCTTCTTTTTTAGATAAGATGGGATAAATTAAGGCGACGCTAGCTGCTTTGTTGTGGAAATGCTTCGGGGCTCAGGGACCAATCAGAGTGTAGACTAAACAGGAAGTAAAGGAAGTGGCTTCCTGTAAAGGTCCCAGAGAGTTTTGGTAGTTGTTATTATCAAATATGTCTTCACTGAATAAACTGTAAGAAGTTTGTCAAAGAGCTGAAGAAACAATAGTGTGAACTGATCAGGACTCAGTCAAGTCACTGGGGTTAACGGGGAGGAACGGTAATAGATTGTCAGGGTACATTGTGAGTTAAATTAAAAAATAGCCGCAAAATCTATTGTTGTAAAAACAGCAATATATACATCTATATCTATATATATATCTACTGTATATATAGATATATATAGATATTTCCATATATATCTATCTATATAAAGATATATATGTATATATGTATATAAAGATATATATATATATATATACATATATATATATATATATATTTGGTCTACATTTATAATAACTTATGGCCATCCTCGGGTCAATTGTTAGCTTTTTCAGCTAATTTAATTTTAATCTGTGGGCTAATATTTTCTAACCAGCTTTAGCTACCTCCCTACCACATCTGGCTAACTTTCAAATAAATAGTTGTAACAGCTGTACTAGGATGGGAAGAATTCCCCCAGGAAAACTCAAACGATATTCGTCCGACTCAAACTGAATCCTGCTCAGAAAAAAAGGTAAAAAAAAAACCCAGAGAGGAAGTGATCTCATCTACAGCCTGATGAAACCCTCCTGTAAGGATAACAGGAAGAGCAAAAAGCAGACATGGACTCATGAAGCTCTGATGTCCTAATATGGAGGTAAGGACTTCAGACAGTAGCTATGACGACGAGTCACCAAGCAGAGGCAGATTTCAATTTTTCTGATTTGTTTTGGTGTTTTTTTTCTCTCATGACTTCCCCCAGACTCTGAGTCATGTGACTACTCCGAAGGTCAAGTCACGCTCTGAGAATTCAGCCCTAGACGTGACGTAAAACATTAAACAATAGAAGTGAAGCTTCAATGTAGCGGGAAAAGAGAATAAGTGATTAAATAAGTGGAATGAAGACACCTTCTCAAAACAGATACAAGGAAAAAGACGCAGAAATGTCCACAACAAAAATGAGGGAGCGGGGGTGGTAGAAGGCTGAAAGTGAAAATGGCTTAAGGGACAAAAAAAACCAAAACAAAACACACAAAAGGAGCAGAAAAAGCCTTCAGGACAAAAGGGAGGAGTTATTAAATAATTAAATGTTAATCTGAAGCTGTTAAAGCTCAGAGAAGTAGAAGTTGAAACATTTAGTAAAGGAGCAAAAAACAATCTTTGTGAAAACGTTCAGAAAATGTTCAACATTAAAACCTAAATAATGAACAATGAAAATTAAACACATTCAAAAAGCTAAGAAAAAAAAAATCAAAATCTAGTAGGTTGTAGCTCAAATGTTCTTTTGAAACAGTTTTGAAAAGAAACTATAGAAGTGGAAGATGAAATGTACGAACATTTTCTTTGATGGAGTGAAGCCGCGTGAGTTCCTGGCCTCACGTTTCCATTTTCTGTAAACACATATGATTTGACCCAAGCGTCTGGTGTCGGTGACGTAGGAGACACAGCTCCAGGTAAAAGCAGAGGTGAAGACAAGGTTACGGACGACACTCCCACAGAGTGTTGACATGTCAGCAAACTTTACTTTTCATTTGTTTTCAGGTCAAATATGAGGCCCCTCGGAACCAGGCGCACGCACTCACATTTTCCAGCTAAAACCTGAGAAAACCTCCATAAAACTAAACAACATTACCATACGTGTCCCACAGCGTGTGTTCTGTCAGCTGTCTTCTCTTTATTCTAGGCATTAGCACGAAATCAGACACGCAGGCTAACATGTTTTCAGGACCCTATTTTGGAACCTTTAGCCTTTAGTGTTAAACAATTATTTTTCCATATCTTTTAGGCTAACATTGACTTCCTGTCATCATCATCTTAACTTACTTATCACATAAACTAACATATACTTTTGTTACTTTTCTATGCCTTTAATTAATTGTTTAAATATATATACAGTATATATTTTTAAATTAACACAGAAGAATGAAAAAATATGAAATGGTTTCATGTGTTTTTTATTTGGTTAACTTTTAGCTGTCTTGACTCCATGTTTAGCCCTTTGGCTCTATTTTTATCCAACATTTCTATCACTTTGCTAAATGTCACTCATGATCTTACTTCTGTGCTACGTGTTTTAGCTCTGTTTCAAACTAATACTTGAATTATATTTCCATTTCGTTTCTACCATTTTACTCTCTTTTAGTTCTTTTTAGCTTTAGCTTGTCTCTAAGAATGCCCAACATTCAGAAAACATAAAAGTAGCATTAGCTAAAGGCTTGGCTATATTTTCCCCAAACATTCTTAAACTAGTACTGAGAAACTTTACTCTGCCACATTGGCATGTAATTATACTATTGTAAGATTCACAGAGATCCACAGATTTTTTTTCTAAATTAGTCAAAAGTAAAGAAACAGCAAAAGTTACACATGCAGAAAGTAAGCTAAAGTAGCTAACAAGCTGTCGATCAGATGGTAACCTACCTAAAGTAAATATGGCACTAAAGCAAGGCATTAGCAAATTGTAAAAATGCTTGAATATTAGTCAGAACGTGTCAAACGTGCTCAAGGTTGGATGTGACTATAGCAAAAGGTCAAAGATGATTTAGAAAATGTAGGTGTTCCGCACAAAGTGTGAAAATGTTTAGCTCTTTCATTGGCTGAGTAAAGCTCACCTGTGATGTTTCTTACTGAACTGTAAATGATAACCTTTGACACTCAGTTCACAGAACACACAATGGAAAACTGCTTAGATTCCTGTATCTTCAGATCAGATCAGTGATATGGATCAGAGTGTAGACTGCAAACACACACACACACACACACACACAAACACACACACACACACAGAGGAGTGTATACAGTCCAGTAGTGTAGTAACATCCTGAGGAAACTGCCTCTCCCTTCATTTGCTGCTCACAGCACCGTGGCATCGTTGGAGGGACTGGAACAGTGAGAGTGTGATGGAGAAGTTACAATAAAAATATCATGAATAGGAACTGATTCAGACCCAGAATGAGGACGAGGACGAGGAAGAGGAAGAGTCTTATTATTGCCTGTTCCCTGGAGTTTTCTCCTCCTGTTAGGCTTCAGTGAGTTTACTGGAAAAGTGAACAATGACTCGTGCAAACACAATAAAAACACAAGGAGACACAAAACGCTTTTCTTTTTAGCTGCTGATCCATTTCCATGCAGTGAAACCAGACGCTTGTCACACTCGTTTGTGAAGAGTGGGATATGAAGAGGTGAAGAAGCAGTTTTTGGCACTGGGCTGGGTCAAAGCTGTGGGTTATGTAACCCATCCAGGTCTTCTGTCCTCATCCTATCTGTGAAATGTCAGTATCATGCTTTTTTTCAGATTTGATGTTGTTTTTTTTAGGTGATAGCCAAATATAAGCCTTACATAAGCCAAAACCTCAGTCAAAAAAGAAAACTTCCCTCATATTTTCACTAAAATATCAGGGATGCATCAGATGTTGGGCCACCAAAACTCTTTGTTGGAAAATAACCCAAAAGCGCATTTTCATTTTTCGGCCGAAACAACACCGACACAGGATGTTGTGATCTATTCAGATCCTCTGGACTTCATCACAACTATTCTTGATCCGCCTTATAAAGATCCTTATGTGGATATGGGAATAGAGCAGCGCGCACGAGAAATGACCCAGGCAGAACCAAGAATTTTCATTTCAGTGCATCTCTACAGAAATATCTGTTTAAAAACACAAAAATACTTATTAATTCAAATTAAAAGTAGCATGTGGCCCACATGCTGTCAACATGAAACCCAGATGTTGGCCAACACTAATGAATTGCAGTTGGACTTTATTTTTCATATAGTGAATGTAGCACACAGTTGTGTGACCATCTTTGTAATAATTACATTACATCCTGTTTCAGTAGTAGAGACACTGAGTTAACACTGGACAGCCTGTTTATTGGTAGCGTAGGATGTATACCAGATATGGGCCACTACCTCCTATTAGTCTATGTCACTTTTTCAGGTTGTGACTCATTTTTTTATTTCTGGTTTAAGTTGTATTGAATGGTGGCCCACTTTCTGGACTCATGTATACCAGATATGGGTTGTGACTTTAGGTTCACTTTTCTCTTGTGTACCTGGATTCCAGATGTGGGTTGCTAAAAGTATTTCACTTGTATAGGTGGTGACTGAGGTAAACTAAAGAGGACTGATGTACTGTTGCAACGTTCTGTGGGTGGTTAGAGCAGCATGTACAGTATGACAGTGAAGAGCTCGTCTCTGACCGACTCAGCCTGTACTGACTAACGCTGCACTAACCGTGCGTCTGTAAAAACAGTGGGAGGCGTCTTCACCCACGTCACCGGCTCCTGCTGATGAAACCCGTTGGCTCATTCTGCCCGCGTCCTTCGTGAAGCAGCCCATTAGTCAGCGCTAACAAGCCACAGAGTTCTCCCGCTGCTGCTATTTATAGCCTCAAACACACAGCCTTATTCTCTGAGTCCAGTAAAAATCTGGCTCTGTGATCACTTCCTTCCCCGCCCTCTGCTCAGACCACGTTCTCAGTGCCAGACAAAGCTCTGGTGAAGTCAGAGTGGAACCTTATTTTGAGCCTGCAGTGACCACATACTTGATCGGACACACTGAAAATCCACAGGATTATCATCCTGTTCACATCACAGTGTTAGGACACTGACAGGGATGTCACTTCATCAGCACAACAGTACCAACACTGTGGTACTGTCAGTGGAGGCAGGCAGAACTTTTAGATGAGTGTACACAGTAGTGCATATAGAGTTGAGACGGTAAAGAATATTCTTTCCCGTGGTGTGTGTAAATAACAATGTGTGTGTTAGCGCACCGACAAGAGGAAAGACCGTGGAATCACTGGCTACACATCAGTCTGCCAATGCACTACAATGATTGATCTAATTAACCTTCGCCAACTAATTATCTCAACTAATGAATCCTTTTTGACTACTATATATACACACATACATGTATATGTATGTATATATATACTGATATATAAGATATACGTGTATATATATATATAATGTATACAAATAAATATACTCACCTACATCTATCTAGTACAAAAGTAAAATTCAGGGTCAACATATCAATAAAAAATCCTAACATTTGACATCTGACCTGGATTTCTGACAAAGGTTATAATTAAAGTTAATTAGCATTATTATAGGATTCGTGTCTGATAAGTGTTTTACTTCAGCCCAGAAAGGAAATCTTTTTGACTTGGCACAGACACAGCATATACAGCACTATAGTCAAGTATGTGGGCCAGAAAATAAGGCTGGCCCAATATATAATATATATGCAGTTTGACTCAGTGTTGAATACAATCTGGATTCCAGGTGTAGGCCACAAAGGGACTGGATTCCACTGGCTGCAGGCAGGTGGAGCAGGTGGAGATGGGGTGAAACTGCAGCCCACATTCTGGACTTGTTGATAAACATGCTGAAGCACGAGGCGGTAGCATCCCTGTGCTGACTTCAGGGTAGCTGTGAATATTCAGAGCTGTGGCTACAACTTACATCTTCACTACCTAGAGCCTGAAGCTGCATATGGTGCTGAGCTTTAGCGACACCTATCTGACAGTCATCACAGCAGCAGCTTCTAATTTTAAATGTCAACCCTTTCTTTTTGGAGTATTTTGATTGTTCAAACACGGGCTCTGCCTCCTAGGGCTGACAGAGGAGGAGCCTCCATGATCTCCTTACCCCAAAGACAGACAATGAACATATTTTTATATGTTAATTACTGCATTTAGACAATTAGGAAATGAGGTTGGAGCAACACAAACACAGTTATTTACCAACCAACATGATTAAGGCAGCATAACGTGCCAGCATCACTGTCTGCCCTCCAGCTGTTCAGAAACACACACACACACACACACACACACACACACACACACTCAGCGAATTATTTGAAACCATCACTTTTTCTCAGTTCTCTGCTGTACAGGTCAGAACCTGCAGTGAGATCATCAGACACGTCCACGTAAACGTCGTCAGAAGCTACATTTGAACATTTGTGCTTCTCCTACGTCGCCAGCCCATCAGTCAGATTCAGACATTTTTAGTTTGAGCCATTTGATGTTGTTACTGATTCATCCACTGCCTAATGAAAGCTTTTGTTAGTGATTATTGAACAAAGTACAAAGACAGGAAATACAAGTGCAAAACCACAAAAGCAGCATCCTTCTTTAGAACATGACTAACAATAACATTGAAATAATAAACTGGAGTCAAAGCAGGATCTGATGAGGTCATCAGTACAGTTCTGGTAAAAAAAATTATGACATGCAGGCATTATTTTTTATAGTTTTCCTTATGGAAGGAAGGAAGGAAGGAAAGTCAACTCCTTGTCAGTGTGACACAGCTCACCACTGCACACCACCAAATGTGACCTCTGTTTTTAACCCATCACCACAGTGAACAGTGGCAGCTTTAAGAACCAGGGAGCAGTGAGTGGAGACGGAGCCATGACAGAGCACCTCAGTGGGAACTTGGCAGCTGGTGGACTAGAACCTGAAACCTTCTGGACCCAAACCCTCTTCCTTAAGCGCTATAATATGGGGAGATTCAACAATACTGATGTGCAGAAACACAACATTGTTATGCTTATATGGTGATGGCTGATGGGAACAGACATCCCTACTGAATAAAAGTTAGTCCAGAAAGTCCCACAACATTTCATAATTGCTATGCATTAGCAACAACAGCTGCAGCTTAGCAAGAACATCAGTTCAATTAGGCCTTTGGAGAGATTTCTAAATGTTAGCCAAAACAAATCATTAAAACTCAAATTGATAACAGCCACAAGGCAACTGAAAGTGGGTCAAAAGACCAATACTTCAAACTTCCTAGCAAAAAATAAACAAGAGTAAGAATTTGTGAGCTGTGCAAAACTGTCCACGTCCTACATTTTGCCCTGGGCCGCAGTTTGAACACACGTTTCTCAGTTTGTTGGTGATTTTTCTGCTTGCAAGCAACATCGTGATAACGGCACATGACCTGACACATAAATACACAAAGTGTGATCTGAATAATTATAGACTATAGTATTTATTTAATAAGCAGATGGTAATTAGCCTCCAGCAAATAGTCAAGAAGTAAACTACGATTTTAAAAATAATCTTAGTTACCCTAGAAATGGCTGGAGGTTAGTTCATCTAAAGTAAAGACAAATGTGCAAAAGTAGGACAAAGTTAATTAAGTTCCTGGAACAAAGCTTGAAGTCTAGCACTAGTAACTTATTATCTAGAAACTTAGCTTACCAAAAAAGTTAAAAACAATTAACTGGAGATATGAACTGAACATTATCCAACAGATTACTAAGATCTGGGCCAGTAAATCTAATTACTGTAAGTCAAGAAATACCCCACCAAAAAGTATGCCCACAAATACCAAAGTTCATGTCAAAATGCTAACTGCTAATAGTTGACCACAGGTTTAATGTTTACCTTAAAGGCAAAACAGAAATACACAAATGTCAGCTGAAAATGGTAAACATAATAAAAAGACAAAGTATTTGCATTTAGGAAAGAAACACATTAAGAAAAAAATGTGGCAACAAAAGGTTAAACTGACACCAAAGATAACTTAAGTTTGACCCACAAATAACAAAAAAAAGACATTTAAAAAAATAGACAAAGATAAAAGGTTAAAAAAAGAGCAGAAAATGCAAAAACGTCACAGAGACATAAAGAAGCTGAATCTAACGCCAGAAGAAGGAAAACAGTAGATACTGTTTGAAACATAGTCATGTACCACATTTGGTCCCTGAGCCACAGTTTGGACACAGATGAAAACGTGTTGTTACCTTTGAGCTATTCTTCTGCTGCAGAGCATGACGACAGCACAGCATCTGACACAAACAAAGACAACAGGAAGAGTTTGTGACTAACAGCTAATTATTTTAATGTGGAGACGACAATAATGATGATGAGGTTTGTTCACAGCTGACAGCTATGTAGGACACAGAACAAGCTACGTTTGTTGGAATGACCTGGAAAAACGTGACGTCCAAAATATTGTGCGAACACCATGTGAAAAGACTGTCTGTGCTAACGTCTCCTCTGTTCGTACAGAGTACGAGCAACTGTAAAAAATCCACTGACGCTAGCAATATACCAGGAAAAAACATACATTATACAGAGATCCAGAGAGACAAAGATGTGACAAAAAGAACAAGACTGGGGTGTAAGAAATGGAAGGCTTAGTCCTAGTTAAGATGTAATTTCATTATAAATAGCTAAGGGTTAGCCGATGTTGCAGCACATATCGTAAAAAACAAACAAAACAAAAACAAATTGCTAATA
Source organism: Cynoglossus semilaevis (assembly GCF_000523025.1). Taxonomy (NCBI): domain Eukaryota; kingdom Metazoa; phylum Chordata; class Actinopteri; order Pleuronectiformes; family Cynoglossidae; genus Cynoglossus; species Cynoglossus semilaevis. The sequence goes on along the minus strand of NC_024307.1, from coordinate 27,303,170 downwards.
GACAGAATAAAATGAACTCAATTGATCCCACACTAAAGTCTAATCAAATCTAGCTTCAAATTTATAAAAAAATGACTTCAGTTTAATGAAGCAGAGCCAACAGTTATATTAGCAAATTATTCAGAGTAGCAACAAAGGTTAAGGTTGAACCTATGGTAAAGGTACTGATCCCGCACTGCTGAAATAATTGAACAATGAAAGTTGGAAGACTTAAAATAACCTTGTCATTAGACAACACCCAAGAATGCTGAACGTTTGCCAAATCTCTAAACAATACTATAATCAATACTGCATTACGTTGCCAAAATATGTACACAATTGAGACAAGGGTTAGCATGAAATTCATTTTAACAGAGTTAAATTTTAGTAGAAAATTCGTAAAAGTTAGCAAAATAAAGAACATTATGTAAATCTGACCAGAATTTTTTTTATCCGAATAGCTACATTGGAAAGAACAAAAGGAAAAGGTCTCGTCTACCAGTAGTAACCAGGAATAGGCAGCCCTCTAGAGGCTACAAGCTGTATTACACATATGTCAAACGAGACCGATAATTTACAAAGAATCTGGCTGCACACAGACGAAGACCGGAAGCAGGAAACACACTACTGCAGCACAACTTGAATTGTTTGATTTCTGTTTTGTTTATGTATATTTCCTGAAGATAAAATATAAAAATATATCAATATAAAGTTTTTATTGATATTTTATTGATATATTTATATCAAACTGACTTGAGGAAAGTTAGGCTGGATGAAGACAAAAGTTACATAAACCTCGGCTCAAAAATATTTTACTATTGATTTTTATAACTTATATTCACAAAGACAGCTGAAGACTTGGTAAAAATAAAGCCAGAGTGATTACATTTTTAAAAAGCGTTAAATTCAAAGTGATTAAAATATACAAACATACATAAAGTACAAATATGACATCTATTTTAACATAGATGTCATATGTGAATCAAATGTTAGTTATCTTCTAACTGTTATTGATTATGTACTGGTATAACTTTTACATCTCCTTTTTAAATTAAATTACGTAAAACTAATTTGTCTGTTTTTCAGAGTTACTATCAGTTTGTTTGTTTTTTGTTTACCAGTTCTTATCACTTTTGAGACTAGTGTTGTACCATGTTTTTTGTTTACGTACATTAACATTCTTGTCTTACTTAATATCAGGCCGGAAATGGTTGAAATGGCGTCGTCGTCAACTGTTCGTTTTTAATGTAGTTGCTCGCATCGTCTACCATAAAGCTTGTTTACTGCTGTGCCAGGCTATGTGTTCGTAGGACTATAAATCGGCCAGTGACTGGTGGTTGACACCACGGTGGCTCCATGATGCTTTGCGTGATCATGACGTATTTCAGTGTGGGCAGGGGCAGAATAACAGCCCGGATTTACTTGTTACAGTACGGAGTACATGCAGATCCAGACAGTCGTATCAGGATGAACTTCCGTCTTCGCGACTCCACCGTGGATGACTGTAAGGACATCGCGCGGATGTTAATGGTCAGAAAAATACAAAATTTAAAACTTTTATTTCTTTGTTTTGTTTTAAACATCAACATTTGGTTAAACAACTATAGGTAGATCAATATCAAGTCTAAGCGCACGTAGTTTTCACCACTATTATTTTATGTATTATTCCTATTATAGTTCATTATGGTTAAACTGAACCGAATATTAGAAGCAGAGAAGAGATAAAAGGGTGAAATTGATGAGTTAAAGGCAGCATCCACACAGAAGGAGCTGTGCAACATCTGGTGGAACAAATCCGGCTGTTACAGTACAGAGGCAACTTCGTCATGGTTTGGAACTGAATTTTAGCTCAGATTTGATATATTCCAGCAAATTATTCGTAAATGTTAATTCATTGCAATGACACACTTGAAAAGTTTTTCAAGGCTGAACTGGTTTAAACCATTTGACAGAAACCTCCCAGAAACCAAACCTGCCTTGGGTAAGATGACCTGCATGACCAAGAACAGATAAAAAAAATATTTCTTTGGTTTATTAATCACAGCACCTGAGGTAAAGACCTGAGCTATGACCAAACAGGATACATGCAGCTTAATTGACATAGTCTCATGTTTGAAGAGACATGACACCAGAGTAATCTAATCTGTTTGAACAGATCAGATACACGTACGATAAATAGTGAACATTTACATCAACTTCTTATTTTGCAGGAACTGGCTGAATATGAAAAAGTGACAGATCTTGTGAAAATTGGGCAGAAAGGTAGGGTTTGGATAAAAAAAAACCACTTTGTTTGATAATTAGTGCATAAATGAATGTGTTCTTTTGTTTACATGCAGATTTGGAGCAGGATGGTTTTTCCAACACCCCATTCTTTCGAGGAGTCATCGCTGAGGTTCCAGAAGATCAGAAAAGCAAAGATGGTGTGGGAAAATGGAAACATTTTTTTGTCTGAAATACGTGGAATGAATTACACAAAACATTAGAGAACTAATAGCTAAAGGTTCACCATGAAATGCATGGCAAACTTGTTATTGTGCGGCTCTTAAAGCTGTCAGAGAAGCAGAGACATAAAATTATTCAAATATATTGAAAATGTTGCTCAAAATCTCTATAATGTGCTCATAGTTTATACCAACAATGTCGTCTCGAAGTTAACAAACAATATTGCAGCCATAAACACAAACAGCTTGTCAGTCAGTTTAGATAAAAACTAGCTTAGTTGCTAGAAGGCGTTTTCTTCGAAATTGTAACGTGTGTTAGTAAAGTATCTGATGAGAAAAGATCAAGGCTGAAAGAACAACTGTACAGTTGTTGTTATAATAATTACTACTATTAATTGTAATTATTGAGCAGTTGCAGGTGTATCAACACAGACAACTGTTAACAACAACAACAACAACAGGAGCTGGAAGCACTCGTTTATTACTGTGACAACATCAATGATTAACTGTTGACACTCAGACTTCACCTTAATTATCAGAACGATATCGTGTCGTTCCCCCTCTCTGTCCTCTGGGTGGAGGTCGTTGGTGTTACATAAATGGAGGTGTGAGTTACACCTCTACTCCCTGGGGAGGAAACTAAGGACGGCATCTGGAGAGTTGTGCCTATATGTTTGTGTTCCCTACTTTTCCCTTCTGATTCTGAGGGAATGTTTAATCATCAGCACTGTTGTCGGCCACAGCACGCGCTAAACCGCTCGGAGCAGAACTTGACCAGCACTAACCGAGCCAGCTGGCTCCAACACAAGGAACAGAACACACTGCGCATGTGCGCTACAACATTATACCACAACATTTATTAAACCGTCACAATAACAAATGACCACAGAACAATATCAACGCTAAACAAGCCTGTAGTCACTAGATGGCAGCATTGTAGCTTCTTGTGTTAATCTATAGTGATAATCAGGGGGTTGTATGCAGAATGCTGGTGCCAACAACTCTTACAGTGGTTTGTACAGATAAATAAACAGATATTACCAGGCACTCAGTAGTATTTTAATTCTGTCCCCTAGGGGGCAGAAGATGATTGAGAAACACTGTTTTAACCCATCACCTTAGTGAGCAGGCAACACTTAACTTCCACCACTGCCCTGCTATATCGGTATCGGTTGATATCGGAATCGGAAATTTAGTGTTTGGCCAATATCGGCATATCAGATATTGGCAAAATGTTAATATCAGACATCCCTACTTTATTTTTACTATATGGCGAGATTGTAACCATTAACTTAATAATAGCTAACTATTAGCCATTTCTAGGTTAGCCGTCTGTGTTGAACTAACTACTCTTTTCGTCTGTGTGCTGCCAGGTCATGTAAAGGTTGGATACGCTCTCTACTTCTTCTCCTACAGCTCATGGAAGGGAAGGTGCGTCTACTTGGAGGATCTGTACGTGATGCCTGAGTTCAGAGGTAGAGTCAAAGATCTCAAGTTGATTCATTGGTGATTCGGTCCCGTTGTTCACTTCCTGTGAGAGACTGTTGGGTTCTGTTTTACAGGAAAAGGCATCGGTAAAGCCCTGATGAGCAAAGTAGCTCAGGTGAGTCCTAATAACAGTTCTTTGGGAAGCAGACACAATGAACTTTTTTCCCCACTAGTACCAGACTTTCAGATTAAATTGCGGTCATTTAAGACCATGGAGTTTTTGTTAAATTGTCAAAACCCAACCCTCTTTTTCAGTAACATTTAGCTCTATTTTTGTACTTGCTAATATTTTGGGCTCTACATTGACTACCTTATTTGACTTGTACAGTACGGGGGGAAAACCCTTAACTGAGTAATGTGCTACTTTGGGCTAACCATCGTAGTTTGGCTGATGAAGTTGTGTTGGGATGTTTTACAGCCAGGTTTATCTTCATACTAACAAGTACAATTAAAAAAATGTTTTCTTTCAGTTGGGCCTGGAAGTGGGGTGTACGCAGATGAACTTTATCGTTCTGAACTGGAACAAATCCTCCTTGGAGTTTTACACCAGACAAGGTTGTATAGATATCACTGAGAAACTGGGATATCACTGGATGAGCTGTGGAGAAAACGCCCTGAAGAAACTGGCCAACAGTGACCCAGTAGATGAGTCCTGAACCCTGGCCCCATGCAGTTTACCCAAACCATGTCATCTTTTATTTTGTGTTTTAAAGTGTGGGCCCAAATATGGAACTGGGGTAGATATAACATAGCCCACATCTATTTACCTGTAAATAAAAACAGTTTACTGCCACACAGTAGAAGATGGTGGTTTTTTGCATAATTATGAGCTGGATGTAAGTCAGAATCTAACAGGTGAATTTTTAATAGTAAAAGCCAAATTAACCTCAAAAAGCTTGTGCAGTTAAAAACCATAGAAAAAGCCAAGAATGCAGCTAAATGATAGCTCATAAATACATCTAAATGTTGGTCAAACAAGAAAGTATTTATTTCATCACATCTTTAGCCTTTGTTTGCTACTGTAATTAGCCATTTGTTGCTGCTATTAAATTATCTTTTGGCAAAACTTTGTTTTCTTGGTGTTAGCTAACTTGTAATTGTTTATTAACATATTATCTTTAAGCCAACCTTTAGCTTTAACTTTTGTAGAGTTTTTCCCCCACATTTCCAACGTCTAGCTATTTTGTAATGAGGTTTTAGAGATGTGGTGTAAACTTTTACACTTTTACAGCAAATGTTGCCCTCATAGTAACTAGCATACTAGGATACTAGCATACTAGGATACTTTCTGCCTCTTGGCTGCAGTGTGTTTGGGCACGCTCATATAAAAATGTATATTTAACTGAAGCAATGAGTGGGATTCAAACCTAAGACCCCCCTTTTCTTCCGTCTGCTTCCTCTGCTGCCAAACAAACAGCAAACTCATGGTTTTCAGTTTCCAACCTGCGGCTCTGCTCCAGAATCCAATAATCTGTGCGGTGGAATTTAAAAAATGGCAGCAGAGCGCTGGGCCTGGTGCTGCCTCAGCATTTTCAAACCTGCGGCTCTAAAGTGAAAGTGGCAGAACTCTGGCTCTGAAAGCCTGGTTCTGATCCATGTCCTGGTTTCCAGACGTTTAATGAAAAACACACACACAGTCAGGAGTTAAATTTAGTTTGTTTTCTCTCCATCTATAAACAAGTCAGAAACCACGACCCGACTCTGCCGCTCTGGACCGGTTTGACATTTTCTTTCTTAAACAATTCAACAAAGAATGTGACTTTTTTTCCCCCTAAAAATGTTGATACTTCCACAAAAATGACAAAAGATCCACCTCACACAAATAATCAAAGATCATGATAGAAATGAAAAGGCCTTTGTTGTCATTGTACAAGGTCAGTGAAGTCCAGTGTAAGAAGAGGGTAAAGGTTAGAGTTGAAGAGTTCATTTAAACTAGTAAAGACAATAAAGAAGCAGTCACTGAAACGATAACAACCATAAAGTAACAAACCTCAAGATAAATCAAATCAAGTTTACAATGGCTGCAGAGGTTGTGGGTTCTGTGACTGGCCCAGAAGATGAAACTGTCAGTCCACTGGTCTGGGACTTGTTTGACCTGAGACACCCGATTGAGGCCAATAGGTCAAACAGGACAGACAAAGGTCTCCTCTGCTCCGCCTTTCTGTGATTTAATACAGGTAAAGAAGACAGGGCGGGGGGGGTGGGGGGGGGGTTGTCTTGTCAACTAGCATTTATTTAGTTGTAGCTTTTACCTCTGCAAATACTTAGCAATTCGCAAATATTAGCTAATTTGGCTAGCTGTTGGTATGACGACCTTCTAGGCTAATTTGAAAGACTTATTGTCGTCTTTCAGTAAATCTTTAAGAAAACATTGAGTTCAATTTAGCAACTGTTACTTATTATTGGCAACCATTGAGCTGTGTGCTATAACAGTGTCTATAAAATCACAGCCGACTATATCAGCTTAAGAAGCAGTCGATACAAAATAATATGACTTCATGTTGTAGCGATGTCTCTACCATTCCAGAAGTTTAAGCGCAGGTCAAAGAAAAGGAAGAAAAAATAAATAAATAAAATTATTTATAATGCAGAAGTGAAGAGTTAAATTATTTAGAACACAGAAGGGAGGAGTTGGGAAAGTAGCAAAATGTACCAGTTTTACAGTCATTTCTTTGGGAAGTACCTGGATAAACGAGCGTAAAATAAGAAGTGGAGAACAGAAGCTGTGATAATGAAGAATGGTTAAAATGGGATCATCTTTTTGTGTGATTTAAAGTATAGTGATCGTTTTTAATATATTCATTCTAATTCTGCTGGTAATGTCAGTTAGGGAAGGTGTCTAATGAAACAGACTAATGGAAGAACCCAATGAGGATGAAGTCAGGTGAAGAGATTATGGCAAATTTTGTTTACAATATACTATAATTATAATGACGGATGATGTTAAATGCTGAGGGAATTTAAATGTATTTTCTGTAATCTGAAAGGGTGTGTTCAACTCAGAAAAGTGTGAAACACTGTTGCTGGAGTTAAAGAGAAAAAGGAAGTGGAGAAGGACAGGACTCAGCCCAGAACCCTGCTACAACCTGAGAAGAGGACTGTGGACCCAATGGACTTTTCCTATTATTTTACATCTCAAGCAGCAAGAAAATCTCCTATTTGGACCATTTCTGACTAGCAAAAATGGTAAGGTCCATGTTTGCCTCCACTGGACGTTTGCCACAGCTGTGACCAGGGTTAAGAGGGGCCCCATTCAGGGGAAGCAGCCCCGTACTGGGCACTTCTCTTCTTCTCCACCACCACGGCAGAGCAGTATGGTCAGATTAGAATGCACTGAAAAATGCCTTTTATTGCTTGACTATTTTATAATTATATGATTATACTGTTTTTACCTGAACACTAGATTGGACCATGAGCTACTCCCTATCCTTTCCAAAAAATAAAATATCGATTAGAGTAATTTGTCATTTGATAACGTCATACACATTAAGCATTAGGATGTATGTTCAAACAACATATGGTTGCGCACCTGCCTCGAAAGCAGAGAGTCCTGGGTTCGATTCCCAGAGGAACCACATGTTTCTTGCTCTGTAAGTCGCTTTGGGTAAAAGTTCTTAATGCATAGTTGTCAAATGTAAATGTAAGCGCCTGCCAAGGAGCTTACACCCTAAACAAAGGCGGCAATTTACATTTCTGCTACTGGTTGAACGAGCTGCTTGCGTGACTATGCTGTTTGCTATTTTAACATCGTCTCACAATAAAACACGCATTAGGTCAACTGACAGAAATCCACGATTCAAAACCATCCCAACACATACTATAAAATACTGTACCACAATAGGCTGTATTATAACAAATACTTCATTTGTTGATACCTTGTTTTTTGCAGCCTCGTAGGCTAGCCATGGAAATCTGCCTTTTCAGACCTTCTACCTTTTGTAACCATTACTCTATAAAAAGATCCTGGATTATATTTTAAAATCCATTAAGAGAGTGTTAAACAAAAGCTTTATCCTGAATCGATGAGCTGTTCTGAAAACAATCATGTGATTTAAGCAGTGTTTCAATTTTTAAGCTGCTCTGTCAACTGTTTTTGAATATTAAAACTTCACTTTTGTTCTGGAACAACATTAAACATATGGCTAACTTTTAGCTGCCCAGCATCGTTTCACACACCCACCGTTTCCTGTGACTAACATTGGTTTAGCTCATGTACTTTTTGACTTAATCTTAGTTATCTTGTGTTTAATTTAATGACCACCAAAGACGTTTTTGCCTTTTATTGCAGTATTGTTCTGACTTTTCTGGATACTGGGTTTGCAGAAAGGTTCAGCTGTGCACATTTTGACAAATCATCTCCCAAAGTGCACAACCTCAATATTGACTCCATTCTCCACGTGTGAAGATGAAGAAACATTTACTAGCTGCTTCATCTCCCACTTCCCAGAAGGATCCTGATCCAGGAGTCTAGATCCAGAGCTGTAAATCCTGGACTCTTGTAACTCTGTTTCCCTGAGTGGAATTTTTATTAAGTGGAATCAAAGTTCAGGACCTGATTCATCTGCAGTAAATCTCAGTGCTTTAATGAGACACTGTCACTGAGGATGAGAAACTGAGAAGAGACTTTTGTTAGGAAAAACCTGGGTCCTGGGCTGAAAAACCTTTGTAAAAAGCCAAATTTGATGTTGCAAATAAAAATGTTTAACACATTTATTTTGTGCAAAACAAATGCTTTTGTCCTCTGGTCATGTCATTGAAATCCAGGCCTCCCAGATTTGGACAAATTTACTCAAAACATTGAAGTTTCTCTGACTTTTTTAATCAAAAACAAAAGGCTAAGTTAGGAAAGTATTAGTATTAGCCTAGATGAGAATAAACAAATCAGACACCTGAAGGTTAGCAAGAGCATTATTTCAGCTAACCCATTTGTTTTCAATGTGACTACTTTTTGCCTATTAGTAATTATTTCTTGTTTAGGGCGGATGGTTGGTTTGGCAAGGTTAATTTCTCTTTTAAATTAACCTTTAGCTATCTTTGTGTTTTAACTCATTCAAGGCTAATGTTGTCCATCAAACATTAGGTACATTTTCTGCTAACTTTTAGCAATTCCTTGTCATAACTTTAAGCTGATATTGGCCTTTTTATTCAGCATGACTCAGTCAAGGTACAAGAGAAAGTTTATTGGTAACACTTGTCGTCTTCCTTTTTTCTTGTTTTGCACAGTCGCTACACTTTAACCTAACATTTGGCTAACCTTTAGCTATTTTTTTGCCTAATCTTTAATCCTGTAAATGGTCATAAAATTGGGAAATATTCTTCAAGTAAAAACACAATTTTCAAAATATTGTTTTAGACACAAAGCAGTTGTGTGAAAGCGTTTCCTTGTTGTTCCTGCAGCCTCACACACACACACACACACGCACTTTAGTGCACCTCCAGGCTATTTGACTTGCTGACAGCAGATGGTGTCAGAGGCCAGTAAAACACACAAGTTCACATGCGAAGAAGCAAAGATGGAGGCGAACAGTCAGACTGCATCACATTGTTACTCTCATTGGTTTTGAAAACGTGTTCTGAGACCACGGGGAGACTTGGAAGAACTCTGAGCTGTTAGTGAATTGAATAAAGCAGCAGAGAAGAGAGAAACATGGCTGTGGAGCCCGAGTGTCGCCGGTCCAGTTGGACCAATGTGGTGTGAGTCAAGTTCATGAGGACTATGTGAGAGTGTGAATGTTCATGATCTGGAGGTCTACATTCTCCTCAGAGAGCTCAGTGCCATAGCAGTGAAAGAACCAGGACGTTGTTCAACACGTGGTTCAGTCAATTCTACAAACTTTGTGCACACCAGAGTCACGGGGAGAACTGTTGCATGGAATATTAAAAAGGTAAAAACAGTATGACAGAAACTGTCAGCCGAGGGCTAACACTAACGCTAACACAGGCAAAGATATAGCTAAAAGACAGCCTGTGCTAAAAGTTATCTACAAGATACCAACACAATCTGTCAACGCAACCACAATAGCTACAAATATGACTGAAACGTACGTGTAAGTTAGTCAAATGACTAACTCAGAAACAAGTCAGCCAAAGTCGCTTCACAATGTTGACTCAGACATCGGAGGTAGCAAAGGATAAACTCTAGGAAAAACAGCTAATACTTGGCTCAAATTACCTGAAGACACACCATAAAAGAGTACACCACAAACAGTAATAATTTAACGACAGCATGACCTTTTGGTTGAATTTAATAGATGAATATGCTAGGAGCTATCTAAATTCTTAGCACAAGAAGTTACATAGATACCCAGAGGGAACAAAAGTTTGCCAGAATGATTACAAATGATCAATGTTTAGCTAAAATGAACAAATAAAGTACCCTAATGCCTAACACAAACTGCTAACATTTAGCCAAAAAGACATTAAAAAGAGAGTCTTAAGTTAAACCGTTATTAGTGAATTAAATATTAAAATACTTACTATACTATATTTTCCTAAAACATATAAATAAATAAATGTTAGGTGGCTCAGTCAGTATAAATACTTACATTGTTTTGAAAAAGAAAACAAAAGTTTGGCCAGGAAGCAGCTACAAGTTAGCCAACACAGCTACGTAGTTTACAAAGAAAAACAAAGTCAAACTGTATAGCTAACAAATTAGCTTGAAAAGACAAACACTAAAACAAACCCTGGTACCAGACCTCAGTCTGGACTCCTGTGGACTAGTGCAGGTGTTGACTGTGGTGTCTTCAGTTCAGATTTGGTTCTTGGACTTCAGCAGTGAAGCCCAGAATCAGACAGTAGTGACGCGACTGCTGAGCAGCCCACATTTTTTAAGCTTTTACTTGGACTCGTTCCTTAACTGTTAAAAATATAATTTTAAAAAGAAAAAGGACGTGACCCAGCCGTACAGTGTGTTTGAGCACCCCCTAGTGCTCAAACACTGCGTGTTTTAACCCCCAGTCTTTACGTTCACGTACACAGTTATAAAGCCAGTCGGAGTCTGGTCACTTGTGGGGACACAGAAAGTTCATGGAGTTGGTACGCGAGCGTTACCAATCATCATTACAGACAAGATGACACTTCTGCCATCTAGTGGTCGAACAGACAAGTACAGGACGAGTGAACGGCTTAAAGTGGTATGTGCAGACAAAAAAAGTTGTTGTTATTTATTAAATCAGCTACTGTCACAACATGTGTGCCCTTAACACCAGTGTCTGTACGCGCGTGCGCATGTTGGGCAGCAGCAGACAGACTGGGTCTGACCCCCAGCTGCTGCTGCTGCTGCTGCTGCTGCTGCTGCTGCGTAAAGGGAAGAAGAGCAGGAGCGCTGAGTCAACGAATCACGAGGAGCAGCAGGAGGATGCAACAGAGCATGAGTGCGCACTCTTTGGCACACTTTGCGTATTTTGGAGCCGCCGTGCGCACAGGGAGGATGAAGAAACACTTGATCTGAGAGCTTAACGCTGCGTCTCCTTGTTTTTTTTTCTCCTTTTACGCACGTTTATTTTTCATCCAAAATCACAGAAATGGACACCGGGACAGTGTCAGGGTTTTGACGCACTCACTGCTGGAATGGAGCTGAAAGGCAGCGGGCGGTGAGCAGCAGCAGCAGCAGCAGCAGCAGCAGCGGTTGCAGTTGCGTCTGCAACACCAACATGCATCGGATCCTGCAGAGGAGGCGAGTGCGCAAGCTGCGCGTCCTCTGGGCGTCCCTGGCCCTGGTGGCGCTGTCTCTGGCCGCCTGCAGCGCACTCTTCACGGCGTGGACCTGGAGGCAGACGCGGGACCTGTCCCAGTCCTTCAAGATCCTGCAGGAGCGTTTGGAGCAGGTTTGGAACACCTTGAAAAACCTCCTCTGTCCTCCTCCTCCTCCTTCTCTTCTCCTCGGTGAGGAGTTCGTTGCTTTTTCTTTATTCTCTGCTCCCACTTTTTACAGACCATCAAGTGTTTGTTATGTAACTCCTGCCGTGGCTGCGGTTACGGGAATCTTCGTGGGGGGTACAGGAGCACACACACACACACACACACACACACACGCACGAACACAGTCGACACTCTGACCCCCCCACTCTGACCCC
>NC_024307.1:27242434-27287182 GCF_000523025.1 Cynoglossus semilaevis | reverse complement strand
TGAAAACACAGTAATCCAGACCATGGATTACTGTGTTTTAGTTTGGACCAAAAGATTGTGCAAACGTATACTGTACGTGTATAAGTGTTTCTAAGATCATTTATATCTATATTTATCTACACATATATGTATGTATATTGTATATATATATACATATATGTTTGCAAAAAAAAAAAACAACACGCAGGGCAGAGTGAAAAATACAGGTCAGCACTTATTCATCCCCATATATGTTCACTGGCCTGAAGAATCTTCTGGTTGGACTCCTGTCCTCTGTAACACTGACTGTTGTCTCATGGGGACACTCCGTCCAAAGACAGTTATTCTGTTGATTGCTGACACGTTGTATTGTGAGGACGGGGGTCTTTGGGCTGTATGCCTCTCCCTTCTTCTTCCACACTCATGGGTCATCTTTAAGTTGGACCTCTTGGTCTGATCCAGTCCAGTCTTGGTCTTCAGTCCCACCTGTGTTCACCAGTGTCTCTGGGCTCTTCTTCTCCTTCCTGGCACCTGCATGTGTCTTAACAACTCTCTTCTACTACTGTACAACTCTGTGATCTTCTACAGGTCTAAAGTGAGGTTTTAAAGATGTTAGAAGAATACTATCTGATCTTAAAAGGGTTAAAAGTTATCCAGTAAAAAATCTGATCATCAAGTTAAAAAAAAAAATCCATACCATTGAAAACTAGTAAGAGACGTGTGGAGGAGACGAGGATCTGCTGGACAGACCAGAGCGGAGACTTACTGAGACCCAACAAGGAGTGAGTTGACTGGAGGGAGAGGTTCAACGAGGAGCTGAGTGTACAATAATAATAACATTACTGTAATAGTACAACATGGAATTTATGCTATTTTCAGTTCAATTCAATCAGTTTGTTTCTGTCTTCAGAGCAAAATGTTTTAAGTTTCCTGAACAAAGCCAGTACTTTTAGAAACCTCACGTAAAAAAAGAATGCCTGTGAAAAACAAAAGAAAAAAAATAAGTTTGAACAGAATTCCCTTCACCAGGGGAGCTGATAATCAGTGTAATTTTGTTCTTTGTTTTGCGTTTGCCCCCCTCTTTCAAACCCCTTGAGTTTTATTACCCTGGTGCCAGTGTTGCTCCACTTTTATCTCAGGTTACTGGAAAGTCTCAGCTACTTGGCTAATCGTGAGCCTCACTACCTCACTGGCTGCAGCGAGGCTGCAGGCCTGAGGGAGGATGATAAAGTGTAAAATCCTCTGTAACCAAAGGCGTCTCGGGGGATTCCGTCGGCTCCAGGAGGCCCGTGGACTGATGGTCATGATGCTGCATTACTACAAATCAGAAGTGACATGTCTTAGTCCAGTGTGACAACTGTGGTAGTCTACAATCAGGCCCAGGGCTTAACTGTGCCCCCAGTGGTCTGTCCACATGCTCAGGACTTTAGTTTTGCTGGCTGTCAATCAAATCATAACAGGACTTCCTGTTAGCCTCACGGCTACATTCTATGCCACCGCAAATGAAGCGGAATGTAACATTTTGTCTGATGTGTTTCAAAAGTAACAGTCAAGGTTCACCAGCTTGCTCGCAGACATCCTGATGTAGCCTCAGGGGGGCGCTCTCTGTATAATTGGACCTTAGATGCTCTCTTGGCCTATAAGAAAACTGTTGATATCAGCAAAGCAGACAGAGAAAGAGAAGAAGAAGAAGTGTTTTGTTGTTTTTAGAGCAGTTCGTGCAACTATCGATGCCTCTGTGCCTGCGTGACTGCACACCTCCGTAGCAGTGCAGCTAGTCCAATCTGCACAAATGGATATTAGTTGTTTTGAAATAGAACAAAGTCTTTAATCGCCCAGCGTCCTGTGGGACGTACAGACAGAAAGTTGGTGCAGACACAGAGGCATTAAAAGCTTCACTCAGGTAGGAGTAGCACACGTCAGGTTCTGTAGAAATCCACTGCTTCCTAACAACAAAACGTCATAGTAGCCGAGCTAGCTTGAGCTAGCAGCTCTGCTAAATCGCCATGAAATTCATTCGACTTGCGTTGTTCAGTCCAGTTCACAGCTTGCTTGCCAACAGCTAACAGGCCACCACCCCAGCCAGCACTAAAATCACACGCACATTTACTTAGCATAACGGAGTGTTAGCCAGAACACGGAGGTTTATTCTCAGCTCATGCCTGGACTCAGACTTTTTATGACTTCTTTAACTGTGACTCACGCTTCATTCATCTTTGCTGTTTTTGGCAGTGAGAAAGTGGCATTCTGCGGTTATCAGACATTTTGGGGGCCACTGCCTCAGTTGAGGCCCCCAGGCCATTGCCTACGCTGTTGCAACGCCTCTGTCAAGCCCCAGTCGCACTCAGATTTTTGCCGACATCAGGCCAAAGTCGTGTGCAGTCTTGTCTCTTGTGCAAAGAGAAGATTTGAAACTTCCTGCACTTGCAGTGAATGTTATCTCACTCCAGGACAAAAAAATGTACATTTAAGTTGAAAAGAGCTGATGGAAATTATTGTGGTTTTCATGCTGACAAAACCAGGTTGCACCGGGTCTGAGATCAGGATCAGGGACAGCAGACTGGCTGTGTGTCATGTTGACACACACACACACACACACACACACACACACCAACCCAGACTAGAGAGAGCTTCTCATATACAAACACCCCAAAAACTGGACACGTGGAGTGTTGTTGCTGGAGTCTTTCCCAGGGGGCCCCGTTCTGTCCATTTGACCGTTCTCCAGCTCCTGATGAGAGCCAGTGAGTGAAACTGTCTGGAGAGCTGCGAGCAAAACTCTCGCTGCAGACATTTCCACAGTAGCAGTAAATTTAAAACACACTTTCCTTCAGCCACTTCTCCTCTTACTCTATATAACCGGCCTCCCCTCGGTCATATGGTAGAGAGACAGAGACAGAGAGAGAGAGAGAGGCAGCCAGCCAAGAATTTGGCTGGTTTTGACTCAAAGTCATTTCTTAATGAAAACGAGGCTGGGAAGTGAGGACATGTGAGGAATGTGAGGCACTAAAAACATCAGGTGTCGCAACTATGAGTCTCTGAGGAAGTGGTGGTAGAGTTAATTCTGCAGCTACGGCCCAGGCAGGATCCTGGAAAAGATGAGCCTGTTTATGTGGCTGGATGACTGGCTGCAAGAGGCCGCACGGGACGGCAGCCAGAAAAAAGTCATAACAAACCTGTTGGACTTCTCTTTTTAAAAAGGTAGAGTACTCAAGAGATGCCTGATGTAAAAAAAAACAAAAAAACCAGAAGCACACAGGGCTGAGGGTAATGCACTCAGTGAGGCAGGTTCGTGTTCAAGTAGATACCATTAAAGAAGACCGAGGAGGTGGCAGTGATGATAGATGTCATCGAAACACAAAGACGGTGGGGAGAGGGACGGGGTCCGCTCACTGTCCACAGGAGGAAACTCACATGTGAGAACCAGAAGTTAGCATCACGGGTGAGACTGTTAAACTGGCTGAAACTGCTAGCAAAGCAAGTCACAAGATTGTCTTCAATATAATACGTCATGGATCTATGCCATCCAGCAGAGGGAGCTATATTTGTAATTTGGCCCACCATTAGAAGAAGACGGTGGTTTTATGTCCCTTTGCTGTTAGCGAGCACGTTTGCCAGATTATATTGCTACCATCAGTACTCGTGTTAAAGGCGGGTCACAAAGCTGGTGGAACTAGCGTGCTATAAAGCTACACCCTACTCCCCCGCTCCTACGACCTGGGAGTGGGCTCCAGTCGGAATCAGACTTCAGGTTGGGCTGGAAAGTATTTTTAACAACATGTTCTTCTCCGTCTGTGTACACAGGTCAACACTCAGAGGAAGGCCATCGTCCAGCTCATTCTGGAGAAGAGAGAGCTGCTGGTGGGACACAGAGTGAAGAGAGACGGTAACTTCAGCCGTCCAAATCACTACAGACACAATATACTTACTCACTGCACTCTGTTGTTTTTCTGGGAAGAACATTTGACACAAACGCTGGCCCCCACATGCCACTATGGTCAGGCCCAGTGGGCCGCAGGCACTGCCCGCTGCTAAAAGTTGACACAGGAAAAAGTAGGCAGCTGGATGAGTGTTCCAGAAATTACAGGTCTGACCAGAACGGCCTCCAAGCCCAGAAAACCAGCTGGCGGGAGAGCGAGGCCTTGTTGCACGCTTTTGGGCAATGAAATTGATTTTTTTTTTTTTACCCTCTCCCTGTCCTCCCTCCCCTGAGCGCACGACTGACGCGGCAGTGATTTGTTGTGAAAGCAGCGATATTTGATGACCTATCATTGCTGTATTTATAGCTCAGCTTGTGTCACCATCACGGGATTGCTTGATTGTTCTCATTTTTTGGCCAAGAGTGAACCCTCCAGGGCCCCGCTGTGGTCGATTTCAAACAGGGGACTAAAACTGGGGAGCGGCTCCATTGAGCGGACAGACTGTCACGCTAAAGTAACTGAATCAATCTTCAGAACCTACTGCAGTAACTGATATGTGATCTTCTCCTCCAGCAGACATTAAACAGTGTCTGGAAATTCATGGCTATCAGTAAAGCAGCCGTTTCCAGACTTTGGAAGTGAGTCCACATTCAATAATGCATAAAAAAGACTTCCTCTGACACTTAAAAGAAAGCTCTAGTTCAAGGTCAGTAAGTGTGATCACGATGACCAAGGTCATGTGGTCATGAGTGTCCACTGACAGTCATCTTTAGTTGTTCCAAAGGCAGCCAAAACATGGAAAAACTAAAATCTTAGCTTTAAATATCAATCCTCAAAATATCATTACTGGTATAATTCAACATGACCTGATGTTGTCTGTACCAATGTGAACTTTATCAAAGTCAATTCAACCACACCTGCTTTGAAACAAAGTTTGAACGATGCCAAATTACACAGTTAAAGATCCCAAATAAAGGTTGTGATTAAACACAGAATCTGTTCCGACGATTGATTCTCCAATGAAGAAGAAACTGGTACCAAAACTATTCTGAACCTGAGGAGTCAGAGGTCATGTCTTCACCGCGTTGACCCCACTCTCCCCCTGTCCCTCTGCTCCTCCAGCAGCAACATCTCTGCTCTGGACCTGAGAGATGATTTCCAGCAGCTGGCACTCAGATTAGAGCGGGAATCATCAAAAAAAAAATCATCATCATCATCATCATGATAATAATAATAAAAGAAGAGAGGCATTCACTGCTGCTGCTGCTGCTGCTGCTGCTGCTGCTTTAGTCTGAGTGAATAAAGTGAAAGGGAATCCTGGTCCATCTGGTAGCTGCGTTAGAGCGGGCCAGGTTAAATGGCCACAAATGAACACCCTGTGTTATTAGACAGATACAGATGGGAATGATTGTTCTGTCAAACAACCACACCGCTTATTTTCTTTGCCCTTCAAACTCATATTTCCTCTCTCTTTGCCTTTGGAAGGGGGGACGTTTCGGGGGAAAAATGGAAACGGGAAGAAGGCAGCGTCTCATTTCGAGAGTAAGTGACTTGGCAGATCTTTGTGGCCGTCACTGTAGCATCTGCTGAAATGGTTTCAAACCTACGGTCGTTAAAATCTTAATTGACTTTTCTTCCTCTTTCATGGTCTGGTCTCTGCCGCTCAACAGTCACCAAGGACTCCTCTCAGAACGGTAGGACTGACGAGAAGTCAAAGATGTGGATGGAGGACCATCCGTGGACATGCATGACCCTGAATGTGTGTGTGTGTGTGTGTTACAGTGGGAGAAGGCGGCGTGATTAAGGGTTGGGAGGAGCGGACGTTGAATATGACCAAGGCGGTGAAGTACAACAAGGAGCTGGGAACCTTCACCGTGGAGAAGGCAGGCGTTTACTTCCTGTTCTGCCAGGTGAGTTTGTCTCCACACGCTTACAAGATCAGACTGTGCCTCAAGATTTAATCCAGTTGAATCTGATCCAGTACTAACAAAGACAATCTGATACAATCTGAGCTAATCTAATCTGATCTAATCTGATCTAATGTAATCTAATCTAATCTAATCTAATCTAATCTAATCTAATCTAATCTAATCTAATCTAATCTAATCTAATCTAATCTAATCTAATCTAATCTAATCTAATCTAATCTAATCTAATCTAATCTAATCTAATCTAATCTAATCTAATCTAATCTAATCTGATCCAATACAAACAAAGACAATCTAATTTAATCTAATCTAATTTAATCTAATCTAATTTAATCTAATCTAATTTAATCTAATCTAATTTAATCTAATCTAATTAATAATCTGATCCAATACAAACAAAGACAATCTAATTTAATCTAATCTAATTTAATCCACTTGTTAAAAACAAATGGTGCCTCACAGGTTCTGTTCACTATGAAAATAAACAAAATTATTATCCTTTAATAATATTAATTCTCTATTAATTATCCTTGTCATCATTAATACAAAACCTTCAACAACAGGTACAGACAGAGACTCGTCTAAACATCAATGAGTGAACTAACTAACTCATTAACTCATTAATCAACAGGCTCCAGTTAGCAGGAATCTAATCCAAACTCTTAGGAGTGCTGTTCTTACCAGACCAACTTCACTCCAAGTCTAACAAACCAAACTGTTCTGACGGAACTTTCCTGCAGATCAATCCAACAGGTTCCTGCTAATAAATGATCGGTTCCTGCTAATCCTAACAAGGACTGAATAACGGAGAGTCAGGCCTGGACTTCTGGGTCTGTGGGAAAACAATTGGGAAAGTTAGGCCAAAGATTTCAGTTCAGTCTCTACATTTACCATGAGGTTTGCACTGGGGTCTTTAAGAAAGTACCACGAACTTTCAATGGCACAAAGAAAAACACTTAAACCTGGGAAAAATGTTTTGCTGGTGAATTTGTTTTGTATTTTCCCTGAGGAGAAGTGATGATAAAAGCACAGACTGAGCTAAATCTAGAGAAATAAATGTGTGTGTGTGTGTGGGTGGGGGGGGAGGGTGAGGAGGGTGAGGAGGGTGAGGAGGGTGAGGAGGGTGAGGAGCGGGTCTATAAAAGTACTGTCTACTGAGACTAATACCAAAGGGTCGTTTTAACCCTGTGTACTTTTCACCCCTGGACGAGAGTTAAACACCAAAGTAGTAGAAAGTTCAAATCTTTCTCTGGTTCAGGTCCGTGCAGGCACAGAGGCATTAATAGTTTGGAACCAACCCAAACTTGGGAAGTTTGAGTTCTGTTGAACTAAACTAAACTGCTTTTAGTTTTGGTATCATCACCTGCTCGCTAACAGCAAAACAACATGCTAATAAGGGGGGGTGGGGGTAGGAGGGTCTGCTGACCTGAGTCACAGTGATTACCCCGTCTGCGTCGTTCCAGTTTTCCTCCACTTGGAGCTAAATGGTGCAAAGATATCAAGGCAAACAAGAAAAAAGTTATGAGATGTGGTGGCTTTTTTAAACTGATGGAAGCCATCCAGAAAAGTGAATATTTTGGTGAGATTTTATAAAAAAGTGTTGGTTCTCAGAGTTTGGGGTCACGTCCCTAGAGGGCGTTAAACAGTTGAGTATGGAGAGATGAAGAACAATTTTAACATTTAGGGGAGAAAATAAGCGGGAGGGTTGGTTTGGTTTGGAGCTAGAGGTTAGCTCAAAGCTAGCTAAGCTTCTGTAAAAATAATGCAAGTCTCTGTCCGTCTGGCAGGTGTTGTTCAATGAGCAGCAGACTCCGTATGTGAAGCT
Organism: Cynoglossus semilaevis; assembly: GCF_000523025.1. NCBI lineage: Eukaryota > Metazoa > Chordata > Actinopteri > Pleuronectiformes > Cynoglossidae > Cynoglossus > Cynoglossus semilaevis. Next base: position 27,279,530 of record NC_024307.1, on the reverse strand, counting down.
GGACGTGGTGACCTCAGGTCAGCGGCCTCAGAAGCTGCAGTGCATAGAGGGCTATGCCACCACGCCCTCTGCTGGACCGCACCACTTCCACTTCGTCAAGTCCTGCCAGGTGTCCGGTCTCCTGCGGCTGGACAGAGGCACGGAGCTCCAGGCCGTCACAGGCCCGTCCTTCAGTCTCCACAGGGTGGGAGGTCCTTCGGCCTCGCCTCACGTCTTCAGTATCTTCAAAGTCAACTGAGCTCGGGCCGGGAACTGGTCTCAGTAGAAACAGAACTTTTTGACATTGTGTGGATGAGATTTCTGTTCCACGGCATCCTGTCCTGCTATGACCACTTCCTGAATTCACAAGACAGACCTGATGTTTGTGGAAGACACTTTTTTTCTCTCTTCTGGATGGATCGCTGATTTGGAATGAAAGACAAAAACTTAACTCGGATTTTAATCCGGAGCCTCCGGTGGACAAAAGGCCTCAGTGAATGTCTGACACCAGAAATATCCAAAATGGACGTCATTCGTTAGTCTCCTTCCAGTATCTTCTGATTAAAAGGATGTTACATGATGTTTCCTGAGCTCCAAGACTGGTCAGACAGGGATCTGATCTGAAATGGACCCAGATCTGGACCGTCATCGGACGATCAGACATGTTTTTGGTCCAGTATCACCTGCAGGGTGAACATAGTTTAAAAGAAGGACAAAATAGTTCTCCATCCAAAGTTTGGAAGTAACTCTGTGAGACTGGAGTCCACAAGAACCCAAGGTTGTGAGATGATCTAAAGTGTTGGTCAACATGGACGAGGAGCTCAGAGTCGCATTAAGTGGAAAACAGATGGTAAAAAAAGGCAGGAAGTTGGACATATGAAGTGACAGCAGAGATTAAAGGGATTAGAAAAACACTCAACAGAATTAGTTTCTGGTACAAAGAATAGAACAATCGTCAGTTAAAGAAGAAGAAGAACATCTTTGACCTTGACCTTTCAGCAGGGGTCACCACAGCAGTGGGCCACCTAGTGGTCTTTACATCAAAATGTGCAAGAAACTGGCTGGACTCAAACCCAAAATCTCTGCACAACAGGTTACCCACTTGACAAAGGCACAGTGCTAAAATGCTAAATGCTAGTACACCAGCAACACAACTACAGTCCTACACAGTAACTGTGGTACCGTTCTTGTCAATCAGACCATTAGCTGTGATTATTAGTTGCCTTGGAACTCTCTTTTCCTACACAAGCCAGCCTTTTCTGTAATCAGAACCGGAACATATTTTCTTATTTGTACTCATTTTTGTCGTTCCTTTACTGCAGAGTTACTTCCAAAAAACAGTTATTATTTTTTTTCCCAGGTCCAAAGTGCTGCGTCCATGTCTTGTTTCTGGTCTATGATCCTGACAGCATCGGCTTCAATCCACCTGTGTCCTGACAATGTGTGTGTGTGTGTGTGTGTTTGTAGAATCAAACCTTGGTGTAAATACAACTTCTTTGATACCTTTATCATTTCACCACGTTGTTTGGAGTTTTTTAAATACTTTGTATATAGTACTTTTACACATATTTTGTACAAGAGTATGTGTGCGGTAAGATGCTAGCAGAGAGCGGCGCGGATGTGAATCTTTTCAAATGTATGTGTATATTTTTAATACATACTGTATGTTAACTTGGCTTTAAAGTCTGTACAAAGTAACACATGTGTACAGCTTTGAAATATACCTTTGTCTACTTGACCCTGTCTTTCATGTCTTAAACACCACCAGTGTTCAACACCACCGTTGTCATGACGACAGGAAACAGGCAGAGAAAAAAACGAGTCGCGCACATGAATCGGTTTGTGGCACAAACTTGGTTGGTTCACTGGTCTGAATAATAATAGAATACTGAGTCTAAGAAAAGGCCTTTGTTTTTGTATCTGCTGGATTCAACAATAATCAGCATAAAAAATCAACACAAGAGAGCTAAAAGTTAGCCTAGGTAATCTAAGGTTAGCTCAGAGAGACAACCACAGGTTAGCTAATAACATATTACAGTAAGAACAATCATCCAAGACATAAGTAAAATGAACCCTTATATGATTAGCAGTTAGCCATTAGGAAGCTAAATCCAACCAAAAAAACCCAGCCAAAATATAATTAAGAATTAGCACATTTAGAGTGAAGTGAACATAAAATGTCATCAAAACTAGCTTAAAGTTGACCTACACACAGACCAAAAGCTAAGCAATAAAAAGACCAGATTTAGCCATAATAAGGCTAAAAGTTAGCCCAAAATATAGCAATATAAGGGCAGTATAATAAAAAAGAATCCAAAATCAGAGAACAGGAGGATAAAGGTTAGCCCATATACAATAATAAAAATGGGATAAATGGGCCTAGCATTAGCCCAGAGAAGCTAAAAAAGTCAGAGAACTTGAATAACAGTTAAAGTTAACAGACAAAAATATCAGAAATCGTTTCAGGGCCACAGAAACCTTTCCTCCGTCTTCTTTCTGCTGCAGCTGCTTTCCGTCATATTCCTCTGCAACAATACACAAACAGTGTGTATTTTTTGCAGCCGTGGGTTCAAACTCCCACTGCTGTGTTTATAAGTAGTTTCTGAGGCTTTGTTGGTTTTTTTTTTTGCTCCCAGCTCCTGACTGCACAGATGGCACTCACTATTTTTTTAATCTCCGCTGCCAAACTGTCATGTTTTTAAAAAGTGTGCAGACATTCACATATCCTGCTCCATTTCCTCCTTTTCCTCTTCCCCTTTGTGACTCCCCCGCCACCTCCACGTCCACATGCACCTCATATTTCCCTGTCAGCACCCTCTCTCTCTCTCTCTCACACACACACACACACACACACATAGCAGCAGACATCTAAATTTTCACTTCCTGAATCTGAACCTGAACCACATTGCTCAAAGTCTTTGAGGAAAAACATGCCTCCTCTCTCCTCCTTCTCTCCTTACTTCTCCTCCTCACCGTCTCTCCCCCACACACTTGAGTCCTTTTTTTTTTTCTTTCAAAGCCTCGATGACAAAGTTTATTACCACCTCGGAAAATCTCCTCGACTCTCAAGTTTTTTTTGGCTTTAAATGATGATGTGTGCCTGTTCTGCACATTTATTTTTATTATTTCTTCTCAACTCACTCATCATAAATGTTGAATAAACCTTTCTGTTGTCTTTGGAAAGTTGGACTTTATAACAAAAGCTTATGTAAGTGTGAGCAGAAAATTTATAGTGAGTTATCACAACGGACAACGGACAGACAAAAACAGAGACAAAAATAGACTGAAACGGCAAAAGATAAGAAGTTAGGCCAGAAATAACTGCAGCGAAGTAGTAATGAAGCAACAGAGCTGAAGATTTGGCCTCAAACAAGACACACTGTTGACACACAGTGGATCAGAGATAACAATCAGAATAACAACAGCACTGAGAACTGTTTAAAAACATTAGCCAAAGCTAAAAGAAAAGGTGTGAAATGTAGCACTGGAGATCAAAATAATCCAAATGTTGGTTCAAGTTTACTGGCACCTCATCTTTTGAATACAATTTGAAATAATTAGTAAATGATTTCTGTATCGCTCTTGATGTAATATGGTGTATTTTCTGGGCTAACTTTTAGCTTCCCAGTCTGATAAATGATGACGCGTTGATATCATTGAGTTTTTATTAAAAACAAAAACAATAAAAGAAAAAAAAAAAACCAAACAAATAAAGAGGATCCATCATCATCATCGTCATCATCATCATCATCATCATGGACACTGTTTTGATGCCGCTCATAATTTGATCGGCATCACCACATGAACACAATTACACGAATTGTTAAGAAAAAAAAAACAATCTGGAAAGACAAAGGTCAAAGGTCAAAGCAAAAGTGGCAATAAAAAAGGACTAAGTGCTCGATGTTGACGTAACATTTTAGTTGAGGGATTGTAAAAAACAATGTTGAGAAACAGGGACTCTTGGCTTTTTCCTGGAGAAACAACAGGACATTTCTGAACTGAGAGCAGCTTCGGAGCAGGATGGTTATTATTAAGGCCATTTCTCTAATGAGACCATGGATAGAAATGAACGTCCAGCCTCGGATTTGGACCTAAAACTGATTAAATACATTGTTTCTGCTCACAGAAGCATTAAAGGTTACATATGGCCTATGGTACCTACCTACCTATATATATATATTTATATATATATATATATTTATATGTATATTTATATGAATACTGTATGGCGTTGGCAAGCCCAAACTCTAAAATGTAAGACAGGAAAAAACATGTTTTCTTGTTATATAACGTACGTATCTAACTCTGAAGTTTTTGACACTTCTTCGTTTGCGTTTTCCTTGAAATCGTAGGACAAATGTGAGCAGAGAATACGCATCGCAAAAGAGGAGCAACTCCTCTTCATGGTTCGTTACAAAGAAAGAAAAACAATAAAACCAATGTGTTGGTAGAAGCTCTTTCTGGAACAGAGAATATGGTAACAAGGAGGAGGAGGAGGAGGAAGAGGAGGAGGAGGAGGAGCAGGACAGGAAGGACCATACAGAGGAGTATCAACACAAGAGAACCAGGATGTGCTGTTTAAATATCAGAAATCAAAAATGTCTTCAGAGGAAGTACCACGGAGTACCAGGGCCACGTTAAGGTAGAAATAAGTAATACTAGGTTGTTATGTTATGAGAAAAGTTGTCCATTTACAGTAATACAGAGGAAAAGTCAAAAGTCAGTGAAGTCGTTAGTTAACGACAGGAAAGACCAAAGTCGTAATCATAACGTAGTGTGAGAAAAGAGTGGTGAATTAAAGGTGAAAGGAGAATAAAGTGTTCAAAGTTATTCTCCTTTCATCTCGTGCTTTATTCCCCGTCTGTGACCCTGGTACTCCCTTCAAGAACCAGAGGAGATACTGTAGGTAAAGGAACATACGAGCTGAGGTCCATTCATGGCTAACGTTCTCAACAACAACACTGACAACACCAACATTCACTCATCAGGAAATCCTCAAAGCTGTGTACAGAGGAAGTACCACCAAAGTGGAAAAGAACGTCGGCAAATACTGACGTTGTGACGTGACGTCTCTGAACTCCGAGAGACGGAACGGACCACGTCCCCTGGTTCCAAACATCGAGAGAAAATCAAAAGTACTCCACTGGTACCAGAAGTTACTGGAGACGTGACATGAGAGAGGGAGGGGTCAGTGAGGGAGGGGTCAGTGAGGGAGGGGTCAGTGAGGGGTCAGTGAGGGAGGGGTCAGCCCTGGACATCACAGAAACTCACAACCATTCACACTGACATTCACACCTACAGACCGTGGGAGGACGATGGAGAAACTCCACGTGCGTTCTTAGAAATTTAACACCAGAGATTTAAGCAGTGATTGTTCTGCTGTAAGGCAAGAACACCAACCACTGCTCCACCTCACTGCTCCTGATCAGAGGTTTGACACCAACCTTCTACTGGAGGGTTAACACCGGCTGCTGTTCTGTCAGGACTTTGTAGGACCTATAAGAGAACCTTGAACAACAGAGATCATAAATACTGTTGGTATTGGAGCGGTGGTCCAAATCCATGTCAATATCCTCCTCCAAGGTGACCTCAAACCAGCGATTGAGACCCTTGACTTCACAAAGATGTTTACCGCTGCTTCTAAATCCATTGGAGAACTTCTAAGACAGTTTTGGAACCAGAGGACTTGGTCCAATTAGTCCATAGTCTCTGTGTTTGGACCTGTAGCCAGAGCAAAGATCAGTCCCACCAACCAGAGTTTTATCACCAGAAACCAGAAGGTTTTTTTCTCTCCTCCTTCTCCTCCTTCTCCATTAGACAGTGTTATTGTGATGTGAGGAGTGAAGAGTGTTCATGCAACGCAACTTCCTGTCCAGAGATCAAGGAGGAGGAAAGGTGAGGGAGGACGGGAGAAGGAGGAAAGAGGAGGAGGGGGAAGAAAAGGGGAGGATGAGGGGAGGCAGAGGAGGAGGATGAAGAAAGAGGAGGATACAGGAGGATGGAGAAGAAGGAGGAGGGAGTACGAGGGTGGCAGAGGAGGAGGAAGGGGGAGGAGGGTAACATGATCTATTGAGAAATGTGAAATGTGTGTGTGTGTGTGTGTGTACTTGTTTTTCTTACTAATTGAGTGCCTTTTCTGTCTATTTGACATTTTAAAAAGTCCAAACTCAGGATGGAGATGTTTGTGGTAGGATGGTCTAAGAAAAGACTGGCCTGGTTTTGGTAAGAACAGGATGGAGACGTGTGTGTTGACGTTGGGATTAGAACTAACATGTTGTTGTAACTTGTTATGACCACAGTTGGGTCAAAGGTTCTGGTGGACTGGTACTGGTCCTAGTTCTGGTCCTGATGAAGTGGGAATCTAATGTTTTCAGCTGATGAAGTTCTGCTCTGACAGGTACACGTGTACTAGTGTGTACTGGTACTATATGATGGAACCAGAGCAGTTTTGACTACAGTCAGAGTTGGTGTTGATTAAAGTTCATTAACCATCAACACTGCTGTTCAGTCAAAGCAGATTTGTTTAGGTCTGGGTTCTTAAGGGTTCTTAAATCCTGGTCCTGAAAAAACCCAACCTCACACTGAAGACTCTGAAGACAGAGCAGGAGAACCAGAGGTGTTCTGATGCAGGTCCATCTAGAACCCAAACTACAGGTCAGCCAGAGGTCAACAGATGTGGTTAGAATGGCTACATAAGCCTGTGTGTCTAGAAGGAGGTGAAGGTTGAGGAGGAGACCAGTGTGAGGAGGTCTTTTCTGAGGAGTATCGTGGTTTGAGGCAGACACAAAAAAGGTTGACAAGAAGTTGAGAGACAGAATGTGGACAGAGGAGCTGTAGGTGTGTGTGTGTGTGTGTGAGAGTGTGTGAGTGTGTACTGGAACAGTAAGTGCACATGTGCATGAGTGTTTGTGAGTTTCAGAGAGGACTGTGTGTGAGTGTGTGTCACAGATCAGTCAGTCAGTCAGTCAGGACAGGTCTGAAGAAGAGCTTTTACAGCTGTGAGTGTGTGTGTGTGTGTGTGTGTGTGTGTGAGTCTAGTCGTCGATACAGATGACCTCTCCGCTGCGTTGCTCCCGTCGGTTGAGGAGGAGCTCGGCCTCGCGCTCCTTCTTCACTGACATGGGAGGACCGTTGAGCACTGGAACACAGACACAGACACAGAGACTCAGAGACAGAGACTTAGACCACAGGTCAGTGACACCACCACACTATCAGAACACACACACACACACACACAGGTCAGTGAGGAGCAGCAGCTCCACCCTCTGGACCGAAGCTACCAGTGTCACCATGACCGCAGTCAAGTCAAAGGTGGGAGACCAGCCTGAGGTTCTGATGGTTCTGACGGCCACAGAACAAACACATGCTAAGTTCTGGGTGCTAACGCCTTCTTCTGGTTGGTCAACATTTTGTCACTCTTTTCTGACACTAACTGTTTTTTTCCGTTACTGAGGTCTTTGTTGCTGTTCGGTCCATTCTTAACCTCTGCTCATCTGTTTGTCTCATTCATTATGTCTTGTTGCTACTCTGTCTCTATGATCTACCTCACCTCCTTTGTGTCACATGCTTACAGTGGTTACTGTCCTTTTTGCACCATCATGCTGATTATTGGTTTTTTTAAACAAAAAAAGTTCCTATTTTGCATTTTGCCCGGTTTTATTTTGATTCCAGCTGATTCCAGGGACTTGTGTCATTTGCATTCATTGGTCCCTGTTGATGTGATAATAACATTGGCCTCCAATCAAGCTTCAGTTTAATTCTCACATTTATTATTTTATGAAACTCCTCAAACTGCTGTACAGTAAATGATACCATCATCCACGTACAATGTTACCTTAACTGTAAGGAGACTGTCTGCCAAAAGTCTGCAGGTACCAGACACACACACACACACACACATTTGCATGAACCCGGCTGCAGGATATGTGTGTGTGTGTGTGTGTGCTTCTCACATTAGAGCGCCCTCGTAAATCTGCTGGGGCGGCAGAACGGTGAGTTTAAGGCTCCTTTCAAAACAAAGCCAGGAATAGACCAACAGCACACTTCTCTCAGTCGCACCATGGGGGAAGATAAAGTGTCATAACACCCCGTACAGATGAAAGAAGTGATAAGGAGTGGATGGAGGTTTCTTTGGGGGATAGAGGTTTAGGAGGCGGGCGGGGAGGGGCACAACTTTGTGGGTCCGTAACCAGCAGGGGGACCATTTATGGGAAAACCTGTGGCATTTTGCCAGCGGAGGCCAGCAGAGGGGAGGGCAAGAGAGAGAGAGAGAGAGAGCGAGAGAGAGAGGTTCAGTCTGTGTGTGTACGAACGCGTGTGTGTGTGTATTTTAGTCAGGCTGACAAAATGGGCTACAATGGAGAAGGGTTAAGAGTCAGTGAAAGAGAATGAGAAAAATAAGGTGTTATTTTTAGAATCATAGGTCATTTCTATCAACTCACATAAAAGTTTAAAGACTACTAAAAATATTAATCCATTCGTTGTGTTTTTCTAGCGACACTTGAATTTCATTTGTTGAACATAAAACCCTGTGTGCAACGCAGGCCAGAAAAGTTAGACCAGAGTCAAAGTGGGACTGGAAAAACCTGGGATGTTCCAGGTTGAAAGGAAACAGGTTCAGGAATTTAGAGGCCGTACAAGAGCATCAGCCAAAGGTTGATGTCAAAGACTGTAGATGACGACCGTCGGCGGATCATTCCAGACTTTGTCAAAGCTTTGTCCGTCACTTTAAAAATGGAATTCTGGTGCCACACATGTTTTGATCCACAGACATTGTGTGTGGGTATGTGCCACTTGGACATTCGTCCTCTGTGACCTTTTGTGGACCCTCTTTGTCCCGTTCTGTCCCAGTTCTTCTCTTCTTTTGTCTTTTGGCATCCTTGTCCCTTTGTCTGGTTTGGTCCATGTGTTGCAGCCATCAACAGTCACAGTAAACAGCTGATGCACTGAAGTGAACCTGCAGTCTCCAGCCGTTCTCCAGGAGTCTGCAGAGGCTGAAGGATTTTGTGGATCAGCTCGACTCCTGGCCCCAGAAAAACACTCGGTATCAGCCTGACTCAAGCAAAAAGGCATATAAGGTAAAAGAGGCCGTGGAGATAAAACAGGGAGAAGGAATTCGGTGAAGCACTTGAAGCTGTGTTTGAGCAGATAACAGATTCTCCCTGAACAGTTCCAACACTGAACATTTCACTCTGCTGTGAAACATCAGCCTTCTTCAGCCAAACGGCTCCTGCTCCTCGCTCCATCCGCAGCACGTCACTTGTTCTTACACCTACGTCGATTGTTTCACATTTTGAGGAGGTCTGCGGTGATTTATTCACCTTTTAATTATAGTGAAATCCAATAATACACACCTGAACACAGCACTGGGAGATCCTTCAAACTTTTATTCCTTTAACAGGATGGAAACTCTTGGACTGTGTGGAGAAAGGCAATAAAAGCCCTTCCAGGTCCAGAATGTGAGTGCGCTCCTCTCTCCCCTGTAGGTCTTGCCTACTATCTGATAGAGGAGCAAAGCTGCCATCTTGGCAGGAAAATAACCAGGTTTTTTTTTTCTTTTTTTTCTGAAGAGTTTCAGTGTGAGCCTTTCCAGGCCAAAGCCATTCATCAGGGACAACCTTGCATCTCTGAACTGTCAGCGTTTTCGGGAGCTTACAAAAGCACTGTCAGGCTTGATTTTTAATGTCCAGACTGCATCCAAGAATGAGAGAGAGAGAGAGAGAGAGAGAGTTTCACGAGTCCAGCAGTGACGAGTGTCTCTCCATCCATTTATGAAAACAGCATGTTTCAGTTGGAGCTCATCCGTCAGCAGGTTTTTAGAGAAGCACATCTACATGTGTCGTGTCTTTTTCTAGAACAATTATATATCAGATGACCGTCCAGTTCTTTCTGCCCGTCCAATAACAGGTACAAAAAGGAATGGTCTACTGAAGAATCAAATGTGACACAAACGTGGATTATTTCCATTCCTCTTCAGAGCTGAATCAAAACCAGTGAAGTTTTTCAGCTAATCTTCAGACCACTCTGGGAATGAGGGACCTCTGCTGTGACTGATATTTAATAAGGGGAGGAAAACGGGGTCAGTGGTAGAATCCTTACTTACTTTTTCTCATTTTGAAATGCAAAAATAAACTTTGATGCCCACATGGAAAAAAACTGTCAGGGAAAAGGCTGTCACTTCTGATTGGAAATCCATAAAAGACCATTCAAATTCCAGAAGCTGTGAAGCTGCGTGTGAGTCGACCTCAGGCTGTGTCAAGTACTAATACGTCATCTGGAGAAGGAGGCTTTACAGTTAGTGCACCTTGACCTCACGTCACCCCACCTGTGGCCTGTACCGCGAAGGAGGCTCAACATACTCAGGCTTTGTGTTCACAGTTTGGTTTAACAAAACCTCCAGCCTCGAAACGGTTCAGTTTCTTAGGCCTGTGCTTTGTGTGCGTTCACATAAAAGAGGCGTTTCAAACAAAGTTGAACGGTTCAGTTTCTTAGGCCTGTGCTCTGTGTGCGTTCACATAAAAGAGGCGTTTGTTGCCATATTATTCAGCTTTCATGCAAAATGGAGCAACCACGGGCAACATATTTCAAAGTTATGAGGAATATAAAAAGACCACCACTGCCAAAAGCAAAGTTGTTGCAGCCAACAAGGAAAGAGAGGTGTGAGAGAAAATTGCTGACCGTGCAAATGCGTGGCTTCACACGTTAATTTCACAAAGGGAACGGATTAATACAATTAATACAATTAGAGCGGCCCCTTGTTTATCGCGGTAGATAGGTTCAAAGGATGAAACTGAATTTCCACAAAGTAGTGACACCATATTTATGCACAGTAAAATGATGAAGAGGAAGGTGATGATGACTTTTACGGCGCAGCTGATAATTGATTTTACGTCTGTTCAGAGGGAGGTGCCATTTCTTGGGGCACCTCTTCCACTGTTTCCGAAGGTGTATCCGCAGTAGTACCAGGAACTGGCTCTTTTTTGCGAGGCTGCAAAAACATGATCGGCAGTTGTTTCCGCTGCTTTTTTTTTTTTCAGTTGAAGAGAAGCTTGTAGGCAGTCATGACGTCGTCGATTTTGTTGCAAAATTGGACCGATCGAACCATATCGTGCTCCCATTCCTTTGACATCTCTTGCAGATCCAAATCCAGGATACACTATATTTTATATATACAGTTTCAAAGACCGGCAAAGTTGTGAATCCGCGAAAGATGAACCGCGAAATAGCGAGGGACGACTGTATACAAAACAACTTTGTAGTACAGGAAAACCCTGCTTTAAATGTAACATAACTCACTAAGCCACTAAACTCGCCTTCCAGTACAGTTCTCTGGTCTGTTTCTACATGTACGTACGTGTACAAATATATACAAATATATGACTGGTCTGTCTTGCTGTATTCTTGCTGTAGTTGTAGATTTTTTTCTACATGATGCTGCAGACATGTTTAATGTTCACAGATTGCTGGTGGATTCATCTGCTGCCAACCTCAGCACAAAGTCAGCTGTCACTTATGAAAACTGATCCTTTGATGGATGAGTCCTGGATGGACTCTGTGTTTAACCACAGCCTTTCAACTTGACAGTAAAAAAACTAAAGAGAATCTCATCTTCGAGCTTTGGTCCGACATACGACATGTCAAGGGTGTCGTCAAACCTGTGCTTTAGGTTTTTATTCCACTTTGGTTGTACTTTATTTACAGGCTGCACCAATGGCCATGGTGCACTTTGAGGTAAACAGAGAACAGTTTCACTTTAAGACACACAGTGTTGCTGCTGCTCACGTCTGGACTGTGTAACCCCCCCGTTCTTTGCGTCTCGTCTTTCCCCCCAAAAAAACAGAGGCTAAAAGAGTTTGTCCTGCTGTTCCCCACTTGGGGATGTCACTCTGATGTACAGCTCTGCGGCGCACACGCACACATACACACACTGGAAAAACGATGACAGAGTCCAGAGTGTTTTATTTTCCCTGGGATCAGGGGACATTTTCCAGCGTGGAATCCATCACACTGTCACAATAAAAGACGCTCCAACAGCCGAAAAAAAAAAAGAAGAAAGTCTGTCCGGCCTTCAAAGTACGTCTCCCCTTTTTCTTTCAGTGAAAGATTGCCGTCGAAGACATCGAGGAAGAGCAGCTCATAAATACTGTTTCTTTTTCTTCCCAGTGATGAAGCTTTAAAACAGGAAATGTAAATACTTCACTTGAGTGATTTTCCCCTTCAAGTGACCCCTCTAAAAAAGGTGCAACAGTAAATATGGTTTGTAATACAGTACTCCGAGTTGAGGACAAAATTATTAGGCCTCTGAAGAAAATTCAAGCATTTCCCAAGTGCTTTTATACAGAGGAGGGAATGTTGAAGCTGGTAATTCTGAACTAACTGGCTTCATTTAGGAAGTTGACACAGGACAGAGTCAACTTTAGATGTTATGGCTGAGTTTTTCAACAACTTTCACAACAGTCTCCCCAGTTCCCCAGTCCTTTCTGCTATGATGGAAATCTGAGCCTGCTGCAGGTTTGATGGTCTCCTGGTTTGGATCTTCTGATCACAGTCTCCTGAAGACAGTTCCACACAAGTGTATAAGTATAGTATATTCAAGTCTTGCACTTTTATTTGCTTGAGGAGCAGCTAGAGTGTATCCCAGAAGTCTTTATCCTGGGCTGGGGTCACACCTTGGACAGTCCACCAGCCCATCACAAAGCCAAACCAGAGTACATGGGGAAGAGCATACCCCACTCTACCAGCAGGTGGCCTGGGTCGTAGTTGTGCCGTAAAAATACTGTAACAACCAAAACTCCACTAGATTCCTCCACACATTCCTGCACAGAAATGTCTTCACGTCATTATATAACCATCTGAGAGTTTTGCTGAGCGCTGGTGTTTTTTTTTGGGATCTGTTGCCCTCCCTTCCTTTTTAATTCATAGGGAAAATCTCTATTGCTTCAGAGTTCTTTTTTTTACCATGTGGATTTTATCTGACCAACTTGATCTGATTAAACTTATTCTACTTCTTGAAACATGTTTGGTTCTCCTGCTTCATTGTGAGGGCGGTGTTCTACGGGCTATATTTCTCTCCTTTTTTTCTCCAACCTTAGACAACATCTGGACGAACCAAAGAGTTTGTGGTTCAGTCTCCTCAGACCAGATGATCTTCTTCAGTCTGTGTCTCTCCTGCAGCTTCTTCTCAGCAGACTCCAGCCTGGCCTTGGAGGAGGTTCTTCAGCAGAAGTTGGACTTTTCATTGGTTTGAACCTCAGTCCAGTCCTGAGCTGGACTTGAGTGATTCTGGTGTTTGTTCACACTTCAGACCCAGACAGGACCTCAGTCCTTCACTAACATTTCTGGACTCCAAGCTCTTTAGACTCTCTACAACACAGATCACCTTGAATCTTCTGTAATAAGTTAGCTTATATTTGATATCAAATAAAACAGTTCACACTTGCAGTTGGGCCATAGTTTAAAAGAATAACATTTTTTCCCATAGTTCAGTTCTTCTTCATCTCCAGCTCATCAGACGTTGGTGCTGTAACACAGCTACTGATTGTTGGCCCTTGGTCCTTACTTGTATACATTTATGGTTCTGACTTCTACACATGGATGTGACTCAGGAATTTAAGCGGGAAGAAAGAGAGTCCCTACAAGCAGTGTTTTAGATTTAAGACTTCTGTTCTTTTCTTTTTTCTTTTCTTTTTAAAGACAACCTGTTCCCAGATTGTCCCCATTTTTTTGATTTGGAGAGTCTGGATCTCATCTGTTCGTACTCCGCAGACTGTTAACGTCTTAGTGAGGTTTTCAGGTTGTGTGAGGTCCAGAGAGTGGAGTGTATGTAAGTCTGACCGAGACCGAGAAAGAGAACGAGAACGAGAGAGAGACGGGGGGTGAGGAGAAGTGGAGGAGGAACTGTGTGGAGGAATGAGGGAGTGAAGGGTCAAAGCGAGGGAGCAGGCTTGTTCAGTCAGCCGATGGATGAGGAATTGATCCTGGGGGAAAAGTGTTTTTTTTTGGCACACTATGGAGAAAAGGGGACGAGGGATGGGGGGGTTAGAAATATTCCTTCATTTAGACCTCCATATCTGAATTCTGGTGTTCTCCTGATTGCATTTACATGCTGCCTTTTTCCACTCTGTCTTCAGTCCAGTCAAGAAGTCATATTTTTTTGGGTCCTTTTTTTCCTCCAGTGCTGGAGGATTTGTTTGTTCCAGACAGGCCATCACTCCTTTTTTCTCTCTCCCGGCCTTATTTTCCCCCCACGCATCATTAGTGCTTGATCTCCAGGCCAGCTTTTCACCTCTTCCCTGGTATTTTGGACTTCTCTCTCTTCTTCCTTCTGCACTTGATTGCTTGTTTTATTTGCTGGATCACACTGCCAGTTCTTCTTTTCACTTTTCAGGTCCTGTCCTTTCTGCTTTTTCTGCTGGCTGTATTTATCCAGCCCCCCGACACCCCCCGTGAGCTTCACGTGTCCGTTTGTACTTTCACATTCCACTCGTCATAAGGGGTCTTTTTCAAATGTCCTTCTCTTCCTCTTGCTGTAACGTCACGGTTTTTTCGGTCGGCCATTCCGCGGCAGGTTCTCCACCGTGTTGCTGAGCCGGTACTTGACGATGATGCTGTGCACTGTGGACTTGGGCATCCTCAGCTCCTGCCCGATGGCACCCTCCGACTTGCCATCCTTCCAGAGGTCCACTACCCGTTGCCGTTGAACCAAATCGTGCTCCTTGGTCTTTTGGCAAAAGACGGTGATAGGTGACCCTCCTGCGACTCCCCCTACGGCCCCAGCAGCAGCAGCGGTGGTTGCAGCGGCTTCTGTGGGGGCAGACAAGCGGCAGACTGTAGTGGAGGCTCGGAGAACCGGATAATGTATCACTTAACTGGCCCCTGTAGGGAATTCTCTTTAACTTTTCCTCCCTTCTTTGTGGGGAAGTCAGTCCTGCTCTTCAGCAGTGCAGGTGTTCGCAGAAATGAGGCATCAATTTCACCCAGTCTGAAACCAAACTGCCTAGAACTTTACTAAAACCTTACAGGTGTCTAGGATCTGAGAGTCCTAGCGCAGATGAGGAGGTTCCTCAGGGTTTAAATGGCTTTTTCCAAACACAAATCCCGAAATACAGTGGAACCTCGAGATACGAGCATAATTCACTCCAGAACGAGCTCGTATCTCGAATTACTTTTCCCCGTAATTAATAACAGAAAAAAATTCATCCTTTTCCAGCACTCTAAAAACTCCCTTATCAGTCAAATAACAATGGAAAAAACATGTTTTTAAACACACAAAAAATATAGCATATAAGGATTCCTGTGATATAAAATAAAATGTGGTTTTAATTATGAGTTCTTACCTTCGAGACTGACGATACAGTAGCAGCTAACGGCGGCATGTGTGGAGGAGGAGGAGGAGGAGGGAGGAAGGAGGGAAGAGAGTTGGCCCGTACGTACACACTTGATTCTGTAGCGTACCTTACACGTACACTACGTAACTTACAGAAACATACGTAAGAATTAACGTACGTATGTTTTTCTTTACTTTTCTTGCTTTTTTTTTCGATTTGTACTCTTTCTTTAGCCGGCACCACGCTCGTTTTATTTCCATGGTCATCAAGCGTTTCTTCTTCTCTCTACCATCCTTACCACTCACTCTCTTAGGACTCATCACTGTCATGAAGAAGAATGCACAAAGTAGAGAGAAAATTACATGGATAACGCAGACACAATACGGAAGACCCGCCGGAGATGAACAAGTGAAGTGAACGAGTGAAGAAGCGTGAGCTGCTCCGAGTGCTCCGAAGCTCGAAGGCTCTCGTATCTCGAAATACTCGTACGTCGAGACGCTTGTATGTCGAAGTTCAAAATTGAGACAACAGTCCTTTAATGTAGAAGCGTAGATGTGTTGTTTATCATTTCTGCAGGTGTCTGATGTTAATGACTAGAACCAGTTCAGACTGGTCTCTGTGTCTCCAACAGCTCTGACCAGTTTCATCATCATATCTTTGTCAAGTGTTGAGCTGTGTGACCTTTGTGACCTTTGACTTGGTCAGAGTTTTAATGAAGCATTTTCAAATCAGAGCAAACCTCACATTTTTGACCAAACTTGAATGGAAACCTGTTCAGATGATTGAAGCTCATCAACTGGTTCTGATCTAGAACCACCTGAGGTTTTTTATTTTCCTGAAAGAACATTAAAAGGAAGTGGATTTCAGTTCTTAGACCAAACAGACAGGAGCAGGTTGTGACCTGGAGTCAAAGACATCGACCAGAATTCTAAGGAGCAGACTGAGACATGAGAGAAAGAGATTTGATATTTTTTTAAATAAATATATATATTTTAAATAAATATAAATATTTTTTACATTTTACAAAATCTAAATACATTTTCTCCCAATCGTTGTGTCCTGTGAATACTCCAGGCAAAGATGTCTTTGTAGAATTTCCTTAAAAAGTCAAAGATCCAAAGAGGAGACAGACGAGCAGATATCAAAAAGGTGACTTTTACACTTCCTCAGTAGTAGTAGAACTGATATTATATGACGACTGCTCCAAATCTGTGAGAATATAACTGGTCCAAAATACAGACTTTGGTTTTCATTCCATGAGTGTAAACAGGGTTTGTTCACGTATTCCTACATCTACCACAGCAGACGTCCATATTTTGGGACACGTTTTGTCCTATAATATGGACATGGGGCAGCTTTTCTCGGGGGAGAGCTGCTTACGGATGAAGGCTCAGGAGGAGTCGGTGTGGGTGAGAGTTTGTCAAGGGGTGGGGGAGTGGGCGGGGGTCAGAGGATGGTGTTGTTTTTTCTCCTGCTCACTTTTCCCCTTCCTCTCTTTGGCTGATTCCAAAAAGAGGTCACTGAGCGCCTCAACCCCAATCAAGACCACAACTGCTGCTCGCCTCTGCCCTGCCGGCAGTTCACGATGTTCACAGTCCATGTGGATAAGTTTGGTGCAAAAAAAAAAAAAAATGCAGCTGCAGCAGTAGCAGCGCGTGACTATTTCTGAAAAGCCGGCGCTGGGTTCAGCCTTCTGCCGGTTCACGAGCGGCAGCACAACATTTACACAGCTCTGCTCCTTCTGTGGTTTGCGTCCCTCTCAAAATACCTTGGTACAAAGTCCGAATGTTTTCTTGGCACAGTCCAGACTCAGACAGGAGTCTGAGCATAATGACATTTTCAGAAGATAGGCTCTGGCTCTCTCTAAAATGCAATGCCTTTGACAGATGTCTCAGTCTACAATTACATAAATCAAGATACTCGGGCGCACAGAGGCAGTGGCGGCTGATGTTGGGTTTTTTTTCTGGGGCAAAGCTATTGGGGAATATCAGGTTGTGCCTGTTATCTGTGCCACATCTCAACTATCTCAACATCTCCCAACACGATTACACATGCAGAGCAGAGAGAGAGTGAGAGAAAGAGAGTGAGAGAGAGAGACAGAGAGACAGAGCAAGAGAGTGTGTGTGTCTGTCCAGCACATGTTGTTAGCAAACTCATTAGAAGAGAATAAATTCACTGAGAGACTGTGTGCACTGACAGACTGCAGGCAGAGGAGGCCAAAAACAAACTACATCTCTGTTTTTACTTTTTTTTTTCGGTTTTATGGTTTTGATTGCTGAGCTTTTAAGGGGCGAAGTAATGAGCGAGAAAATATCCAAGAGTCTGAAACAGATGCTCCTCAGGCAGCTCTGATAGCAGACTGGGCTTTTACTGTTGCACAATCGCAGCAAAGCAGCGAGGTTTTTGAGGTTAGGACAAGTTGAGAGATGAAAATGCCTTAATATAGCAGCAGCACCAGCAGCAGCAGCAGCAGCAGCAGCAGCAGCAGCAGCAGGCTGTTTGACTCTGCTGCTAATGTCTATTTCAGGTGTTTCTCTGGCAGCCACATCAGAAACCATTGCTACAGATGTATTTTTTTACCTAATATTGACTCTCTTTTCTCAGTAGTGTCTTTACATCCAGGGCTGCTGGAGGAGATAAAGTGTGGGTTCTTCACAGACAATCAGCCTCTTCTTCTGACTGCACATATTTAAAGATTAGTTTGAAATCCAATACTTCAATGACTCCATCACATCACTAACTGCAGGGCATGGACATTTTCCTGAAATAACCCGTTCCCACAGTCAGGCCTTTTCTTTTTTTCCCCATTTTCTTAGCTAAATGTTTTTCCACAACAACATAACCATATAAAGATGGGATTCCTCAGATAGTATCTTTAAATAAAATAAATATTTAAACTGGGTTTTTTTTTGCCCATCACCAGTGAAAGCTGCCAGGTCATGAAATCAGATTTGTGCTGGTCTGTCAGAGTGTCGTGGAGCCTCCACTGCAGCGTCTCCAACACTGCACTGGACCAAAGCCGCAGACCAAACCAGTCAGCAGGAGCAGCTGAGCTTTTCTCACATAAAGAAGTAGATGTTTGAGAAGGTGTGGAGGAGAAGAAGTCCTCGGTATGAGAGCAGTATAGAAGACAGGCTGACTCTAGCAGAGAAGAGAGAAGAAACCATGATAATACTATAGTCCAGTCCAGCTCTGCTGGAGAGAAGCTCTGGGACAACCACAACCTACAATCCTCTTAGAGACCACCAGGAATCACTCCAGACCCTGAGATCCTACCTGTGACTGACTGAAGTAACAGAACCTCTAAACATTTTGGAGATTCCTTGAAGTTTAAGCATATAAAGAAAACTCTCTTCACTTCAGAGTTCTTCAACCAATTTAGGAACCTCCTAAAACTCCTCGGCAACCACCAGAACTATAGAATTCCACTCTCAGAACCTTTCACAGGTCAAAGAGGATCATGTCCTTGAAGACAACATAATCATCAAAAGTAACAACCAAAACAAAAGGCCAAACTGAGAATCTTAGGAACCCCTGGAACTTTAGCAACCATCAACAGACATCCATGGTGCTGAGAACTTGGCAGACATTCCCCAAATTGCCACATCAGTGTAGTGTTGATTTTCCTTTTATAGCGTCCTTTGATTAATGTACCTTTTATACCGTCCTTTGATTGATGTACCTTTTATACCGTCCTTTGATTGATGTACCTTTTATACCGTCCTTTGATTGATGTACCTTTTATACCGTCCTTTGATTGATGTACCTTTTATATTGATTATACCGTCCTTTGATTGATGTACCTTTTATACCGTCCTTTGATTGATGTACCTTTTATACCGTCCTATGATTGATGTACCTTTTATACCATCCTTTGATTGATGTACCTTTTATGCCGTCCTTTGATTGATGTTCCATTTATACCATCCTTTGATTGGTGTTCCTTTTATGCAGTTCATTCATGTCCTTTTATGCAGTTCCTTGATTGATGTTCCTTTTATACCGTTCCTCTGATTAATGTTCTTTTTAAACAGTTCCACTGGTTGATGTTCCTTCACAGTGACTTGGGTGACTAACTAGAACCATTAAACGGTTCTGTTCTTTCAGTTCCATTTGTGTCTCAGCCTTTGATGGACTGATGTTTGTGACTCGGTGTTGACCTGGTGCGGAGTTGATGTCTTCAGCTTCAGTTTATAACAGTGTGTCTATAAAACTTTAGGTGCAGTTCCTACGACCTCCTCCTCCTCCTCCTCCTCCTCCTTAACTCTTCATACACGTGTGTTCAATGCTGCAGGTGTCAAACCTTTTTACAGCCTTAGTCTTATCATCACACTCCATTAGCCTCCAATAAAGAGGCTACATGTCTGCGTTCAAAGCTGAAGCACAACTGGGATTTGTCCTGCACTAAATCTAAAGCCTTTTCTTTTGCTGCTACAATAATCAACAGGTTCAGCTCTGCTGCTCAGCCATAAATCACTTCCTCTGCCACAGGCAGCATCACTCACATGGCAATAATACCTGCACACAGGGGGAATAAATCAGACTCGGAGCTCGAGCCTGCCAAGTGTCAGATCATCAAACAAAGTGTATCTCTTCTGTAAATTACCCAGTATACTGTCATTATCAGCACCATAAGAGTTTATGAGCTTGATTATAGCTGTGTGTAATGCTTTTCTCACACCCTATCTCACATATAGATTTTCTTAGGGCATAGGTTTCTCAGAGATTCAGAGAATCATTGTTCCAAAAATGATTTCACAGTGAGGACAAACATTCTGGCCAGTTAGGTCTGATATTTTAGCATCAGGTGAGCATATTATTTCACTGCTCGCCACCAAGGATAGATGAGAAGCTAGAAAAACATGTGCTAAATGTTAGAAAAATATCAGAAGCAGATACATTTCATGTCAAAATAACATAATTGCTAAAAATATTAGCAAAACAGCTAATAAGTTCAAGGTTGTTGACACACAAAAACAACAAAGGCATGACATACATAAAATGTGACAAAGTGAAACATGGCAGTAGGAGGTAAAGTTTATCCTAAAATAACTAATAATTTAATGGTAAAAAGGAACTGATCAAAAGCCCAAATGACTGTGAACAAAAAAATGCTAACTGGTGCTAAAATAGTGTGTTCTTCTCCTGACCTCTGTGGGACAGTTGTGTGTTCTGAAATCTGACCTTCTGACCTTTAGGAGGACGCAGTGATGAAGGGGCTCCAGACACTGACCTGATATGAAGGAACCTGGAGGCATCTGGCTGTAGTTGGATCCTCCCATATGCAGGGAGCTAGGCGGGGCGGGAGTGAAGGGGGCGCCGTAGTTCTGGGGGGTGGCGTAAGGTCCTGGAGGAATGGGCTGTAAAAAGGGGAAAACACTTTTTAATTTATTTTATTTGTGCTTTATAATTAGGACAGGAATGTCAGAGATAATAAGAGAACGTGAGTCATGTGACAAGATGATGAGCTCTGTGTTTTCATTGGCTGTTCTCCACTCGTTATTTCATACACTCAGGGAAGCAGCTCCGAGATCAGGTTTCAGGTGTGTGGGGGGTGGGGGTGGGGGGTTATTGTGCCGAATGGTGTTTTGTTCAGGTGTGTGTCCACACTGACCGAGGGTGTGTGTGTCTCCGTGCCCTTGCTGGCCAATCGACTCAGGATGCTCCGCTCTGACATCTGCAGACGGGCGGCAATGGGTGGGACTCGGGAGAGTGTGGCCGGTAGCCGTGTCACGTCGGCCTTCATGTCGCTCAGCAGCTCCTCCAACTGGTTCAACACTGCAACGATGAAAATGGGATGTGCAACTGTTCAACTAGCAAACAAAACATCAACACTTTAGAGAAGTGGTTCTCAAACTGTGGTACCACTGGTGGTACGCAAGATTTCTCTAGTGGTACGCAGCGACAATTCACATTTTCACATTTACATTTTCAACTCAATAAATCTGAAACATACACAACTAATACAACATTTAAACCTAAACATCTTTGTAAACCTCTCTCCTGTGGTGGAAGCTAACAGTGAAGGCCTCTGCTGCTACAGTATATTCTAATGTTGGTCATCATGGTGGGACTCAGAGAGATCAGTGTTTTCTCAGGTGGGACAGAGTAGAAAAAGCTGGAGAACCAGTGGTTTAGAGCATGTGCATTTAAATTAATAATAACAGTTACAAATAAACAAAAGTAACAAAAATAAATATACAATAAACCTGCTAAATGTTAGACCAGGCACGAGCTGCAAGAGAAACAAATACCTAGTAAAAACAACAGCTATAAATGTAATCCAAAAAAAGTTAGATTTATAGAAATGGTTTGTTTGACTCTAAATGATGAACAACGGCGAGTGTAGAACGACTGTGAACAAAGCTAAGGGTTTAAAGGGTCAACTTGACTGTGTCACTTCAAAAAGGTTTGAAAGGTCCTTTCCTGCCCTGTGATGATTATGAGGTCAGATGTTGGCTCCTCAGGTCTTCAGGTCTTTGTTTATTCTGTTCCTGCTCCTTCAGACTTCCCTCTCTGAGCAGCTACTGCTGAGATTTTGTGCAGAAACAAGAGACGAGGCCGAGAACAGCAGAGCAGGATTTCCCCCACTCCACAGAACAATTCAAACATGGACAGACTTGCCAGGCAGTAGTTGAGGAAATGTTTGCAGCTATCACCTAACATGCTGTAAGCTTATCTCCCCTGCCTTTGACTGAGCAGCGCTCCGGGGCACAGCGTTATGGTTGCCGGCTGCAGGAAACGCGGGATTGCACAAGGGCGTGAGCGAGCTAGGTGGGTGATGAGATTGTTTGCGATTGTACGATCTTTTCCCTCCTCCAACTCCCCCTCTACCTGCTCTCTGAAGCCTCTTTGTTCACCTCCTGCCGAACAAAGGAGCTCTTCACAAGCACAGAGGCGTTGCAGCAACTTCTCTGACCTTTGTGGAGGACAGCGTTTGCCGGCTTGTTGCCCGCCAGTGACTCCTTGCTCAGGTGCTGGTGTGACTCAGCCAGACACTCCACCTCTGCGAAGCGGGCATTGAGGGCCATAGCAGGGTGGCTGGGGTCCTGGGTCATGTTCAGGTACGCAGCCCGTCGTAGCTGCTCCTCGATGACCAGAGCCTGCTCCAAGAGCTGCAGCAGACACAGGAGATCACAGGAGGAACCAACACATTAGACAAACAGCAGGTCCAGAATGACTGGTACACGCTACACCAGGAAAATGAACAGAACCACCAGAGGGCGCTCCTTTTATAACAGGCCACTGGTCAACAGTCAAAAGATAACATGCGCTAAGTGCTACTAGTGTGATTTTTGTGTAAACATTTGACAGTAGTAGTAACTTGTGAGAAAATATGGATTAATTTACTAAATTACATTTTAGTTTCAAAATCCAGCTAACTTTTTATTTCATTTCTTTTGATTTTTGTCGAGTCGCAGCTTCAACCTTCTATCTGCATCTTCTCTTGTCTTTTGCCTCTACGCTGTCTTTAATCATTTTGCCCTTTACATTTTAGTAATTTTTTTGTCCTTTCAACAATTGTTTCTTTTTGATGTTTTGTGGCTTTTTTTTGTCTAAATCAATATTCCTTTTCAAGTTTTGATATTTTTCTTTCGTTTTGTCCCATTTCTTTTTTCCACCTCATTTCATTTTTGCTTTCGTCTTTTGAGCATCTAAGTGATTTTGATGTTTTTGTCCCATCTTGTCTTTCTGCCCTTTCAGTTCTGTCTTTTATGACCTTTATGTCATTCTTTGTGCTTTGTCTTTATTCCCCTCCTTGCACTTTCCTTTCCCAGTGCTTGTTCTACACTTGTGTCCTTGTAACATTCACAGCTCTTCGCTCACTTTTTGCACCTTGACCTCAGCATCCTGCATCATGGCTCCTCCTCCTGCCCTCCCTCTTCTCCACAGCTGACCTCACTTCATAGATTTAACTACTGACTCGGTGACAAAGGTTCTCGATTTAGGCAAAATCATTTTTAAGGAAAAACAAGCGCAAATTAAACCAAATTTAAATATCACAAAAAAATTAACATTGGAATCTTAACGTTCGACTCAATGGAAACACAATGGCACCAAGTTCAGCAACTTTACCAAAAGACAAAGAAGAAGGCTTTGTAAAGCAGGATCTGAAACATGTGAGCAGCTCAAAAACAGGATGAGAGATCGTCCAGAAGTGCAGTGGTCAGCAGAACAACAAGCCCAAACATGTGGGTGTAGAGCCAGCTGTCACCCGACCATCAAACAGGTCAGGTGATCCAAGGCGGAGGAAAAGACTTCCTCCTGAATGGCCGAGCTCAAATTAAACATGGTGTGGTCGTTGTTAAAGAATCCACTGGTTCCCACCTTGAACCTCCGAGCCAGGAACTTGTTCTTCATCTCCAGGAAGTTGCCTTTGTTGGCCTGGGACTTGAAAGGCTCGTTGACGATGGCGAACTGAGGGTCGTTCTGAATGTCCTGCCACCGGGCATAACCATGGCTGACGCTGGGGGTTAAGGGTCAGTTAGGAGATTAAGATAAAATGATAAAAAAAGCTGTTGTATTTGACTCAAACTGGACTGTCTAAAAATAAAAGAGGTCAAAAATACACAAAGTGGTCAGAAATGTCCATCACTGCTAATTATCAGGGTTTTTGAGGAAAAAATTCAATATGTTGTATGACAGTCAAGTCGGGTGAAAAGCGCTCAAAGCTGTGAGTTAAACTTCTGATGAACAGGTCAGAATAACAGTATTTAATGAGAAAATTCTGGAGAACTCAGGAAAAGTTCCAGCTGTAAACACACATGTTTCCATGTGGCCCTGATCTTCTTCTCAGCTCTGAAATTGCCCAACACAGTTTTCCTTTGTTTTCTTTTTCTGCTCCCTAAATGCAGCGTGGCCTTAATTGACCATAATGGAGAGCAAACATAACAGAGCAAACTTAATGCCTCAGTGGATGCTGTTCCGGCAGACACACTTCACTCATTTTTAGATTTTTTTTTTTAAAAACCCAGCTTCTGCCCAGGCTGATAGAAAAATAAACAGCGCAAGGTCACAGCCCGGGCACCTGCTCATCAAGGATACATCACAATTCCCGCAAGCAGCCAGAAGTCGTGTCGGCGGTGCCAGATCTCGTTCATCTTCCCCGAGGAGATGGCAGCACGCTCCTCGTTCTGCCAGAGAGTGTGCAGCTCTGCAGGGGTGAAGCCAAGTCAAAGTCAGAGGTTAGATTCTGAAAATCTAAGTGCCGAATCAGCAGGAGCCTGCCTGCAGGTGTGTTTTTTTTATACAGCACAAAAGGGGATTTTTACAGCATTTGTGATGATCACTTTGTAGTGACAGCTCTGAGAGGGAGGCATTTTTATTACCTTTCAGAAAAAAGGTCTGAGGAAACAGTCAAATGTCTGAGTCAGAAAAAAAGAAAAAAGGTATTTGGAAAAAGCCCCAATAAGTCGAAAAAGGTCTAGTTTGATTTTTAATCGGAATGCTGAAGGAAGAAAATACAAACTCAGAATATGAGAAAAATCAGCATCATGAGAGAAGTCTCACTTCTCAAAAGAGTCACAAGAATTCACAAAAGAGCTGGACTACTATGAATTTCAAGGCCATATCTAAAAAAAAAAAAACTTTGGAATTTCAAGAAAATATTCAGATCAAAGATCAAACCTTTCGGCAGCTGCGGTGACTCATCTCTTTTGCCTTTGCCGTGACATGAGAATTAACTACTTTCACTGTGAGGACAGTGTTCTTTGGGTTCTCATCTGCTTCCTGGTCTCCACTCTTCCCTTAGACCTAAACTCATGTCCTGTTTCAGTATAAAACACGTGTAAAGCCAGTACACACCTGTGAATCCTCCGTCAGCGATGTTGAACATGAAGCGTGGCCTGTCGCTGTGTGGTTTCACGACGTTACCCTTAGGTGGAGGCGGCGGCGGCGGCACCTCCTCCCTAGCTGCCTTAGCTTCTTTCCCAGCATCCTTCTCTCCTTTCACCTCCTCGGCTACACAGTAAAAACAACCATCAGCCAAGCTTCAACCTTCAGTTTATGTGCAGAGTGTTACCATCACAGACGTCCACACACCTTTCTTCACCTCCACCTCCGTAGACGCCTCCTCCTGCTTTTCTTTGTCCCCCTTTTTCTCCTCCACCAGCTTATCTCCTTCTGCAGGAGGTGACGGATGTTAGCAGGAGCAGCTTCACCTTCGAGCTCCACTCTCACACACAACAAAGGTTGAACTTTACCTGATTTCTCCTCTTTACTCTCTGCATCCTGTTTTGGTTTGTGTTTGGCCTCCTCTCTCGGCTCCTCCTGCCGATTCTCCTTCTCCTCTGCAGCAGTAGGAGCAGCGGCTGTCTCAGCTCTCTCCTTCTCCGTCTCCTCTCTGCCTTCTTCGTTTTGGACAGGGGACACGCCGTGTGGCTTTTCCTTGGCCGATGAAGAAATCTGCGAGGAGAAGCAACGGTTGGTGATCATGTGACCGAGGGTCAGTCCAACTATAAGATGTTTCTTTGACAGGATCGCTCACGTTAGCTGTTTTTGTGCTGAACCCCTTTGTGGATAACATATGCACCTGTGTTTCAATCATTGATCCGTACATACTATAGAATAGTGTAGTTTAGTAAAGAACAGTACAGTACAGACATTATGTTTTTAGTTTTGTCTTACATCTCGATTAAACGTCTCTGGATATAATGCAAATAATAGTGGGGAACACGCAGAGCCTCGCCTTGTGCCTCTTTCCAAAGTGAAACTATTTGATAAGCAGCCGTTTACTTTAATTCTAGCCGAGGGTTTTTTATACAGTGCCTGTGCTGTTTCAATTACTGTTTCGTGTTAATCTATGTAAAACTCCTTAAAGAAAACTCCAGTTCACCGAGTCGAAGGCCTTTCCTGCGTCATTACTAATAACCACGGCTGGTATTTTATTCTTTTGGATGTGGCTGATGATATATTGGATGTACATTATCTTGTGTTTGGACTGATATTGGTCTGTATGATTACTGCTTCCTTCCCGGCTGGTGTCTGTGCCTTCTTTAAAACCCAGTTGGATGTAGGAAGCATCACTGACGTTAACTCCTACCATTCTGCTGTAACCATTTGATCCTAGTGATTTGTTTAATTTGAGTTGTCTCTTTGTTATTTTTAGTTCTTTTTCTGTTATGTCCTCTATCATTATTTTATTCTGTTTGTTCGATACTGGTAATTCCAGAGAATCCAAAAACATATCTCTCTCAGCTGTACCACACACTGTCTCTTTAAACTAAATATTCTTATTCTTTCAAAGCCTCCCAGCAATTTGCTTAGTTTTCGTCACTGGATCTTTAATTTTATGAATTGTTTTCTTCCAGAACTTTCATAGATCTATATCTGTCCTCAAAAAACATTTGTTTAAGAAACGCTCTTCTTAATTTCATTTGTGTTAAAGATATCAATTTCATTTCTCATTTTCGTGATTTCCTCTAATAAGCCGTGTGTTGTTTGTTTTTATGTTTATTCTCCAATTCTTTAAAATTCTCCCAATTTCTTGTTTCTCATCTTTTTTTATATGAGGAGATCATTTCCCCCTCAGAACATCCTTAAGGACATAACATGAGAGGTGAAACATCTCTGTCATTCGTTTCCAAGTAGAGGTGATGAAACATCTCCTCTGTCATTCATTTCCAAGTAGAGGTGGATCTCTTTTCCTTTGTTCTTATGTAATAAGATCAGGGTGTTATTCTCTCTTTATCTGTCTATCAGACTTCCTCAAATAACATATTCATGTAATTAACTAATGACGTCGTATTCCGTGCTTTCCCATTTGAAGTGTCCAGTTTTGGTTGTATTGCTTAAAAATTGCTGTGCATCATTAGCTTTTCTAAATTCCCCTCATTCTCTGAGTATAAGGTCCAGGCTGGCGCTGCCCGCTTGTTCCCCCTCGTCTGTGGCATGTCGAGGGCACAGTTAGCAGGTGAGGTTTGATTGTCTTCATCTCCCTGGTGTTGCTCACTCTGTGGAGATTTCTTTTGGATTTGACCTCTTGGCATCTTAAAGCCCTGACCTTATTTTTCCTTTTAGCTTTAGCTATTGGAAACTCACTGTGGGCTATTTTGAATTTTAATGTCAGGAGTGTGTTTTCCTATGCTGCCATCCTCTCATGTGCCAAACAGGAAGTCTTTGAAAGTTTGTTTTATTTTCTAGTCATCTTATATATCATATTCCATATTTTTAAATGCTTAGTTTTACTGCCAATGATAGTTCTTTGGTGGCTAACGTTTGTTATCCCTTATCCCTGGTAACTTTAAGCTCCATTTGGGAAAAGACTTATCTAAAGGCTAAAGTTTTAGCTCTGTGACTAACAGTGAGTTAGCACACATGTCCACACTTATTTACAAACATATGCTTTACAGACAGTGTCTCACCTCCTCAGGGTCTCCAGTCTTCTTGTTCTCATGCTTCTCCTTCTCTCCTTCTCCCTTTTCCAATTCTTTTCCATTCTTTTCCTGCTTGGAGTCTGCAGGAGCAGGCGTAGCTGCACAGGTTCACAGGAAATCATAGCAATGAAGGTTCTAGTCGACCTTACATGCAGCACCCCCTACTGGTTATGGTAAATGCACTCACTGGCCATTTCATTAGGTACCACAGTGTAGCTTTATCACAGTACAAATATCTTATCAGCCAATCAACTGTGTTCCCATGATCTCATTTTCTACATTTAGCTTTTCTTGTTCTCCTATCATAACAAGAATAGATGTTCATGGAATGACCCTCGTTTTTTTTTTTTTCAAAAACATTTTTTTACCCTGCATATGTGCTTTTGTTGTAGCTTTGGTCAATCTCAACTCTTAGATAAACCTTAGTCATTTGGTTTGTGGTCATTTGTGAGTTTTTTGATCATCTGAAACCAGCCTGTAGGAACTGTATAAGTTCAGCTCATCCTTGGATATTTTAGTTCTACATATTCTTCAGAAAATAGCATTTATTTAGTAGTTTATTTTTAAAAGAGCTCACATTTTATCAATTATATTTTTGGTATTTTTGGTTTATTGGTGACAGCTGTTGTCCAGTAGGAGTGGTTTAAGTGGTGAGTGCTGGACATGATAAACTGGCCTTTGGGATATTGTCTCTTTACCTGGTTTGGAAGTGCAGGGTGTGTTGTTATAGCTGGCGTCAGGCGTGGTTGTTGTGGTCTTTACTGTAGGAGAGGAGGCTCTGGAGGACGACTTGTCCACAATGACTTCAGGTTTGAGCTCTGGGAGACTCCAGCGTCCGTTGATGTGTTCAAACTCCTGAATCTGGATCAAAAGTATGGCGTAAACGTGAATATCACCAGACTTTAACTCAGAACACAGGCAGAAAAACAGAAAAATGGCACATGTCATTCAAAATGCAATAAAAGTCAGGGAAAGATTAGTTTTGAGGTTTGACAAAAAGTCAAACAACGATAACAGTCTGTCAAAATACTGTTCACAAGATCAAATGTATTTTAGGCCAAAAAGAACAAAAAACAGAAAAAGAAAAAAAGAGGGAGAGACAAAAGTCAAAAAGAAGACAAAACATAAGAAATAAAGGCAAACGTATAAAACATCAGGTCAGGTGAAAATTCAAGCCAAAAGAAAAACCAAGAATAACAAAGCCAGACAAAAAAAGTGAAGATACAAAATATTTCCAAATAGTAAGTGAATCAGTAAGTGTAAAGAAATGTTTGCAAACAACAAGAAATGGTCTCTACAATAGAAAAAAAAAAAGATACAAAATATTTCCAAAAAATGCTTAAAGTTAGCCAAGGTTGCAGGAGGCACAGAGGAGGAGGCCCGGCACGACAGCAGGACTGACTCTGGAAAACTCCAGAGATGCAAACGTTTTTGGCAACAGAAACAAACACCGACTCTACCTGATATCAGACACCACCCCCCAAAAGAACCACACACACGCACACACACACGCCCTGTTTATCTGAGCGTCTATCATCGTCCCTGTGGCCCTGATAGCAGATCAGGATGTTGGCCAGTTTCAACGATCTGGGCTGAAAATTCAATTAAAGATGTTTGGATGAGCTGAAGTAAAGTGAAAGGATATCTTTAGGCGATACGCTATGTTTGACCCAGGGATGACTTTCAGAACCACTGCAGTCCCGTCCTCCGGTCACACTCACTCAGAGTCGCTGTGAACTTGTACAAGTCGGAGCCGATTTATTTCTATCTATTATTTACAGCTGGACTGACTTTTCTCTGGCTAATTGTTTGCTCTGCTCGAACAGAATCAGAGCTGTATTAAGTTACAGCTAATTCAAAGCAAACAGCTGCTGCTTCACATTAGCTAAAGTCAAAGCAGACCAACACAACAGCTTTTTCTGTGAAGCCGTAGTAAGAAAAGCAGAAACGCAGCCAAAACAATGCAGGAAAAAAATTGTACATGAAAATATACCAAAAGACCACAAAAGTGAGTTGAAAAAAAAAGGATAAAACATTAGCTAAGACATCTAATTATATGGCAGAATTAAACAAGAATAAAAGAAGTCAACTGAGAACTGAACATTTTTGGATAAAGGTTAGATAGGAATTAAAACCTTTGGCTAAGTTAAGTTTAGTTTCCAAAACGAGAAAAAAGTTCAGGAAACATTTTTTATAAATGGCAACAAAAAATTTACATTAGAGAAATCATAAAAAGTTCGCCAAAAATTAATGGAAAATGTTTAAACTAGTTAAAAAAAACGTATATATACAAAAAATACTGTAAAGAAGTTAAGCCCAGAAAATAATAATAAATAAATAGGCAAACATTGAAGAAAAACACAAATTTGTAGAAAGAAATGAAAAAAAAAAAGTGAATCAGTTATGAAAAAACGTTGATGTCATTGAATAACAGACAGAGCATCAACCCCACCTTTTTTTTGACAAGGGACATGACTCCGATTCTGGTGAGGACCGGTTGTCGACACAAGCCCTCCCTCGGGACGCCGTCGGCAAAAGTCTCAGCCCCGTCAGCCACCGGCTCACACAGGTGTCGCATGAAGAGAGAGACGTAGGCTCTGTGGCAGAGGAGAAGCACAGCTACTGTATGAACTGTATTCATGATTATGAAAGGGTTTAAAGTCTTCCCTCAGACTCACTTGAACTCTCTCTCTGTCTTTATCCTCAGGTCTCGCACCAGCCAGTGTGAGGAGAAAGCGTCCTGAGATGGCATCCCCCAGCGCATCACTGCGTTCAGGAAAGCCTTTCGCTGTCGTGTGTTGAAGCCCAGCACCTGCCGACGGACATCACAAGGTTCACACACATTTTCCAAATCAGATTCAAGCATACCTTCACTGAAAATGTCTACCCCTAAGAACCCTTGTAAAACAACTAAAGTTAGCCAAAAACACTACTACTTACTACCAATAACTTAGTTGAATTAACATTAATTTTACTTTTAGAGAAGTGGCCAAATTTTTAGAAGAATAGTTCTTAGTCAAACAAATTTGGCTTAACGTTGGTATATGTTCATGGAAAGACAACAGTTAATATTCAACAAAAATGCTAACTCTGTGAACTGTAACCCAAACAAAGTTGTCTGAGGATAACTAGAACAAAACAACATGTTGAAATATTTTTAAACTACTTTTTTAATTACCAAATACAAAAAGTATTTAAATGTTAACCATTGCAGCTAAAAGTTAGCCAAACAAAAAAAATCTATACATTTGTCTAAGGATAACAAATTATCAAAGTGCCTCAACTTATGTAAAAACAAAAACAGCTAAGGCTAGCTCAGGTTAACTGTTAGTCAACAGACAAAAAGAGCTAGCAAAGATTAGCTTTGAGTGAAGTTAAAGGTAGCTAGAGAGTCAGTGAGTGGAGGTGGAACTAAAAGCCAAGCAAACACTTCTGTCTTTTTCCATCTCTTTTTCTCTTCTGTGTCACTGCAGTAAAACCAACATTTGTGGATCATTAACATCACGTCCACCACTATCAGTGTGATGATAAATGAGCCTGGATGCTGCTGAGCTGCTGCCATCTCCAGTCAAAGCCTGTGAGATGTTCAGACAAACATCCAGCAGCGCTCACTGAATAAGGTTGAATCAGACTAGACAGACCTCCAGGTTTCCTCCCACTCTGGCCAGAAGAGGAGGCAGAGGTTTGTCCTTGTCATTCCTCAGCTGTCGTCGCGACTGCCGTCGACCTGCAGGAGGACAGCGAAGGTTTTGGAGTGTGACATGAGATCTAAAATGTTAAGTAAATAGATGAGGAACGATGTGAACTGTACAAAAAAAAAAAAAAAAATTGGAGAGTTTGTGCTCCAACCGTCTGGAGCAGGAGGTGGATGGTGGTCTGCATTTTTGGCAATGACACCAGTTTGACTTTGGCAGCAGAGTCTAACAACTAAATCAATTTCAAACAATAATTTAACACAGAGCAGATACTCTCTGACTCTCTGTGTGTGTGTGTGTGTGTTACAACCAGTATCTCTCTCTCAAGCTACACACTTGTAGTCACATTTGTTGAAACGTTCTTATCTTTTGACACATTTTCCTCCTTTTTTGGCTCAGTGTCAGCGAGTTTAGCTACATTTTAATTTTCCCTGTTGTGTATTTACTGTCTCTGTGTTTCTTAATCAATCTTCAGTGTTCTTCCCAGCTGTCAACAGGTGATGGCGTGGTTACACCCTGGACATCACCGCAGGGCCACAGGCAAACAATCAGCCATTCACACCAAAATGTACACCTATGGTCACCTATGGTTAAAAAGGTGTTAGATTTTCAAGCCTTTTTCAGAGAAGGTAAAGACAACAGTGAAACTCTTCAACCCACTCCTCACCTTCAGGTCGATCGTCAAAGTCGTCGTCCTCCTCCTCGGAGCCCACAGAATATTCAGACTGGTTGTCAGAGATGTCAGCGTGCCACTCTGAAACAACACAAAACGGCGTGTCAGGAGGAGAGAAGAGGTTATAGAAGTGTGTGTGCGGCCAAAACACCTATTTCCCTCACCTTGGTCTTCCTGGGCTGCGTCGTTGTAGTTGACTGGTTTGCGGTTCCTCTTGCCTTTCCCCAGTTTGCTGGCCAGGTCCTCCTGCTGCTGCTCGTAGTGATGTCGCAACAGTTTCTCCCAGTAATCCGGATCCACATTCTCCTCCTGTTTGATGATCTCACGTTCAATCTCCTCGATCTGCAGGAGGAAAACATTCAGATCAGGTACACTCAGTAGTAGAACTCCAGTTAAAAAGCTAGTCAGAAAAATACATACATAATTAGTTAAATGTTAGCAAAAACAATTCACTTTAAATCTGACAAAATGAAAAAAAAAAAAAGAAATTCTGTAGAAATTAGACTTTCCCAAAGGTAATGAAAAAAAGATTAGGATTACACAAGCCGACGTTTGGTGATGGAGTTATTGACGCA
The DNA here is from genome assembly GCF_000523025.1 of Cynoglossus semilaevis. Classification (NCBI taxonomy): domain Eukaryota; kingdom Metazoa; phylum Chordata; class Actinopteri; order Pleuronectiformes; family Cynoglossidae; genus Cynoglossus; species Cynoglossus semilaevis. The sequence continues at coordinate 27,246,905 of NC_024307.1, read as the reverse complement.
CAAGAACATGTTGTCTGGAAGTGAAAGAAAAAGAATTGATAACAACTGTGGAGGTTTCTGGCAGCCTGTGTTTCTGTAACAGATCTGTCTAACACTCCGCTCCATTCCTCTTACAACAGCAGCAATTACTCAGCTTTTTTCTTAAAATATTTTTAATGCAGCTAATGATTATTTTCATTTTTGTAGAGGTGGGTAATTATTCCCTTGATTAACCCATAAATCATTTCTCTCCTCAAACACATCAGCTCCTCTGTGACAGCAGAGCCGAGCAGTCAGATGGTTAAATATATTTGTTTAGGCCAGAAGAAAAAGTCAAATCCCAGGAGACGGTGAATGTTGGATGTTAAGAGTGCAGCCAAGAGTGGAAAAACAAGCTCCATCTACAGGTGGGGTGATGGTATAGTCCTATGTTTGTGATATAACTTCACCTGCAGATGGATGGTTTGATTCTTGTTTTACGTGAATCACCTGCACTGTTTCCCTTCTGGACAAATTCCAGCACTTTACAGGGAATTTGAAATATCATCACATTTTAGTGATAATATTCTCAAGCTGACTTTGGCTTGTTTTAATTAATGAAACTAATTGAAGGAACTGACTTCTTATCTGATCTTATCTAATATCAATGTGGCCAATGTTTATGGTAAACTTTTTTGTAATTGTTTAGGTAATTATCAGCTTGATTTTACATTAAGTTTTTTTTTTAATGTATGTATGTAAAAGTTATCCAACAACAACAAAGTTAAAGTTAGAAAGCCAGCCAAAAGATTTTTAAGAAGTTAACGTCTAAGGAAACGTCTCCCTCTCACCTTGTCCTCCTCTCGGACCATGTACTGAGCCACCTTGAAGGAGCTCAAGTACTCGTTCATGTTCTGGACGTCTGAGTCGTCCGTTGCATCCTGGCTGCGGTCCAGCAGCCTCTCGATGGCGGTGCTGTCGTAGTGAATCACGCTGCCCTCGTCCTCCACTTTATCCCCTGTGCTGTTTTTCATTCCTGTCAGAAATAAAACCTCTAATTATATCTGCAGTAAAACTAAAACAACTGTGTTGTGACAAAATTATTTCCTTTAGGAGAAAACGCCTGCCAACCCAGTCCCAGACCGGCTCCGACTCAAATCCCAGCATTATTACAATTGAGCAGAAACCTTAATTGTATTTGACAAAGTCCACAGTTCTCTGACTTCACCTTCTCCCTCGTCCTTAAACAGCTCCTCGGTGCCAAACTTCAGGATGTCGTCCAGTTCCTGTTTGGTCATGGAGCCGGCCTTGGATCCCAGACCTGGCCGAACCACCAGGTGGGTCAGCATCATCTTTCTCTTGGCCACCTGGGTGATGCGCTCCTCCACACTGGCCCGAGTCACAAAACGGTAGATCATCACCTTGTTAGCCTGTCCGATTCTGTGGGCTCGACTGAAGGCCTGAGGAGAGGACGTCAAAGAACAAACATCAACTATGAGCTAAAGAAAACTCCATTCAAATTTGCCAGTGAGTGTAGTTACAGACCAGATATAGAAATATATATAAATATATTACAGACAGAATCACTAAGTTAGCCTGGCAGTTAGCTGAGTGAGCCAAAGTAAAAAGAAGTTCATGTAATGACATAAACACAGCGTGGCTGGATTGACTGAGTTAGAGTTAGTAAAAAAGGAGCAGATAACTGCTCAAATCTGTGGTTTGCTAAATGAACCCAAGAGACAACTAAGCCATCCAAAACCGTGAAATGTGGCAAAACAACTTTTAAACTATTAACTACTAGCACAGGCTACGTAGCCTGTCAGTCAGTAAAGTTGACTGTGCTGCACCTGAATGTCGTTGTGAGGGTTCCAGTCTGAGTCAAAGATGACGACGGTGTCTGCTGTGGCCAGGTTTATACCCAAACCTCCTGCTCTGGTGGAGAGCAAAAAACAAAACTGACAGGCGCCAGGAGCTGGAACCACAAGAAAGATGAGAAAGGATGAGAAATCACTTGGACAAATATTAATATTTGCTCCTTGTGATGTAGCTTTTATTGACCATTTCATCAGTATTTACAGGCAGGAGCTGAAGTTTACTTGAATGAACCCTGGAGTAAAACCATTACAGTCTGATGACATCAAAACATTTTGGAGCGTTTCCAAGTGTGTGTTTAATGGCTCGTTATTTTTTAATCATGCTCAGGAGTGGGGCCAGCCCGGTTCACTAAATACACTCATTAAAGAAATTGAAATCACAACTGCATCACTCACTAGTCCGCTATAAATCAAGGTGTAGATTTTAATGGCTGTCACTGACAGCAGCTCATTAGTGATAAAAATATGACCGAGTTTTGCATTAAAAACTAATTTAGTTTTAGCAAGCAAACATCTGGACCGTTCTGGAATGTCTGATCTCTTTGTCTGATTGTTGAGCATGAATCTTTCTTCTTTCTACGTAGCAGTCGTCACAAAATTACAACATTTCTGCCAAAAGTTTGTCAGTCAATTCTACGCTGTTATGCCTGGATCTGATCGCAACACGGTCCAATATTTTTGATGGAGCATAAATGGAGCGTCCACCGAGGGTGAGTAAGTCGTTCAGGACTTGGTCTGTGTAGGTTAAGGTGGACCAGGCGGGAGTTGTTGTGTTTGACATGTGACCAGTCAAAACTTTCAGCTTCATGAAGAGGAGGAGCAGACAATGGTGACCGATAACTGTTGAGCAGCTCAGAGCTTTTTTTGAAGAAAGAGGAGCCTGAACACTTGGGAAACTGAAACAATAATAAAGCCCAACCCCCGCAGACCTCTTTGCAGACTTTATGAGGTGACAGCGTCTCACCGTTAAATCGGTCGATGGCCTCTTGTCTCAGCGCTCCAGTGATGCCTCCATCGATTCTCTCATATTTATACCCTTCGTAGTCCAGGAAGTCCTCCAACAGGTCCAGCATCTTGGTCATCTGCACAGACGATGAAAAGGGAAGAGTTTGGACATGGAGCTGCAATTGTCTAATTCTAACCAATTGTTTCAGAGTTTATGTTCGACATTAGAGAGTGCACCTGCGAGAAGACCAGAACTCTGTGTCCCTGCTCTTTCAGTTTCCTCAGCATCTTCTGCAACAGCATCAGTTTCCCAGAAGCCTTAGTGAGGGCCGAGCCCTCGTACGCACCGCTGGGAGTTTTCTGGGCTTCCTACAGAAGACAGAGAGTTAAAAAAAAAAGTACCATCCTGATATACGTACATACAGCACATGTACATAGTGTAACTGCAGTAGTGACAGTGATGTCACTGGTGTGACCTTCAATAGTAAGGAAAAATAATCATGAATATTTAATCAAAGATTAATAAAGGTAATGGTTTTAGTCTGTGTTTGGACTTGTTTTTTATAACTTAGATTTTTAGTTATTCACGTAAAAAGATGCACATGCTCAAAGAACCACAGGGTGTCACTGTTCAGTTTAGTACATGTGGAAAAACTTTCTCCCAAATCTCAGTCTGTTCCTTCAGCAGTGATGACGATAGTAGGTATGTGTGTGTGTGTGTGTGTGTGTGTGTGTGACTGGTCTAGTTCTGCTCGTGGGGACATGTTTAGGGAAAATACCGTTGTTGTGGAGACATTTGTCTTTGTGAGGACAGAGTGAGAGAGTATTCTGAGGTTCAGGATTTAGTTGGGAGTTTGAGCTGGTGTGAGGGTTAAGATTAGTCATATAGTGGTAATAGTAAAAATCAGGGTAATGGTGTGTGTGTGTGTGTGTGTACCATGGAGGCCACAGGGAAGAGGTATGGGTGGTTGCAGCACTTCTTCAGGTCCATCATGATGTTGAGCAAAGACACCTGGTTTCCTCCACCCTTGGAGTTGAGAGCCTCAAAGTTCTTGGTCAGTATTAACTTGTAGTATTTCCTGTCAGTGAAAACAGAATCACAGAGGATGATGGGAGATCTCTGCTTTCACTTTAAGGTTTAATGAAGTACTAAATAATGTTTCTGTTCACTAACTGTCTCTGATTTTAATCATTTCTTTCATGATATTTTCACATCCACCCAGTGTGGAGGATCAATGACTTGACAAAGTAGTTTAACTTTGTCTCTTTGTGTTTAGTGGTGTCGTACTTCTGCATGGGGCTCAGCTCCACCCGTACAATCAGCTCCGTCTTCGCGGGCATGTTCTTGAAGACATCGGCCTTCAGCCTTCGCAGCATGTGAGGTCCCAGCAGGTCGTGGAGCTTCTTGATCTGGTCTTCCTTGGAAATGTCAGCAAACTCTTCCAGGAATCCCTCGAGGTTACTGCACACAGAGGTGTGTTTGACACAACATTTGATCCCCATACTTGACAGGCTGACAGAGATGTATGTGTGTGTGTGTGTGGTGTGTGTGAAGCAGTACTTGAAGCGGTTGGGTGTGAGAAAGTTGAGGAGGTGAAACAGCTCCTCCAGGTTGTTCTGCAGAGGAGTTCCTGTGAGCAGCAGCTTGTGATCGATCTTGTAATCGTTCAGTCGCCTGAAAAACTGACAAAACA
>NC_024307.1:27210133-27242394 GCF_000523025.1 Cynoglossus semilaevis | reverse complement strand
ACTATATCTGGCTAACTTTTAGCTGCTTTGGGCTAACTCTTATAGTTTGGTTGAAAACTCGGCTCACCTTAAACTACTTTTTAACAATAATTCCTATGTTTTATTTTGCTAACGTTGTTGTTTTGGTAGCTGTTATGTTTGCTAACTTTAACCTTAATCTGAGCTAACAGACAGCTTTAATTTGGGATTTGTGTTGCACTTTTATCAATATTCTTGTTACAGCTACTCTTAACTAACTCATAGCTTTCCTTATATTTTTGTTTGCTTCTGAATTTTTTTTGGCTAACTCTAAGATGTTTGTGCTAATTTTCAGCTACATATGTACAAACTTTTACTTATCTTCCAGCTGGAAAATATCAGTTTTTTGGTGCAATTTCTGCTGATTTTAACTTTAGCTCGGCTAACGTCTACTGTAGATATTTTTCGTCTGTTGTGACACAACAAAAGTACTAACATTTTTAGCACTATTTTTGACCAATATATGACTTTTTAAAAAATATATCTTATATTTCTAATTCAAATATCTCATATAAGGGTTATACAGGTTAGCTCTTTTACCTTTGACTGGTTGTTCTTCAGACGGTGAGCTTCATCCACCACCAGACAGGCCCAGTCGATGGACTTGAGTGCCGTCTGGTCGATGGTCACCAGCTCGTACGATGTCAGCAGCACGTGGAACTTAATTGGTGCTTCCCTCTGCAGGAACGGACACGGGAAAAAACAGAAAGAGAAAAAGATTACTTTTTTCAAGTATTGTGTAAATTTTCTTTTCCTCTCTTCTCCTCACCCTCATCTTGAAGGCTTTCTTCCCCCCTTTGACGGCCGTGTCGTCGAAGGAGAACTCGTTCTCTCTGATGATGGCTCTGCTGTCCTTGTCTCCAGTGTACGTCACCACGTAGAAGTCTGGCGCCCACATCTCAAACTCCCTCTCCCAGTTGATGATAGTAGAGAGCGGGGCGCTGACCAGGAACGGGCCTTTAGTGTGACCCTGAGGGGCAGCAGAAGAAAATCAAGGTCAGCATCACATGGAGCAGAACAAGAGAGGAGGCTGAAGCTCTGGCACCTCTTTGAAAAGAGAGTAGAGAAAGACAATGGTCTGGATGGTCTTTCCCAGACCCATCTCATCTGCCAGGATGGTGTCTGTGCCCTGGGCCCAGGAGAATCTCAGCCAGTTCAGACCCTCCAGCTGGTAAAGGTGCAGCGTTCCTCCGGTGGATGTGACAAAGTCTGGCTGCTCCTCGTACTTTATGGTAGGCTGGAAGGAAGGAGGACCAGAGGACTTTAAACCAGAGGACATTAAAAACTTTAGTCTGAACAACGAAGGTTCCTTCAGTCTGGAACAGTGAGAACACAGAAGAGTCTGTTTATTCTAGACTTCCTTCAGTCTCTGTAGAAACAAAGCTGCTACAAACTTGACTCACATCAGTGACGGGGCTGGCAGGGTTGGACTCCTCCTCCTCCTCCTCACCCTCCTGGTTTCTGCTTCTTTTCCTGGGTTTGTCTGGATCTTCCTTCATGATGGCGTCCCTGATGAACAGGATGTTGTAAACAAGTCAAGTCAACAGAAGAAGATAAATAAGAGTAAATAACTGATTCTTAGTTATTCGGCAGCTGTGGTCAAATCTTATGGTCACTAAGATTTTTATTTTATTTGGTAAATGTTAGCACTATTTAGCTCATGTTAGCTTTTCTGTCGTTTTTGCTAATTTTATGCTATATATGGACTAATATGAATTTTGCATTTTTTGGAAACACTTAGTTATATGTGGGTGTACACTTCCTTCATCCATTAGCAAAATTTTAGCTATTTGGGATTTTTTTTCTATTTGTCATCCATCAAACTTGATGTGTTCATACAGCTACTAAAGACCTAATGGAAACAGTTGTAGTGACTTAGAGAGACATAAATGTCCCATTGTTACAGACCTTGACATATGTACACCTTTGTAGTTGTCAGATTAGAGCTCACACGTTAGTAGAGTTCTAAGTCAGTCCCACCTGTGCCTCCAGTAGTTGGCTCTGTAAATAGCAAAGTCAGGGATGTCCATGTCGTCCCTCTCCCAGGTGCACTGGTCATAGGTCAGGTCTCTCCACTTGACCAGGTAGTGGTACGTCCCCTTCTTGTCCACACTGACAGAACCACACAAACAGTCAGAGTCTGCTCTACTGTTGCTCCTGTGCCCAGAAATTTCAGTTCAAAGTTTGGTACCTGTGGTTGATGATGCGGTGGATCATCATCCACTCAGCTTTGATCCCATATTTGTAGTACTTGTCCTCCATGATGGCGTACTCTGGGTCCTTGGCTCTTCTCTTCTCACTCTTCCCACCTCCATTCTCATCTTCCCCTCCAGAACCGTAGTCCAGACTGGGGGGTTCATCCATGTCTGTCTTCCTCTGGTAGTTCCTGTACATGACGGAGTGGAAGATTTCCAACTAGAGGACAAAGGAGAGAAGAATTCAGAAGAGAATCTCAAGGAAGTTCTGTCTCAGGGATTTTCTCCTTCTCACCTGGAGCTCAGTGATCCAGGTGCAGTGCCAGTAGGACTGTGCCACCAGCTTCACGAAGAACTCCCTCTCGGCTCGGCCTTTCATGGGTGGTGGTGGGGGGGCGTCTGGTGGAGCGTCAGGAGGTGGAGGAACAGGGATGGGAGGTGGTGGTTCTCCCCATCTCCAGTGCAGAATCTTCTGGACCCGACCTTTGATTGGTGGACACTAGGGCATGATTTGATTGTTAAGAGTGGATTTTCATTTGTAGTATATTTCCTCAATAATTACTTTAAATATAGAGTGTACAGGTATGTCCCTCAGTGGCCACTTTATTAGGTACACAAATCGAACAGCTCATTTGTGCAAATATCAGTTAATCAAATGATAGCAACACAATTATTTGAACAGAATGGAATCAAGTTGCTCCGATCAGCGCTTCTCTACGACTGCAGCCCTCTGATCAAAAGTCAAGACAGTACAGAGGATTACAGAGCTAGAACTATCAAAACTAACCTAACGGATTAGTCAGTGGTCATATAAATTAAGTGTAGCTGCAGTATTTCTGTTATAAGTGATTCATAAATTCAAGATTCACTGAGCTAAAAAGTAAAAAGGGAAGTGGTATTTGACAGACAACACCAGCAAATGAACTAAACTAAACTTGACATCAGGTCTGAGATCAGTGGAGAAACTCACCATACACCGTGGACACAGCCACTCTCCGTTAGGAATCTCCGGCAGCGGCGGGTTCAGACAGTGGATGTGGTACGAGGAGGTGCAGGTGTCGCAGCACAGCAGCTCCCCTCCATCTTTACACACCCGACAGAACTCCATGTGGTCATCGTCCTCCTCGTCTGCGCCTGTGGGCACACCGACACCCACATCTGATATCACTCTGTCCTCACTGTCCTCTTCAAAGTCCTCAAAGTCCTCGTCCTTTGCTTCCCACTGGATGCCTTCTTTCTCCTGGCAAAGGATGAGGAAAGGAAATTAAATAAAAGTAAAAACATAATCATATGCTAGTTCAAAAACACTATTGATGAATTATCTTGGACAATCAAACATTTACAAACGTTTCCCCACAGAAACTGTTAGCCAAAAAGCCAGAACAAATACTAAGTGCAAAAAAGCTATCAGAGAAATTGTTTTATGTTAACTTTAAGGACAAATACAATAGCAGAACTTTGCTAAATAATACCCCAGAAAAGGCTGAAAGATAACCACAATAACAGCAAAAATAACAATAGTTATAAATGAATGAATAAAACAGCCTGTACTTAACAAAAAACAAAGTATTTAGCAGCTAAGGTAATTAAATGTTGGCCCAACAAACAACAGAAAACTAGCCGCAATTATTGAAGAAATTTGCTCTATTTTATTTTATATTCTGGTTTTTTGAGACTTATGAGACTTTTTTTTATTTAATTTTGCTTGAAGCAGGGAAAGCTGATTCAGAATAAAATAAATAAATAAAAATGTTTTGTTGTTGTTGTTGTTGCTTTGTTGTCAAAATAGGCTTGAATGAGTCCAAATGTAAACCTCGGAGACACTGCCAAAACAAAACTGAAACTGACTGAAACCTGATGAAACCACAGAAAATAATTTAAACATAAAATCTGTGCATCCACAAACCTGGCAACCCTGTGTTAACAGCTGATGCAAACTGCTAGAAATACACAGAAACAAGAAGGACATGAAGTAAAAGACGTAGTATTCACGTAGACATTCTGCAGGTGAGGCTTTTAGAGAGGGCTGGAGTCAGCATTTTACTCAAGTGACGACATTAGGTACAGTCAGACCCATGACTGACACTGGTTTTATGGACGTCAGTAAAAGTCGAGAGATTTACAGCTCGAGAAACAACTCCGGTGAAACAACTCTGGACATGATGGTGTGTGTGTGTGTGTGAGTGAATGTGTGAATGTTTAAACAAAGGCAGCTTTCACTGGATGATGCAAAATCAAAGCTTCTATTCATCTGCCTCCTCCAAACAAGTAAAAACAAAAACCTGTTTTTTTCACCCAGGTTTGGCAGCAAACATCAAAACCTGAGAATCAGCACTTTTGAAGAGTTCAGAGCAGACTGGAGGTGAATTAACACTACACCAAGAAACCATTCAAACAAAAAAGAAATGTGAGAGGAGGTGAGCATGTTATTATCTCCTAAGGTCACTCCCCAGATACACAGAGTACTTAAGCTTTACTTTGTCATGTTACAACTCTAGAAGAGAATAATTAAAATGAAAATAAATATCAATACTTTTTTTTAAAACCAGATCCTACCTCAGAATAAACTCAGAAACTGTAATGTTACTGTATATTCATGAATACGGGTGCAGAGTTTTTTTTATGATTATTGTTGGTAAAACTCACACAGTGTGGGCAGCTCCACTTGCCCTCTGGGGCTTTGTCTAGCTCAGGTTCTAGGCAGACCAGGTGATACGCTCTGGGACAGGTGTCACACAGGATGATCTCACCCCCCTGCTGACACACCTCACAGTAGTCCTGATGGTCTGTCTCGTAGCCCTCACCCTCCTCCTCACCTGGGGCTGGGAGGCGAAATGAAAAGAAGAAGGCTCTGTGAATTTAAAATGAGTGCTGGAAGGCTGTGCCTATGGTGCCCTCTGCTGGAGGAGATGATGCTAAGACACAAAGAACTCTTAAATGCAGACATGCCCTATTCTTTAATGTGTGACGAGTAAAGTCTGACTTTACTGACTTTACAGCGCCTCCTTCTGCCTGACTGTGACTATATAAACTAAACAATAACAAGTAAAACTGGTGGTGACAGATTCAACACACCACTGCACACAACGAAACGTGACTTCTGCATTTTACCCATCACCATATGAGCAGGGGGCAGTTTAAGCACCCGGGGAGCAGTGTGTGGGGACGGTGCCATGCTCAGAGCACCTCAGTGGTAACTTGGTCACTGAACCACCACTGCCCTGTACGTCCCTGATACACCCCCATATAATGTGACCCTCAGGCCGCCTGCTGTCGACCAGTAGTTTGGATATGTTTTTTTTTTAGTTTTGCTGCAGTTTTTTTAAACCTGATGATTAAAACGAGTGAATTTCTGATGGTGAGAAGTGACAGAAATTACTGAATAAATGAATAAAATGACACAGTGTAAAAATATCTTATGTAACATCAAGTGCTGTTGATTCCACAGGCAGTTTTTTCTTACTTTTCTTCTTCTTCTTTGCAGGCCGCCCTCGTTTGTTTTTCTTGACGCGACCGGAGCTGTCGGAACGTACGGAGGAGCTGTGAACGCTGGAGTCCTCCTGCTCTGACTCCTCCTCATCCAGGTCCTCACTCTGAGGGAGATCACACATGGAGTCAACTCTTCAGGGATTAAGACCAGGCTGTTTAGCCATGAACTTAAACACTCACCGAGCAGCTCTTCTTTCTCTTAGCACCTATAGGTGACAGTTTGATGCGAATAGGTGCCATTTTTTTAGCCTTGGCCAGAGCCTTCTTCTTGTCTGAGACTCGGGGACTTTTACTGCGCTTCTTGTAGCCAGGCCCTGGATGGAGAAGGGAGAGAAGACAATAATCAGAATCAGAATCAGAAATGCAAAGGACACCCCTGGATAAAAATGTAAACATAAATAAGGGAAATGGAATAAAATAGAAATGTAATAAAATACAAATATAAAATAAATATAAAAAAATATATAAAAATAGAAATAATGTGAAGAATCTACAGGGTGTGACATAAAGATTGACTTACTGATAAATGACTAACATTTGCTTCAACAGTCCTGGTACAAACACCAAAGCTAATGTTAGCCACAACAGACCTTTGCCCTCCTTTGTCTTGGCTTTCCTGATGGGTGGCGGCTGAGGAGGTGGCTCTGGTGAGGCGGTCGCAGCTGAGACCTGCTCGGCGACGGCAATGGCAGCGGCCGCAGCAGCAGCTGCAATCGCAGCGGCATTGCCCTTGAAGGGGTTGTTGGAGCTGAACTCTCTCCATTTGGCCCCCAAAATGGTCATCATCTTTGACATGGGGATCTTCGGGTTCTTCTTGGCGATCATCGGCCTGGGGACAAACAACGAAATGAACTGCAGTGTAGACCTGGCCATGAGGAACCTGCTGAAGGTCCAACTATCATCATCAAAATGAAGAAGATAAGTGATTTAGGTGACTTTGGGGGCAGTGGTGGCTTAGTGGTTAAGGAAGTGGACTCGGGTCCAGAAGGTTTCAGGTTGGAGTCCACCATCTGCCAAGTTCCCAATGAGGTGCTCTGTCATGGCTCCGTCCCCACTCACTTTGGTGATGGGTTAAAAACAGAGGTCACATTTGGTTGTGTGCAGTGGTGAGCTGTGTCACAGTGACAGGAGTTCACTTTCCTTTACTTTAATGTCACATGGTGACATTTGCTGGTCAACTACAATTATGTCACATAACCAGCTCCAATGGTCCAAAAAGGAGGAAAACATCTCCTGTTCTCAATCCATCTCAAAGTCCACGGGAATTGTATGATGCTGTCATGTGGACAAAGAAAAAGACTCTCACCGAGTCAATTACACATTAAAGCAGTTCTGAAGTCAAGAAAAAAGAAAAGCAAGATGTGCCTGATAAAGTGGTCAGGTGAGGCTGGGTCAGAAAGTCCTGACACGGTTGTTTTACCCATTTCTACAGTCTGATGTTAATGACTTGAACCAGTTCAATACTTTTAGTTTATTCTGGATTATTCTAATTTCACAATTTACCGCATAAACTGGCTGAAGGCCTTGTAGTTGGTGAGTTCCCTGTAGTCTTCCTCTGTGAAGGTATGATCAACATCCTCCAGTCCCCACTCTTTAGCCAGCTGGGCCGAGTTCTTCTGCTCTGTCGGTTGCTGAAAAGCATTGAGAAGGAACCACAGGTTGAGTACTGACGTATTATTACAATGGTGTAGGTGAAAGAGAAACTCGGCCTCTACCTTGGTGGTTTCCTCCTGACTGCTGTCTCGGTCTCCGTCATCTTTCTTCTTCTTCTTGGTCTTCCTTTCCTTCTTCTCTTTGTGTTTCTTCTTCTTTTTCTTCTCCCCAGAGCCATAGTCGCTGGCCAGGCTGTCAGAGTTCTCGCCATAGTCTCGTTCTCTGTCCGAGTCTCTCTCTACATCACTGTCCTAAGAAGACAAAACACCAGGGATTGATTTAAAGACAGTGTTAAACAGGGACAATATCCTGAGGTTGACACCTTCACACACTCACAATCTTCTTGCGTTTCTTTGCTTTGACAGGTTTTCCCTCTTTTTCCTTCTTCTTTGTGTCCTTCTTCTTCTTGGGCCGTCCTTTCTTCCGGCAGGACACTCTCTCTGATATCTCTGCCTCTTCATCTACAGAGAAAAATAGTGATGGAGGTTAAGAAGAGGCAGATATCCCAATCAGATGAAAACTGATCTTCATAAAACTCTTCCTAAACCCAGGGTCCAATAAACTCTGACCTTCTCTGAATGATTTTAGGATAGTGACAGTTCTGTTAGAGGTGGAAGTGAATCTGACAGCTGCTACAGATTAGAGGTAATTGGCTTACGATGATGCAAAAGTGTGACATCTCTTTGAACGTGATGAAACACAAGGAAATCAAAAAAGTCAAAATCAAAAACGCTAATAAATTAATGCAGAAAAAAAGTTGTCAAAATCAAAAACGCTAATAAATTAATGCTTCTCCAAGTCGGTAAATGTCTTTCACTAAACCTTTCCTAACAATACACAATAGATTCTCTCTTGAACATTATCAACAAACAAAAATATCCTAGAATTACTGCAGTAACATTAGCAGTCCAGACTGTGACGTTCAGACCTGAACCAGAGGAAGACTGGTTCACTACATTTGTTCTTTGGGCTAAAAAATGGAAAAAGGAATGAGGGGTGGGGGGGTTGTAGATAGTATAGTACCTTTAACAAAATAAACACAGCAGATTATTAGGACCACCATAATCAGAGTAGCAGCTGCATCACTACACTGTTAATATACACAGCAAAACTCTGCAGATCTGGGTGTATGATGACGACAAAGTTTCAGGGGAGACAAGACGTACAATACACTCAGCTAATGGTACATCATGATTAGTAATTTTTTGTTCACAATGTAATTTTATCAGTGGTGCTTTGGCTCAGAGGCAGTGTCTCTGTCATTGGTGTGGAACCCCAGGGTTCACCTCCTGGGCAAGATCCAATCCCCGTGAGGACGTTTGGTACCTTCCAGTGGACTCACCACCCACAGGAAGGTTCAGGGGGGTTGGTAAGGTGCAGTGTGATTTGGGTGGTGGTCATGGAGACTGCTGTCCCCGTGACCCGGTAACAGATAAGCGGATGAAAATGGATGGATGGATGGATGATTTTATCATGTTTTCTAAACAAAATGAGCTCCAGACAAATTAGGACTAAATACAATGTTCCTTTTTTATAAGGACTATGAAAAATACTGTTACCAACTGATGGTCTTGTGTACCTCATACACTGAAATTGTTATCTTAAATAAGATTAAACAAAAACACATCATGATTTATTTCCTCTAATTAAAAGTCAAACTGGTGTTGTCCTATTTACCTCACTGACTGTCAATATATTAAACAACAAAATAATACTAACAATATGTGTAACTTGTGGAAAGATCTCCTTCTTTTACAAAAACACTGTAAAATCCTGTTCTTCCCACTGTTCTGTTTGAACAAACTTACTAAACAAATAAATGACAATTAAATATATAGACAAATAATTCATATAAATACTGAGGCTGGACAAATCACATCAGCAGATTCATCAGATAACCCCCCTACTGGTTGTTGTGCATAAACACAGGAGGGATGTGTGTAACACTTCCATGACTACCCAGTGTCAACCAGTGTTTCTGCACCAGCAGGACATAGCATCTCCTCCTGCAGGAAATCTCACTGTATGCACTGCCTAAGGCCAGGAGGAGTCCCTGTTGTTCTGCGAAACTCCTCCACTGCCTTCACAGCTTTTGATGCTTCTGTCCTTTTAGCCTTCAGGGCGACTCCAGTAGCACAGATGCATGTCAGGCAAGTGTCAGAGAGGGAGGCTTGAGGGGGAGATTTGTTTAATCTGTTTAAGAGAATTTTACTACAGATATTTAGTTCAAGTTCACTGTACAAACTTATCAACACTTTAACGACTCTACATCTTTGTACGATGCTCTTTTAGCACCAGGTTTAGTGAAGGTTTAAAGAAGAGTTCTGTGACACAGGACACAGGAGTTGGTAGACAGACGTTCATCTTCATCTAGAGAAGCAACAATCCACCAACAATCCATGGTCAGAACTGGCCACTGAACCGGTTTTCAGCACAATCGTCAAAGACCAGCGATCAGCTGGTCCACATACGTATTGCCAGTTTTGCAAGTGTTCTGTGTTGGAAAACAGAAGCTCACACTATTTGTAATACAGTATACAGTATGTAACAGAAAGGCTAACATTGAAGGACAAGCCTAATCCAACACTTTAAACACTATCATCCAGTCAAACACGAGCAGTCACACAGAACTGGCTCCTTTTTTTTTCAGACGTGAAGTTACTGGACCCTGGGTTTCACATCCTACAACTGTTTATCTAGTTTAATTAGGCGTGTGGCAGATGAGAAGAGAAATCATTCACACTTCATCTAATCCTGCATGTTTTTTGTACAGTACTACACATATCTCCCCCACCCCCCGCACATTCATAGCATTTTGTAAAAAAAGAAAGAAATGCACTTAATTACTTTAAAAAATAATTCTTCCAAATGGCTATTGTCAGTGTGCAAACAAAAAATAATTACAAATCAGTGCATTTTAAAGGTTTAAATGTATTTGACTTGCTGTGACCTACAGTCTGCAATGGTTTTTTTGCCCTCAACCCCTACTTTGATGAACCCGTGTATTAGACTGTCAGTTGGGGCTTGTTACTTGTATAACCTACAGTTAAAAAATAGTTTTCAAGACTGAGCCCTAGGTTGACGTTCCTTTAAACATCAATCTGCAAGCAGTTAATCTTTCAGCTGAGTTTGAAAGTGTTTTTGTTTAAATAAGTCATTGAACCATGCCTATTATATGCTGACAGCTGAAAGTGTCCCATCTTTACTCCCAGATGTATAACGTTGGTCTGAACAGGTTAATGGGGTCTAAAAAGTGAACTCCAATCACTTTATTTTTTCTTCCAGAAACAACTGTGCAACAACAGAAATTAGTCTGGTTTATTAAAAAGATGATGTCGTAGGTACAAAGTATCTTTTTGAGTAGGAGAAAAAAAAAACAGCCTTATGTTTATATGTTGTATTTGCGCGCTCTCGTACCCTAAAGTCTGTACCGTTGACTGGACCTGGAACATGGGGCTCGGTCCAGTCCGGTCTGCTCACTGTCAGACTGCAGAGCTCTGAGGTTTTTCCAAACATGACTTTTGTCCTTTATATCTGAATATTGTTCTTAGAAGTGACAGAATAGTTGTATTTGTTGTGTGAACTGCGCGTTCCCGCCTGTTCCTCCTGTCTTTTCGACTCTACTCTACCTGGAGCAGCGGCGGCGGCAGCAGCGACAGCGGCGGCCGCGGTGGTTGCACTCTCTCGGGGCGCCGCCGGCGAGTTTATGTCGCTGGCGTTCCTGTCCAAATCCGCGCCGACTCCTCTGCCGTCCTCGTCCTCGTCTTCGTCCTCGTCTTAAACATCGAAATCTCCTCCCTCGGAATGAAGCACCATGCCCTCGTCTTCCTCACAGGAGCGGAGAGGAGAGGACATTATTACATTCCTGTCATTGGATCCAGCCTCGCTGTTTTCTGTCTATAAATATGAACTATTGTAACTAGAAAATCAAGGGTGTTTTTATTTTAATATTCAAATCCACGCGCGTCCAGCCTAGTGAAAAAGTATGTTTTCATAAAAATAAATAAATAAAAGGAATAGCAGGAGTAGGGGGGGCGTTTTGGAATATTTTACACTCATGCAAGCAGAGCAACAAAGATGGCCGCCCTCTCTTATATTTATTTTTTAACAACCCCCCCAATAAGAAAAAAAAATCCCCTTACATAAAAAATGGCTGACTATATTATTTCATGAAGGCACCCCCTCCTTCTCCACCTCCTCCTACCTCACCTCCTCCTCCTCCTCTGGCCCCCTCCCTCTGTAAAAACCTACACATTATTGTTACAAGAGGAGGAGAGGAAAAAAGACAAGAGGGGTGAGTGTGTTTGTGTGTTTCTATGACTGTCTGCTCCCTCTTTCACCTCCTTGTCTCACCTCCACCCCCTCCCCACCTCTTTCACCAGAATCCACCAGAACCCACCAGCAGTTTCTCTTGCTGTCACTGTCACTTTCCCTTTTCTGCACTGCAGACACTAATCTCTGTCAGGATCAACAATCCAACATGGCCGCCTCGCTGTTCAGAGCCCCACCAAAAAGATTTAGTGTGCGTAATCCTACGTGTTTATGTACCAGTGTGTACAAGTCTCTGTGTGTGTTTGTGCTGGGGAGGGATTCTATGAGAGAAGGACAAGAAGAAGAAAAAAAGAAGGGGGTGGGGGATTGGGAGTAAAAAAAAAAAGAAAAATCTGCCGCAGCCATGCCCAGACTTACATCAGATTGTGTTGCTTAAAAATTAACTGCTTGTGGTAAGGATGAAAATCTTTCATTAGATGCAGCAAAGCTGCAGCTGCCGCTCCTCCTGCCTGGAAAGTAACATATTCAACAGCACAGAGCAGCAGACGCTGACGAGCACTCTTTTTAACTTCCTTATTTTTTACTTGTCTATTCTGCAGAAGATGATGTAAAAAGAATTGATCAGATATTCATCCTCAAGGCCAAGTTGATTGGATGTTATTAAGGCCATGGGAAACACTGACCATAACACCCTCCATATCTGTCTGCTCCCAAGCCAGAGCCTTTTGTTTTTATAGAATGCAATGGATTTGCCGTTCTATTAAAAACAAATACTTTGGTAAAAAAAGGAAATTTTTACCAAAGCAAATAACCAAACAAATAGAAAATGCAGTAAAGTATCACAATTTTTTTTATTTTAAGATATAGCCAGATCTCCCAGCCCAAAAGTTAATGATAATATTAGCTAAATATTAGCAACAACAACAACAACAACAAAAAACACCAAGATTATTTTGGGCAGACACAGCAAGGCAAAAGTTAGACTAAATATAACAGAAAAAAGAAAAACAGTGAAGTGTAACTCAAAATTAGCTCAAAAATAATTAAAAGACTATTCAAGGTTGCAATAGCTTTAGGTTAGACTTGGACAAAATCGCAAAAACAGAATGGCAGAGGGGCCTTAAATGGAACAGACAGATGTGGACTGTAGGCAGGCCAGTCAAACACACACTGACCAAACTTTTTACAATTACTACTTCCTGTAAAAAGACACCATCTTAACAGGAGCCAAGCCACACTTGGTTTAAAGTATGACAGCCCTGAGTGTGCGCTATAACAGGTGTCCTCACAGCTTTTCAGCAGCAGCCACAAGTGTGTCCAAAGGAGTTTGTAAGTGTCAGATCCACAGGCCACATCTGTTAGGAGGACGACAGAGACAGGCAGGGGGGAGGAGATACTGTATGTTGTCCTCCTCCTCCTGCTGCTGCCCCTCTTCAGCCTCCTCCACCCCCTCCTCACCATGAGGAGCCCCAAACTGCCAAACTGGGAGGGTAGTGACACAGTTTACATATGCTTAGTGTGTCTGAGGTGACTGTGCACAGTGCACGTGTCTGCACTGAGGCTGACACTGGGGAGGAAATGCTGCCTGCCCTGACACACTGCACTACTGTCACTGCACTCCTCCCCCTCATCCTCCTCCTCCCACACCCACCAGTGTGTTTGGTGAGGCCTGATTTGTCACAGATGAGAGGGTTAAAGCGCCTCCTGTGGCTGCTGCTCTCCAGCTACAACCCACACGTTAAACAGTGTGAAACACACACACACACTCAGGAAAAAACACACCAGCTCTTCTCAGAGTTCAGCTGTCTGTGACCAGAGAGCTCAGACAGCAGATAATGATTAAGTAACACATGTATTGTCACACTTCTGCAGTGTTAACATGTGGGGGTCGGGGGGTGTCAGACCCTTGTGAGCATTAAAATACTATTATGTAGTGATAGTTTATGTATAATTGTGTAGTTTAAATTAGTCCAGAAATGGTCATAAAATATTTTAGCTTGCATTATCCTACAATAATTTTTAATTTGCCCAAGTTTGCCCAAGTAAATGATTTTATTTATATATATATATATATGCGAAAATAGCTAGATGTTTAATCAAGTGTATATAAATACAATTGATAAAATGTTCTACTTTCTTTTAAACATTGCATAAAAACAGTGTTATTGCTGTCAGGTCAAAAATGGTTTAATGCTAGTCCAATTCACTAAAAGTTGCCTTACTTTTAAGATATTGATCAGAGGCTAAAAAACTTGTCTTAACAAATGAACTTACTACCTTTTCAGGCCCAACACTTTATTTTTAAATTGGAAGTTACAGGCCCCAGAAAACCTGAGAATTGAATACTGTATTACCGTATTTTCTCACGTGGCATTAAGCTAATTAAATCCAAACAGTTACCAGTACTATAATATAAAGCAATATTATATATAATAATAGCTATGGTAATGTGATATATTATTGAACTGTAATAAGAATACAGACCTAAACACCTCCTATCGAGCATAAATATCGTAAAGATACGGTTTTATTAACACTTTACCTTTTTCACATATCTTCTTTCCCCGCATTGTTAGTTGTTTATCATGTTGGACGCTAATAACCAAATCAATGTCGGCCCCTTTAAAAAACGGACCTCAGCGCTGAGCTGAGTTGGTCCGTCACTTAAAGTGTTCCGTATGTAAACAGGCAGATACGCTAAGAGGGCAGCTATGGCGACAACAATCGAGGAAAATGGTCCTTCGATCCACGTATGTTGTGATTTCAGTATTTTACGCATTTGTTACCGCTGTTTAAGTGGGATGAAAATTCAGAGAGAACTTTTTTCTTTTATTTCTATACCAATTAATTTCTAAGGCTTGATCTGTAATTTGCGTCGCGTTCCGGCGGCTAACGAGTTGGCTCTCATTACGAATAAACACACCTAGTAAACAACAAATATGTTCGTTTAAACTATTTAATATGTCTTTATATATAATAAACACCCAAGTATTTGTTACCAATAAGATTTGAGATCTTTGATTGAGCTAGTCAGAAATAAAGTCCCCACTGACAGGTTTTGCAGTCCCAATAAGATGTGATTATTTATTTATAGAAATTAGTAGTTAAAATTCCACCTCATAACCCAAAAATGAGCAATACTGGCATAAGGTTAGCCAAAATTTATAAATGTTGCTAAAATCTGAAATCCCGAATAATTAAGTAGCCCACATACAATTCAGAAAAAAGCTAAACAAATTAAATTAAATGAAAAATTATTGAAAAACTATGACCTATATGCAATTACGTATTTGAGGAATGGCGAAGTTAGACGATGTAAATAAAACGTAGATGTGGGACAAAACATAGCTCAACATGTATGAAAGAGACAGCCTCAAAGGCTAGACCCAGCATTTTAAGGCTTAAATAAAGAACCAGGAGATAATTTAGGTAAAAGATAGCTCTAACCAAGGGATAAACATAGGAGGATCTTCAGCTAAGATAGTGACGTATTGTTTAAGTAATTAAAAGAGTCAGTTAAAGGTCAACGATCATCTTCATAATGATCCCCCAGGTGCAGCCTGACCTATCGTCATCCTCTCAGGCCAGACAGAAACTAGAGGGACTCCTGAACAAGAACATGAGGATCCGTATGACAGATGGTCGGACTCTGGTGGGACTTTTCCTCTGCACAGACCGGGACTGTAATGTCATCCTGGGCTCAGCTCAGGAATTCCTTAAATCTGCAGGTCAGAAGGGAGTTAAGGAGAATTGTGAATAATAAATGATGAGCTGCTGAAGAGAATTTTTTCCAGTTTAAGTTCAAGCTCTATGTGATATTTAAGCAGGATTTGTCTCTTTGTCTTTGTCTCAGATACTTTCTCTCAGGGTGAACCCAGAGTCCTGGGTCTGGCCATGATCCCAGGTCACCACGTGGTGTCCATCGAGGTGGAAGCAGACATTCTGGAGGATGGACAGGGATTTGGAGTGGACAATTGATGAAGGTCTTTGAGTTAATGGACTCTAGCAGAGCTTGGAGCTATGGACAATTCTGTCCTTTAGTGATTTCATCACTCAGCGCTTAAAGGACCTAATCAGTTTGTGAAAGAAATGATCATTTCTAGTGACGTGAGTGAGTGAGTGACAGTAGGTATGTCACAGTTCACATCTTTGCACTGTGTGGGAATAAAATGCTGTATAACTGACTTGGTGTTGACCATATTTTGCTCCTTATCCATTTGTTGAGCTTTTTCACAGAAGCTAAAAATGAACTTTGGCTTTGTAGTGGTTTAATAATTTATCTTAGCTATCTGTAAGCTATTTCCTGCTAACATGTTTGGTCAAAATGTACAATATTTCGCTAATAATTATTGGTTAATTGGCTAGCTCATTCTCCTGATTAATCATTTTCCTTACATTTGCTACCTAAATGCCTCAGCTATAGTACAACCAATATACTGATATACTGTTCTTCCATTTTTCAACCCAGAGTGATTTAACCTGTTCTTTGAAGTAGTTTGTTTCAGTATTTTAATGTAGGTGAAGATGTCACCTGATTCACTTTGGCAACAAAAACAAAAGCAACAGAAAAAAAGTAAACATTTTGACTCATTTGAGTAACTTTTAAACAAAACGCCGCAGTCACACGTGTTCACACAATCCAGACAAAGAGGGATTTAAAGTAACATCTTTGAAATGTTGACCAATGAACGAAGACAACTCTTTTAAAGAATGGCACTTACAGCTAAGGTTTCTTTCATTTTTTACAGTAGCAAACAAAAACATTTGATTTGAATTGTTCTATCTGTGCAGCAGTAACTCATTGAACTAAACAATAAAGATAATGTGTAAGGTTTACTTTTACTAGTTTAGTCTTCTACTTCAGAGGTTTTTAAAGATTCTGGGGAAAGAAGGTTTGATGAGGTTTTCTTTCTAAGGGGTCAAAGTGCAAGAATCTCTGAAATAATTAAAAATAAAGAGAACAAAATCTACATTTTCTATTTCTGCAATAAATACTGTCGTTAAAGTGAAAAATTTCAAACAATGTTCAGTCTTAACTGTATCTTTTTCCAAACAAGACCAAGTCAAAAGAGAAATGTTTTTCTTTCCACTGAAGTAAAACCTCAGTTTTTGTTACAACAAGTTTGACCACCCATGAAAACTCACAGATGTCAAATTCAGTTCAGTCTGAGTCTCCTAGATGTCAAGTCGGAACGAGACAATGTGTGACAACAGCGGTGAGTACCCAAAAATTCCAAGTCGCTATAAAATGTCCAGGTAAGTCTGGGTCAAGTCCTCATGGTTTCAGTCCACCTCTAAGTATTCTCATTGATGTTCATGTGATAAGTGTGCCAAAATCCTAGTCAGGTCACAAGTCTGAGGCTGGAGTGCTACAACAATGGTTAATGGACCACCATGACTCAAACCCATTGACAAAACAAAGTAGCTACTGAAATCAGTGGACTTACGGGTTTGTTCTTTGGAGTGGAGACATTTCAATGTGTTCAATAAATTTGTTTTTCCAAGATTACTATAAAGAAAATCTGAAAACAGTGAGTGAATTAAACTGATAGCTGCAGCAAAAAAAGCTTGAAACTGGCGCAAAGTTGAAAATGAAGGAACTGTTCTGAAACATTACCGTTTCCATTCCACTACGGATCTGTAATGTTAACAAGGGTTTTGTTTTCTGTCGTTTTTCAACAGTCAACAAGTAATGTTTCCTAAAAACCCAAAGTTTTTGGACTAAAACGTCTCAGGGAACCCCACTGTGTCCACTCTGGAGTTTCTGGAGGATGTCTTCCACAGATGTTTCTCCTGATGTCCCATTAAAAAGAGTTCGAAAAAAACCCTGTTACTGTTATGTTCGTACTTGAGTCTAGTTGTACTGGAACTTGAAGTGGAAGTTGCCTCCAGACTCAAAAGGGTTGAAGTTGAACGGCCAGCTCTGATGTCCACCTCCGGCTCCACCCTGCTGGTTCTCTGGGTCGAGGGGATCTTCACCAGCATCAAACTTCTGCCTCATTTCTGTGTGAGCAAGACAAAGACAAAACTAAAAATCAATGTTGGCTAGGGTTTTTAAAGTCAATAAAAGCTAAGCTAACAGTCATTGTAAGTTAAAAAGGTTTAGACACAGATGTTCCACAGGGATCAGTTCTTGGTTCTTCATTTACTATTTTAACAAACAGACCTCTGAACAGTTTTGTCCACGTGTGTGTGTGTTGTTCTGGGCTACATTTTTAGTCATACTCTGATGCATTCCAGTAAATTTTATTTGACAGTGCCGACCTTGAAATGTTAGTTGAAACACTTCATTATTGTCTTGGTGAACATTTAATATTTATATGACAAATATTTACAAATGTTTCTTTTGATACCTAAACTTTTTAACCAATTGTTAAGTGTGTTTAAATCAAACCTATATTAATATTATTGGATATTTTTAGCAAAACATTTACAACTTATAGTCAACTATCTTTAGGTGAAAATACTCTTTTAGAAAAAAAAACACCCAAAACAAAGTGAGTGTTGTTTAACATCAGACCTGGGTCAGTTAAGACTTCTTTAGCCGACGCTATGTCAATAAATTTCTTTTCCGCTTCCTTCTTCTCCGTCTCAGACTGGAAGTTGTCTGGATGCCACTGCTGTGCCAGTTTCCTGTAGGCCTTAATGATCTCCTGCTTGTTGGCATTCCTAAAAAAAAACAGTACATTTTGTTTTAAATTTGTATTTAGTTTTGAAGTGAGACTGTAGATTAGGAAGTTAAGTTACCTGCTGACGCCGAGGATTTTGTAGTAATCTCTTTTACGGGATAGTTTGAGGAGCTTCTGCGCTCGCTCCAGCCCTTCTCTGATATCGCTGCTTTCACTGTCAAACTCTCTGGCCTCCTGGTAATCTTCCACCGCTGACGGACACAAGACTTAAATGTTGACTGCCTGAACCAACAAACGCAGGAGAGTCAAATCAAGTTTTTTGCAAGGCTGCTTTTATTTACCCTTCTCGTAGTCCTGGTTGAGGATGAAAGCTTCTGCTCGGTCTCTGAGGATCTTAGCATTGCGGGGCGATCTCTGATGAGCCTCTGAGCAAATGTCAATTGCTTCGTGAGCTAGCTTAATCTGGTTTTGATGATCAACACAACATGAAAACACAAAGAGCAGTGGAATTTATTAGATTAAGATCCATACGACACAGCAGGTATTGCACCACCATAGAGTATTTTTTCACCACTCCAGAGTTGATCAAAAGTAGTGTTTCCCACACTTCTTCTACATATGTTTTGAAGACAACAAACCCTAGTATGTCAATTTGCTATTACATCAGAAACACATTAGCTACCTATAGTACTATCACCATCATAAGAGCTTTAAAAACTCTCATACCTTCAGTAAAGAAACATGTCAAAGAAAATCCTCCTCTGACTCACCTTGACCAGACAGAAGCAGATCCTCTCTTTGGCCAAGTTTGTGTAGTGAACCACACTAGGCTCTGTTTTCATGACTGACTGGTACTTTTCAATGGCCTCCTGGAACCTAATCACAGAGGTTAGAAAGATTGTTTTTATTATTGTGTCAACGCGACAAAAAAAACCCCAACATTTTAGGAGGGAGGAGTGGTCACCAACAGCCGAACTGACCTGTCCTCCTGAATCAGCTCCTCTGCTGAGTCCAGTTGTTTGCTGAGCTTCTTCACCTGCTTGTAGTGACTGAAACATTCCTTGTCATCCTGGTCCAGCTTGAGACATTCTCTGATGTGGCTGCACAGGAGGATGCAAATGTGGACTTTGACCAAACCTTGGCTTGTAAGCCTTCACCCACAGACAGAACAGTTCTACTTTAATGCTTACTTGAGAGAATCGTGGTGTTCCCCGAGGCTGTAGTGCAGTAAGCTGAGCTTCAGGAAGGCAGCGCGGTTGTCATTGCGCAGCCTTACGGTCGGTGTTAGATCCTGGATGGCTTTCTGAGGATCACCCATTCGGATGAAACATTCTGCACGAAGCTCCCGTGACTCAGGATCCCAGGGAGATATCTGGAGCATGATGGAAACAGAAATATCCAATTAGTTTAGCTTACCTTACCTTAGCCATATTATTAGCTGACAAGCTAATCTCTAGGCATCAGGTGTGTCACTTACAAGCAAGTGTAGTTTAATTTTATTTTCTATACAGTGATCCCTTGCTATAACGCGGTTTACTTTTCACGGTTTCGCTACTTGACGGATTTGCATCGTGCATTGTGTTCTGCATTCTGATTGGCTAAAAAGTCACTCCGCTTCTTCTCTACCTGTGCGCCAATAACGTTGCGGTTTAATATGTACACGTACGTAAAACAGCTTGCCAAATTGACATTACGTACGTGCAAATTCTCTTGCAATTTCGAGTTTATCAAACCCCATAATGTCGACAAAACGCTCTGGACCGGCAAAAGTACCTGCGGTAGGGACCAAAAGGCAGCGGAAGATGCTGTCTATCGGTGATAAAGTAAAACTATTGGACATGCTAAATGAAGGTAAAAGCTATGCGGCTGAGTCCCTATGTGTCAGCTTGTTCGTTCTTTCTCTTCTTTTTCTGAGTATTTAATTGTAAAAAAAATAAAGATTTCTACTTCACGGATTTTGCCTATCACGGGTTCTTTTTGGAACGTAACCCCCGCGAAAAACAAGGGTTTACTGTATACTTTTTTTTCTAGGTCTGATGTATTTTTTGACAAATTTTAAAGCTATCTTATATTCTGTCATCCTCCCATTTAATCATTGGTAAATTATTATTATATTTTGGATTTTCTTATGGCCTTGAGAAACAAATCCAAAGTTTTTCAAAATCAAAACCTGTTGTCAGGGTTCATCTGAAGGTGTTCACCCACCTCTATGACTCTCTCCAGCACGTTAATTGTGGTGCTATAGTCCCCCTGGTGGTGGGCAGCATGTGCCTCCTCCTGCAGCTCCTCCAGCTCGTGTGCTTTCATCAGCTGGTTCTGAGCTTCTTCGTGGTCTGGAGATCGTTGGAGCTGTGAGGTTGATAACAACTTTGACAACAAGTTTTTTTTAAATTTTCTGACAAAACACTAACACCATCAGAGAAGTGAGGCTGGAGCTACGGAAATAACAGAAGGAGAGAAATGTATAAACTGACCACTGCTTTAAAGTCCTCTCTGGCCTCTTGGGTGTTTCCCTGTTTTAACAGGATGTTCCCTCTCTGCAGTCTGGCCTGTAAGTGGTCAAACACAAAGAGGAAGACTTATTAAGAGTCAGGTCCCAGAAGACACAGAATGAAGTTAACATTTCTGATGTATGGTAGTGAGTTGTTGTAAACATACAGCCAGAAAGTCAGGCTTGAGCTGAATGGCTCTGGTCAGGTCTGGCAGAGCAGATTTGGATTTTCCCATGGCCAGAAACACTGCTGCTCGTTTGTAGTACGTCAGATAGTTCTTAGAGTCTCCCTCTGACAAAAATACAAGATCGGAGAAAACTTTGATTTCCATTTTGTTTGCAGGAGTGTGATAAAGATAGAGTGAAATATCAGCCAGTGGTGGTGAGATGAGGCGTGTGTCTGCAGCTCCACATGTGTAACCTTACCCACAGCAGAGTGGTAGTGGGACAAGGCCTCAGCCAGCTGACCCGCTGCCAAAAGCTTGCGGCCCATTTCCAAGTGGTGTTCAATCTCGACATGAGTTGCCCCCAGGACACCTGTAACATAAAACTGCTTCAGCCCCTGCTGGCAATACATTGCAACGACAAGGTAGAGAAAAACTGAAACGGCAAAGATAACACACTGCAAAAAAGGGTAGGTTGTATCCCTTTTTCTTTCAGAGTGGACAATGCTAATGTTGCTAAACTGCATGTCCACTTTTGTCCCATTCTTGCTGCCCAACAGTAAATCATCACCATTGTCTGTCCATTATCTCCCCCCTCACAATGCTCAATTTCCAATAAGAGAACAGATCTGGACTGCAGGTCGGACAGTCAAGCTCATGCTCCATGTCTATGAAGTCAGGCTTTTGTGATCAGGTTAACATTAAGTTTATGATTTTGCAGAATCAGATTCTGCTGAAGCAGGGGTTTTCAACAGCATGTCCATCGCCACTAGGGGTCCATGAAGATACCAAGATCAGACTTCTTCATATTTGGTTTAAATGAAAGCATGGATCTGTAAACCTGTATAGTGTCATTAGCTTGGTGTGGATTGAAAAATAACAAGTGGATTCACACAGGGCAAGTCCAGTTTAATACAAAACGTACCCTTTTATTCCTTTGTTCAACCCAAACCTTTAGTTTAGTTGGTGCTTCTTCTACACCCAGTCCTAATGTCAATCTTTTAACAGTAATATCCCTGAAAGTACTTCTATAACTCTGACTGTGCCCAAATGTCATTTTCTGCGTTTTCTTTTTGATTTTAGGTTCTTCTCTGGGGATTGGGGTTTGTACCTATCTGTCATTTAAGCTAACATTCAGATATAGTTTGAGGAACTTTTCTCAGCGAGACACGTCAAATTACAGATAACTTTTGAAAGACGTCTGTCTACATGTTAATCTGAGGTGTGAAGCGGTCACTTTTTGGTCCTACCGTCCAGCTGGATATCCAACAGGACACACAGCAGTGACAGGGAGCAGAGAACCCCGCTGAGTCCGTTCCGACGACACCAATCCATGCCGAAACCACCCGCACTCCCCAAGCTAGCTCACTGACGAAAGCCCCCGCTCTCAACGAAACCAGCTACACTCACTCTCAACGTAAATCATCTGTTCTATGGCTGTTTTAAATCCCCATCTTGTCTTTTCTGTGAACCGAGGAACAGTAACAGCAAACGCCAGTGTATTTACGGTCCCTGCGTATCAGTGGTCCGTATGGAAAAACGAGTGAGTCTGCGCTACAAGGTTCCCAGCTCCGGAAAAATAGATAAAACAAATATTTTTCACATATTACCGATATTAATTTTCATGTATGTTTATTTTACGAATATGATACTGAAATTAATAGTTGACGACGCGCTACATTTTGTAAATTAAGCCTTTTTTACATCTCGCTAATTTTACTGGCTGATAGCTCACTGATTGGTCCACGCGGGACAATTCGGTTCTCGTCACGAGACGTGGGCTTATCTGATTGGATAGTTTATTTTAACAGCACTTTGATATTTTAATAGAACCAAAACAGGCGTCAGTTCATCAGCACATGGTCCGAGAATGGACCTGCGAGTGTTTTTAGAGTGACGAGGCCGCAGTCAGTGAAGCGTGACACGAAGATTTGGGTCAGGCGAGACAATGTGGAACCGCTGATGAGATGAGCGCAGGTTGTGCTTTTGCCGAGAGTTAGCAAAAGATTAAATACTGGGGAAAGTATTATATAAGTAATATAAACAGTTTGTAGGGAGCCAGAAAAGTACAAGGAAGTTTGTATATGTAGCTAAATAATTAATTTAATTCCAACAATGTGTAAAAATTACATCTGAATACTACACCAAACTCATTTTATTATGTGCAATAGTAAAAAAAGGAAAGAAGACAGAAAATATGGTGAAAACAAAGACAGAGTCAAATTTTATCTACACAAGTGCCAAAAAGACACAGAAAGAGGAATCATCAGACCTTTGACCTTCCTGCAGCAAACAGGAAGTGTCAGTGCAGATCAGCAGATTAAAAACAAACAAGTGCTAAAAAATATTCATCCTGAACTAAAGAGACATGAGTGGCTGAACTCTGTACAACTTTTACAACAACAACAACATTAGTGACATCATCGTTACACTGTTACACCGTCACACCGTCACAGAGCAGCAGACTTCTGACTGGTTTTATTTACAGTGTAGAAACAGCAGTAAGGACGCAGCTCCTGTTCACACAGTGTTTCCACCTGACCAGAGGTGAAGACCACCTGCCGCCAGTCTACAGACAGCAGCTCCGTCTCTTCCCCTCAGACGTAGGCGTTCCGTCCATAAGTGCTGGCCCCTGCACTTCTGGACAGCGCTGCTCCAGAATACGCCGTTCCTCTGCTCTGATAGGGCATATGGCTGCAGAGAAAAAGAACAACAATGTTGCATGAGATTCAACCTTTTGTCATTTGTTGTATTTTTTTCTCCAGTTCTTAAATTTAGACTTTTTTTAAAGTCAAAATTTTAAAGAAAGGCTTAATGTTTTAGCCAGCATTAAGCCTTTCCTTTTTTAAAATTCTTTTTGGTGTGTTTTTGTTGAATATTCTGAAAACTCCCTGTGGTCTGATAAGGCTGCAGGAAAATCAAATATATGACACATTTAACTGTTATTTATGGGCTTTTTAAAAAACTATTCCCTGAAATAATACTTAACCATATTTTGTTGAGTGTTAACCATATCTTGGTTAACATATAACTTCCTGGACTTTGTATTATTTGGAATATCTTTTGTTAAATGTGTGGAGGAAATGCTGTTATTATTATGCTACAATCTTGTAGCAACATTTTTCTCTGTAGTCTTTTTATTCATCTGTGGTCAGTTTGGTTGGAGTAGAGAGTGGCAAAAAATATGACACTTATTTAGCTTTTTTATAAATTCTTTAATGTCATTTTTTATTTATACACAATTTAGAAAAATATGTCATTTAATTATGTCTTTATAAATTGCTTTGTACAGGCTTTTTGCATTTTAATAATAATAATAATAATAATAATAATAATAATAATAATAATAATGAGAACTTCATTGTTCCCACATTTAAATGTTAAATGTAAATTGTTGCGCTGCAACAGGCTGCCCAACAGGAGGCGCCAAGTATGTGGCTTCTCCGGGGCTCGAAATCAGGACGTTCTGCATGTAACGTGTGTAAGCAATCAATATCTGTTGGCTATGAAACCACTCATTTTTGCTATGTCTCTGGCTAACCTTTAGCTTACAATTTCAGTTGATGTTAATAGAAATATTATGACATTTAATATAAAATGTTTTATATGAAATCATATTTTTACAAATGCAGATGTTTTTCACCTCTGTAGCGACAAAGAAGACAGAAAAACAGTCACCAAAAGCTAAGACACTAGGATGTGATGCTAAAAGTCGACTTACTATTTAGTAGGCTCCTGTGTGCCCATTTTGCAGGAGCAGGTGAGACAGGCTCCACCTGCGATGGCCAGGATGGCGGAGCACCAACCGATGTAGAGGCCTTCTCCAATCTCATACCTGCAGGAAAGAGTGGAACCCGCCATTCAGAGGGTCAAAGGTCATGTTAGGGGTTCCTATCCCACCACACCAACACCAGTGTCTGACCTTGTTCCCAGATGTAGAGGATTAAAGAAATCCTGAGTGATGTTGAAGGCATACCAGGAAACTGACACCATGGTACACAGACCTGAGGACAGAAAACACCGAGATTAAAGACAGCAGTACAGTAGTTAATCATCCAGCTGGTACTAACAGGTACTAACAGGTACTAACAGGTACTAACTGGAACTATTTCTAAGCTATCCTTTAGAAATCTGCTTTCTAATTGAAGTCAGGGGGCATCATTGCTTCTTTTAGCGCTACAGTTGGCTAATGCTTTGCTCTCTGTTAGCGACCATTGAATTTAGTTGAGCTGCTTTATTTTGTGAACATTATTTTTTTTTAAAAACAGTTTTTGATCAAATCAGCTTTTTTAAATCTATCTAAAGCTCCTTTAAGCTCTTTTTTTATTATTCAATTTTGAAAAAGTTGAGAAACCACCAGTGATTTTTACCCTGCAGAATGAACAGGACTCCAGCAGTGCCGGCGATCCTGCCTTTCAGAACATAGTCCTCTCCTCCTGCCTTAGAACACTGTAGTCCAATCAGCGCCGCCACCAGGCCAAAGGTGCCAAGGATGATGGATGTAATCATCAAGGCACGAGACGCCTGGATGTAACCTGCAGAGGGAATGGAAAAACACTGAGTGGAAGTTTCTGTTCAAACAGACTGGAGAACTGAAGTTAAACTGGAGAACAAGAGTTAAACTGGAGAACTAGAGTTGAACTGGAGAACTGAAGTTGAACTGGAGAACTAAATTTAAACTGGAGAACAAGAGTTAAACTGGAGCACTAGAGTTAAACTGGAGCACTAGAGTTAAACTGGAGCACTAGAGTTAAACTGGAAAACTAGAGTTAAACTGGAAAACTAGAGTTAAACTGGAGAACAAGAGTTAAACTGGAGCACTAGAGTTAAACTGGAGAACAAGAGTTAAACTGGAGCACTAGAGTTAAACTGGAGCACTAGAGTTAAACTGGAGCACTAGAGTTAAACTGGAGAACTAGAGTTAAACTGGAAAACTAGAGTTAAACTGGAGAACAAGAGTTAAACTGGAGAACTATAGTTAAACTGGAGAACAAGAGTTAAACTGGAGAACTAGAGTTGAACTGGAGAACTGAAGTGAAACTGTAGAACTAGAGTTAAACTGGAGCACTAGAGTTAAACTGGAAAACTAGAGTTAAACTGGAAAACTAAAGTTAAACTGTAGAACTAAACTAAACTCTTCTTCTTCTATCAAACATGTTCATGTCAACAGCGGCATCAAACTGGAGAACTGAAGTGAAACTGTAGAACTAGAGTTAAACTGGAGAACAAGAGTTAAACTGGAGAACAAGAGTTAAACTGGAGCACTAGAGTTAAACTGGAGCACTAGAGTTAAACTGGAAAACTAGAGTTAAACTGGAAAACTAGAGTTAAACTGGAGCACTAGAGTTAAACTGGAGAACTATAGTTAAACTGGAGAACTATAGTTAAACTGGAGAACAAGAGTTAAACTGGAGCACTAGAGTTAAACTGGAAAACTAGAGTTAAACTGGAGAACAAGAGTTAAACTGGAGCACTAGAGTTAAACTGGAGCACTAGAGTTAAACTGGAGCACTAGAGTTAAACTGGAGAACAAGAGTTAAACTGGAGCACTAGAGTTAAACTGGAGAACTATAGTTAAACTGGAGAACTGAAGTTAAACTGGAGAACTGAAGTTAAACTGGAAAACTAAAGTTAAACTGGAGAACTGAAGTGAAACTGTAGAACTAGAGTTAAACTGGAGCACTAGAGTTAAACTGGAAAACTAAAGTTAAACTGTAGAACTAGAGTTAAACTGGAAAACTAAAGTTAAACTGGAGCACTAGAGTTAAACTGGAGAACTATAGTTAAACTGGAGAACTGAAGTGAAACTGTAGAACTAGAGTTAAACTGGAAAACTAAAGTTAAACTGGAAAACTAAAGTTAAACTGTAGAACTAGAGTTAAACTGGAGAACAAGAGTTAAACTGGAGCACTAGAGTTAAACTGGAAAACTAGAGTTAAACTGGAGAACTAAAGGTAAACTGGAGAACTAGAGTTAAACTGGAAAACTAGAGTTAAACTGGAGCACTAGAGTTAAACTGGAAAACTAAAGTTAAACTGTAGAACTAGAGTTAAACTGGAAAACTAGAGTTAAACTGGAAAACTAAAGTTAAACTGGAAAACTAAAGTTAAACTGTAGAACTAGAGTTAAACTGGAAAACTAGAGTTAAACTGGAGCACTAGAGTTAAACTGGAGAACTAAACTAAACTCTTCTTCTTCTATCAAACATGTTCATGTCAACAGCGGCATCATTGTCAGACTGGAGTTCAGTAAAGATCTGGAGAGGGTTAACTGATCAGAGGTCAAACGACTTCAGCTCCATTTTAAATCCAGATTATAATGTTTGAGGAACAACAATCACGATTATTGATTTAATTCTAAAACTTTGATACTAATACTGATATTGTGGTATAACTTACATGTTAAAACAATGTTGAAGAAAATGGAAATATAAGCAACTTGTCTAATGTCAATGTTAAAAAAAAACTCTGAGATGAAATTAGCTAAAATATAAGAAACAACTGGCAAAACTTTAATAATTTAAAATCTCACCAAAACATTTAATTGGTCAAAAATCTGTTACACCAGCATAATGTATATTATTATTATACTATTATATATATGTGTGTGTGTGTGTGTGTGTGCTAATAGAGATAATCAACTTTTAGTTGATTATATGCTGCAGGTTAGCTAAGAAGTTAGCTACTGCATCAAAGCAGAGAGAGAGAATTGATGTGTCACTGTTTGGTCTGTAGTTGACCTGGTCTGGGAGTGTGTTGGACATAAGTAGTAGGTAGAAAACTAACTCCATGGATTACCTAAGGAGATTACAATGGTCAGAATTATTTCGAATGTCTCCTTCTAACTCTAGTCACTTTTCTCCAAAGACAAAATCAAAAGTTTGTTTTTTTTTCCTCACCACTCAGAGCCAGCAGCGAGGGAAACTCCCTGCAGTTGTGAACGCCGGTGGAGTCGGTCGCACACGACATCCACAGGTTCTCGTAGATGGTGGAGGTGGTGATGACGTTCCCGTCCACCGTGGATGTTCTCCAGTACCGGTTGGGCAGTGCGACCCCTACCATCACCCACCCCAGAAACCCCAGAACCAGGGCCACCACTTCCACAATAGGATCCATCTTCGTCCTTCTTCTTCTTCTTCTTCTTGGTCCAAAAGCTGATCCAGATCGAAGACTCACAAAGGTTGTGTTTGCAGATCAGAACGTCTCGGACTGTGTGTGTGTGTGTGATCTGCAAATATGTATAATCATTTATAAGAACAACTCTCCCTCCTCCCCACACTTTTTTTACACCCCTGAAACTGAGCAGGTGTTTATCACCTCAGTCTCAGGGTCCAATGGTCGCTCCTGTCCTGCACTTAATCACTCTGTCCTGTGTGTGTGTGTGTGTGGGTGGGTGTGTGTGTGTGTTTCCTGACAGCGTGTGTGGACGTGTCATTCATTACAGCTGACCTGATTATTGATCATTTTATCAGGCTCACTATTGGAATCCTGAAGGAACGACCTGTTCATTCAGACCACAGCACAACAACACAAACCAGTGGTGTGTGTGTGTGTGTGTGTGTGTGTGGGTGTGGACTCAGTCAAGCTCAAACCATGGGATAAAGTCATCACCTGTTAGATAAGCCTACAATATAAGGATTTAGCCTGAGGTTTGAGCAGGTCGTTCTGTTCTTTGGACCACGTTGGAACTGTTATTTCCTGCTCACACAGGAGGACGGAACAAGAGGAACAAATAACCAGAGCACAACACGAGACACTAGTCAGAATGAGCCTGGAGTCCAAAACAGTGGACAGAGCTCTGCTGAGGAAGTGACTTCTGTCCGGAGCTGTTGAAAGCATCATGTTTCTAGAAGTTTTAGAAAAATAAAACATTTCAGTTGTTGCTCGGAGAACAGCATGAATATGAATCTGTCACAACGTTTCCAATGTCATAAAAAAAGTGAGCAATTCTGTTCATATGATCTGTGGAGGTTCTTAGTCATCCAGGTCATTTAATCCAAAACTAGTTACATCCAGGGCAACTGGACGAGGCAGGTTTCCTGAACAATCATCTTCTTGGATGAGAGGTGAAACGTCTTCTGCTCCGTCCAGTTGCCCTGGATGTATCTATTTTTGTATATTCATACTGGTAAAAACTAGTAGGAGAGGATTTTGGCCCTGGGTGATGTTCAGAGAGGTTGATGTGTGGGAAACCAGGAAGAAAGTGTGTCAAAAGAGCCCAGAACATCTGCCAAGATACAAGTGAAGGACCAGCTCCGGTTTGGACCGCAGGTGTGAACAAAGACCTCTTTGCTGAGGACTGGACTGGATCACACCAAGAGTCCAGGTCCAACTACTTCTGCTGAAGACCAGGCTGGAGTCTGCTGAGAAGAAGCTGGATAAGAGACACAGACTGAAGGAGATCATCTGGTCTGAGGAGACTGAAGCTGGACGTCTGTGAATCTAGAAGTGTGAATGTTGTGAATGAAGAAAACAGAAGACAAAGGAGATTCAGATGAATCAAACAACACAGTCACACACGCAGCAGTGGGACCTAGAGGAACCTAATCCAGTGGAACTGTTCCTCTTCTAATAGTGACTGTCAACAGCGGCATCATTGTCAGACTGGAGTTCAGTAAAGATCTGGAGAGGGTTAACTGATCAGAGGTCAAACGACTTCAGCTCCATTTTAAGTCCAGATTATAATGTTTGAGGAACAACAATCACGATTATTGATTTAACTCACTGGTCTCCAGCTTCAGGAGACCATCAGGTCCTCCAGAGAAGACGGACCTGTGACACCCCAGGACTGACCTGACTGAAGCTGAGACCACGGCCACACAAAAGAAACACAGCTCAGTATTTTAATGATTTTATTGCTTTAAACTGCTCACACCTAAGGGCCACGCCCCAGGTTTTTATGATTTGGAATGCTTGTTGCCTCACTGCCATCAAGGCTGTGTTTGTTAATGGAAACATCAGAGTTGATGAAGTTGGAGAGGACAGATACTGAAGGTCAAAATATTCCAATGTGATGAACAACTCCAATCTCAAAGTTCTCTATCTATCAACACTGAGACTGAGACCAAAACAATGTTTTTAAGGAGGTGAAACAGCAAAATAAGACAGGAACTGAGGAAAAGGTCACCATTCAGTGAGGTGGAGAACAGGAGAAAACCATATTTCAACCACTGTGTCGGTTTGGGGCTGCATTTCTGCCACAAACCTGCTAAAAAAAATCCCCTGTGGCCACTAGTTCTGCTCCAGTCAAGAATGAAGAGAGGAGGATGAAATATATAATAAAATATAAACTCGATCAAGTAAAAACATTTAAATTATTAGGAACATGAACTAAATTAAACATTCAGTCAACAAATGGCAGTTTGTCCTGTTTTAGTCAAGGTGAGAAAAAAGAGAGAAGGTCAGCCAAGAAACTGCACCAAGAGAAAACAAACAGCAGCCAAAGGTTCATCTTAAATATGCTGGATTAAAACGGCATAAAGTTTGAAAGGAAACATATTGTTAGTCCAGGAAGAGTAAAGAAAAAAATGAACAGAAAGATAACAGCACTGTCAACACGATGTCAACGCGACGATGATGTTGACACAGTTTCTCTGTTGTGGAGTTTCACTTTTTTTCTGCTGCTTCAGTTTCTGTGTTTGTGTGTCTTCATTAATAATCCTGCTGATAGCTGCAGATAGCTGTTTAAACACACACACACACACACACACACACACAGACTGAGGTCAGTAGGTTGATAATGTAGTTTAACGTTGACCTAAATCTCAGACGGAGGTGTCTTTGGAGTAAAGGTGAGTTTATGTTTCTAAACTAATAAACTAATGAAGGTGAACACCTACGACACAAGTCTCACGATAGTTTTTACGACACTGAAGACTTTCGTTCCGATAAATCGATCTAAAGTTCATTATTGTTAAATTCGTGTTTCGGAACCCACCTGGTTTAGTTTTGGACAGCTTCTTTCAAATTTTCCCATAAAGCTTTGTAATTTTTCTTCTAAGGCAACACTTAGCATTTATTCCTCCATTTTCTTTTGCCAACTTTTATCTAAGCATCTATTTCAGAATCCGCATTTTGCCTAACACAAGTTTTGTTTATTTTAAGCATATTTAGCTAATTTAGTTTATTTATAGTTACATGGGCTAACTTTTAGTTACTTTTACTGTTACTTTAGTTGTCTATTTTTGTCCATTTTTTGTCAACATTTAGCCAATTTGAGCTTCATATGTAATGATATTTACTATAAATTACTTGCTAACTTAATAGTTTACCTAAAACTTTAGGAAAATAAAGAAAAAATGCTAACAGGGTTAAAGATAGCTCTTTGGCACATTTTAGCTCGGACACAAAGAAAAAGAGTGGCTCACGGACAGGTAAATATAATCAGAGAAATAACATATAAATGGCAATAAAGTAAACAATGACAAAACTTGTAAATAAATGAAAATGTAAATGCAAAACGTTTAGCTATTTTTGTTAACATTGAACAGTTGATACAATTTCTCTGAGCAGGTTTAAGCTGATCGAACTTTAACCAACATTCTACTTATTATCAATTCCATAATTTCCTCACAAAGTGCCGGAATTTTAACTCACTATACATTCATTTTAACTTTTAACTAATTCTCCTAATTAATAATGCCATAGCTAACACCTTTCTGCCTGCTGACTATTGTTAAGGTATTTTTTTCTTTTGGTCAATATCAACAGTTACAGAGACCATAGCACAGCTGCAGTGACATGCTAATTGTTGAAGCTCAGAAACATCCGGTTCTACTGGTTCAGACCAGGAGTTCCTTCTGTCGTCCAATTTTTCTTGGAATGCACGCGAATCCAATTCCAATGCTTTCCAGGAATTGCTTTATAAAAGGTCATAAAATCCAAAATTCATTGACAGAAGCTGTTTGTCATTTACATCCAGACACAGTCAGAACAAACGCAAACTAAATGAGCTGTAAAAGCTCAGCCCAACAGTCAGTCATTCACACAGCAAATCAGACGAAGCTGTGGTCCAATAAAAACATCACCGCGTGAACATGTTTTTGTGCATGGCTTCATTTTTTTATTTTATTTCCTACAGATAAAAGTTACTGACAATAATTAATTTGTGTAACTACTAGTTAAAGAGAAAATATCCATCAAGTACTTCCACAAATAAACTAAGGATTAGGGAAATGTGTAGAAATGAGCTCAACACTAATTAAAAGATCATTTTAATTGCTAAATGTAGTAGTTAAATAAATAAAATTAGGCACAAATGGAATTTAAAGCCATCCCTGGAAAGAATGAAAGTTAGACTAAATGACTGGGACCATTAACAAACATTAGCACAGCGATGGCAGACACGAGTT
>NC_024307.1:27186625-27210067 GCF_000523025.1 Cynoglossus semilaevis | reverse complement strand
GCAGCTGGTGAAGCACGTGACAGCAACTTTTGAGATGTTGATGTGAGACGGAGACGGAGAACAAAGACCCAGTCCAGTCTTTGATCCAGAAACGACTCCTCAGATCTACATTCCCCAAACTCCTCCTTTATTAACACCTATTTGACGTCTAAAAGCACATGCTGTGTGTATTTGCTGTGGTGTCCCTGGGACAGTTTCGATGCCGACAGGCAGGTGGATGATTAACAGTGATAAGACGGCAGGTCAGAACTGATCCTCTCTGACTCCACCTTCCTGTTATAAATTATCTGAAATGAGGGTCAGAGAGACCACGATGATCCAGGTCCAGGGCAGAGTGGACTGGACCAGTACTCTGGGTTTTTACATGTTTAAACAGTGCAATCACTTTCTGATAAATTGCTATTTAATAACGAACCCTCCACCTCCTGCTCTTTGGTCATTTTTCTTCTGTGAGGATATTTGTAATTCTTGTGTCATTTTCTTTCTCCTACTCTTCTTTACCTCCATCTATCAGCCACATTAAAAATGGACATTTTTGCCATTTTTTCTCTTACTTTTTAAAAATAACTTATTTCGTCTATTTGTCTTTTTTCTTAGTCAGTTTAGGACATTTTTGCCATTTTGGACTTTTTTCTCTTACTTTTTTAAAATAACTTATTTCATCTATTTGTCTTTTTTCTTAGTCAGTTTTATTTAATATGTATTTTGCAATTATTGTCCTCTTTACATTTTAAAACACTCTTCTCTTCAGTATCTTCTCTCAACATTTTTTGCCATCCATTTTCTCTTTGTGGTCATTTTTTCCCAGCACGTCTATTTATTTTGCTGCAGTAGTTTTAATTTGTAACTTATAAATCAATCGTTAATTCTTCATACTGAATTTAAGGCCGTCAATAAAAGGCGATAAGACTGGGTCTGAATCCTGGACTTTGATTCTAGGAAATATATTTGAATAAGGAGTCAAACTTGGTCTCACCCAATTCTTGTGCATTTACCTTTTATCCACTCAGCTGCCTGGTCTTTAAAAAAACTTTCTGTCTTTAACTATTTTGACTTTATGCAAATAGTCAATAGATGGATGAAGCTGAATTTAAAAACTTTTAAGGTTTTTAATGAGCCCTTCAATCCCTAACGCCTTCTCCCCAAAACAAAAATGTTGATTATTACTTTTACAAGACAGGAAACGCAGGTGTGGCAGATACATGCCATACAGCCATAAC
Organism: Cynoglossus semilaevis; assembly: GCF_000523025.1. Taxonomy (NCBI): domain Eukaryota; kingdom Metazoa; phylum Chordata; class Actinopteri; order Pleuronectiformes; family Cynoglossidae; genus Cynoglossus; species Cynoglossus semilaevis. Next base: position 27,208,847 of record NC_024307.1, on the reverse strand, counting down.
AGAAACAAATGGATATGAGCTGCGAATAAATCTATTTATAGTTATTTACACAAGTACATACATAAACAAGCGTCAGGCCATAGAGTGTGAGGAGTAAATATGTCCAAATTAGACAGGAAGTCAACCGCGTTAACTTGAAAACCAGGTTAAACACAGTCGAAAACAAGGTCAGACCTGACTGTCATCCTTCAAACTTGAAACTGATTAACTGTGTAAATGTTTATTAATGAAGCCCAGAATCAGTGAATTAGTCCAGCGAAATAACAAAAGCGTTATTCCTTCAGGGCCAGGTGAGGATTTTAGGACTTGGCAGCTCCTTTTGACACGGCTAATCCAATGAGTCCTGCTAGGCCTGCCACGCCCAGACCGATGCCCCCCACGATCGCCATGCCAACCAGGCCGTCTAAGGACACAGCATGTAAACACAGTTTTAGACTGTCCACCAGCAGGACGACACATATTGTTTTCATTTCATTATTTACCCTTTTTCAAAGCCTTTTCGATGAGTTTCTGCAGGTCAAGAGCCTGTTTGTTTCCTGGCTCGTTCTTTAGAAGAGTGCGGACATACTTTAAAGCTTTCTCATATTCCTGTAAAACAAATGAGATGTTAGTAAAGAGGCTGGAAGATTTAGTCTAAAATGTTTTAAATCTTTCAAGGTAGTAGACAAAGTTCAAAGTTAAACCCTATTTGAGTAAAACTACGATGTTTCTATGTGGCTTTTGCTGTTAGCAGACAAGCTAAACATGCTCTGAGCATATGCATACATAAAGAAAAGATTCACAATCGACATGTTTTGGGTTTTTAATGGTCAAACCGGATCAGAATCTGTTGATTTCCAACCACAGTGTGAAAAACGATGAATGCCTGTTGGCCTGCGCATGCTGCTCAATAAATGTGGCCCAATACTTAAGTCCATCCTCAACAGGAAGCTTGCCAACAACAAGAAAACATTGGTGTCATTTTAGAAACAGCACTGACCTTGAGTCTGTAGTTGGCCACAGCCAGGTAGAACAGGAAGTCCCGAGAGTCATCTTTTGATGTTTTCTGAACCAGCTCTAAAGAAAAAAATAAAAAATAAAGCATCAAAGGAGTGCTTATGTTTCCATAACAATAATTAGTGCTGTATAAAAGATACCACGTACGTACAGCAGCAATAAAAACCAAAGTTCATCATGAAGCAATGTAATGTTTAGATACAGGACAGGACACTGTAATAAAGCAATCACAACAACGACTGCATGTTTGTGCTCTTAAAAATGAGTTTAAAATATATAGATTTTGTGACAATATGAACAAAAATATTGTGAATAAAACTTTAACAGATATAAATCAAATTTAAAAAGATTACAATTATAATAATTATAAATATTGTAAAATAATTGACTGTACATGAATATTGTTGGATTTGAAAATGAATGCACAGGAACAGATCCTTAAATCCTTGCACCAGTGACATCAACAAGAGCATCCCATTCCTGCCACCTACAGGCTGGAGTGTGTACATGACTGGGGTTTTTTTTAGACCTTTTTATTTCATTTTATAGTTATATTACTTAATTATTTTATCAAATTCACACACATTTCTTATGGTTTTCCATTTAGTTTCTCATTCTATGTGTAAAATGTTCTCCTTTACACAAACAGGCTAATTTCCCCAGGGTTTTGACCTTTTTCTAAAAAATGCCTGGGTTTCTCTACAGGCAGCTGGCAGGCATTAAGAACTGGCCTTGTTGATATGAGATCCGTTTTGTACAATAACATGGCTTGGCACAATACTGCATTTTTGTACAGATATGGTGTATTCTGTAGTAAAGTATTTGTCAGAAACCTGACGAATACCACACTGTTCATATATCTCCTTGGTACCAGATTACTTTTCTTTGGGATTTATGACAAAAATGTGATTAATCTTCCAGTTGTCTATACAGTTTACGGTTGGTATTTGTGAAGTCTGTGACTGAATGACGAACCATACATGACCATACATCTTTGTCTTACCTTCCAACAGCACAATCCCCTTCTTGATGTCCTCTGTATATTTACTTCTGATCAAACACCAGGCGTATTCGAACTTGGTGTCTTTGGACACAGCACCCTTCGCCAACTCACTGTTGTATTTCTTCTCAAATTTCTGTCAAAAACAACATCAACAGTTGTCAAACACAATATATTTGTCACTGCCACAGTCAAAAAGATGTACAGCCAAACACATGTTAATTTACAGCCTTTGTTATATTACATTTATTATTAAATATGCGGAAATAACCTCGTTAGCATTAGCACATAGCTCACCGTAATCGCAAAATACCCACAACGTCACGTCAGATTTATTTCTCTTTACCACATTACACACAGCACATACAGGTATAAACAATAATATATATGTGTATGTGTATGTATATGATTAAATAGGAAGAGAATAATTCATTAAAAACTAACCAGAAGGTCTTCAGGAGCGACCACATCACTCACAACCGCCTCCATGTTTCCGGAAACAGTCGTAGTCCCCGCCCACTTCTTCAGCCATGACGCAGCCGTTTTTAACGTAATCATTGCGTTATATTTTTGAGGAAATACTGTATTTAAAAAACAAAACTTTTAAAGAGGATTTTAGATTTAAATTTTAATTGTCAGTTATCGTCATTGTCACTTTGTAATAATTTATTTTGTTTTACCTGGTTAGGAAAATACACTGTAGAGCTGATTCCAGACATCCAGCATTATTATCAAAACTATTAATGCTTTTTTAAATACCTTTCCTTTTGTCCTTTGTTCTTTGTAGTAGAAAAGGCCTGCCCTAGATCTCTTTGATTATCTATCTATCTATCTATCTATCTATCTGTCTATCTGTCTGTTTGTCTGTTTATCTGTCTGTCTGTCTGTCTGACTGTCTGTCTGTCCGTCGGTCGGTCCATCCAACCATCCATCCATGTTAGATAATGTAAATAATTTACAAAAATGTGTATGGATAAAAATACTTTTATTATTTGTTCATGCAAAATCCAGATATGCCGATGATCAAAACAAAACTCTTCTTTTGCTTGCTATAATGTAACATCACCGTTAGTGCTGTTTCTGTTTAGCTCTTAGCCAGGTGAGTTGGAGAAAAGGCCAAAGGCAACAGTTGACTCAGGCTGGTTTCCTTGTAGGATCCATCAGGTTTGGTCAGGTACACGGTCCACTCTGAACCAAACTTAGTTGAAGAGACAAAACAATTCATGCATGTAGTAAGAAATAAGCTAACAGCTAAAATAAATCAAAAGTAAATATGTTATTCTGAAAATCTTGGTAAAAAATAAGTTGAGACGTTATTTTCTTGAACTATCTTATTAGTGAACAACTTTTCATTTCATGTTGTAAACTTTATGAAAGTGACAAAACAGACACATACAGTGTCTGGCACACATCCTTTTTATAATATACAAAGCATTTTAGGATTGTTTCCTGGCCCATGTTTATAACCTAAATGCACTTATTATATAAAATCCTGTCCTGAAATAAATTCTTCAGTCCACAGTCAGCTGGAAACTATAAGGATTATCTACAGCGGCCCTAAAAAAGGTGGTGATCTCACCTCCATAAGAACCTGTCGACATGCTCCACATGGCCCCACAAAACTGTCCGTGATGTCACTGCACAGCAGCAGCAGCAGAAAAAGAAGAAGAGGAAGAAAACTGATGAATGTCATCGCCTAGACAAGATCTGAACATGATGGCGATGACATCACACTGAGCCTCACCACGTCACAGCGATGGCCGTGAACTTTCTGTATCCCTCCGCCACAGCTCTCTGGATGGCCGTCCGCTCGGCACACACCGTCAGACCATATGATGCATTCTCTACGTTACAGCCTGACCCACAATGGAAGAACACACAGGGTTCGTGAATTAGCCACAAAGTACTAAGTCGGTCTGAACTACAATAAAATGACGTCAAAGGGAATGAAATGAGATTGGACCAGAAAAAGTAGTTAAGGTTAGTCACCAACAGATAAACATGAAACAATTTGATCTTATTTTAGCTCATAAAAGGCCTAAAGATGTTTTTAAAGAAAACGTTATCAGAAAAAAATGCTATCCAGCTAAACTAGCAAAGCAACTGGATTTAGTTAATGTATGTCTAAACTCAAAATGTATTATAAAATTAATTCAAGCCAAGCCTGAACATGTAGCCAAGATTGCAAATTGTTGGCCAACAATAACCAATGGGATGTCTACTATAATATACAATATCCAGTATAACCTGAGATAATGGCGCCCTCTGTTGTCAATATGGCCGCCCCTACGGGAAAGTGGCTGTATGGGCAGTAAGCCATGTCCCGAGCCTGGAGACACTTTTTGATCAGCTCTTTGACTGGGTCTGAAAAACCACCAGAGGTTAAGACAGACACAGATAACAGAGAAAAGACAGATTATAAACCAGAATAAAACACGTCAACGGACACAGAGAGGGCGAGAGAGGTCCAGGAAACGTCTACCTGTCATGTCTGCGTCTCTCAAGTCTTCTGACGTATGAACTGAAGAAGCCTCTTGGATGAGAGGTGAAACGTCTTTGTGAAACTCTCAACTCTTCAACCCTCACGGAACCTGTGTCCGCTTGTATGTTTACTGTCCTGTTTTTAAAATGCTGTCGTAGCACAAGGAGAGAGAGGGAGGGGGCGGGCGAGAGACAGAGAGAGAGGGGAGAGAGGCGGTGATGAAGGGAGGGACAGCGAGAGAGAGAGGTCGTGCGTAGATTTCGTCGTAGAAAAAGGACGTAAAATGGCAAAAATCCAGAAACTGTCGTAGGAACGGAAAACTTCTGATGTGTCAAAGTGTGTCTACGCAGGAATCTAAGTACGTTTCGTTTGTAAATCCCTACGTGGCACTGAGCGCACATGACGAATCACCACCAGGAATTCATCATGAGGAAGTGGGAAAAAAGTATAATACTGAAGCCGAACTGTTGATCCTAGTCAGAGAGGTGGAGAAGCGGCCATGTGTGTTTTCGGTGATATCAATATGACAAGAAAAAAGTGTGTGTGTGTGTGTGAGGCCGCCGTAAATGCCGTTAGTCGGCATAGAGTATTTCTAAAACAACAGTTTTTACTTTCCACAGAACAAGCTTAAAATAAGAAGAACTGCCAATGTTTAATCTAAAAAAGATGATCAACAGGGCATAGTTAGCCTACAAATGAAACCTATTCTATGAAGTAATTCTGAGTTAAAAAAATGAACAATTACAAAGTGTCAATAGCCAATAAAACTAAATGCCAACCAGAAACAGAAAAATAACTAAAAATATCCAAAGTGAGAGATTACTGTTAGCAGAAATCACTAAAAGTGAGCTAACTAACAATAGATGGTTTTCCGATAATCGTTATTACCCATAATGCTTTGCGCCGTCGGCCATGTTGTGTGGCAAAATCACAATCGATAATCGATAATGACAACAAAAGACAAGAATATTAAATCGCCACAGGGGGGATCGGACGAAAGGCAAGATACTTGGACAAGTTGAAAATAATAGATGGACAAGACCCATACGAAGTCAACAAACTTCGTATGACTGAGTGGAAGCGGGCGGACATTAGCGGAAAACACCCAAATAATACAGCGTGTTAATGTAAATAATAATGTGTCTTTTGTGAACATCATTAGAATAAGAGTTTACATGAAAAATCATGTTTTACTATTGATTAGATTATACTTTTTTCCAAAATCACAAAAACAAATGTATTTTTTTCTTTCTTCGTTAAAATAAAAAATAGTTTGATTCTACATGTACATAGAAAATACTGATAATGTTTTGGACTGTGGTCAGCTGATGATTTACATTTGCATTGTGTGCATTTGTCATGAATGCAAAGTACATTTTGATATATTTTAATTTGATTAACATTGAACATATGAATTAAATAAAAGTATAATGTAATTACCCCAAATAAAGTGTTCAGAACAGACTTTGTAATGCCTGGGTTGGAATTATTATAATATCTATCTATACGCTCTGTTGCCACACAAGATGGCGGACTACGGAACCATGGGTAGTAGTGTGACGTCATCGGAAAAATAGCTGACAGTTAGAAAACAAACTGAACATAGTCAAAGTTCTCATTAGATCCAGTGAAGGGCTGGAAAATGAGTCCAACAGGTAATGAGTAATGTTCCTCCAACAAAGGGAAGGTGTGTGTGTGTGTGTGTGTGTGTGTGTGTGTGAGGGGCCAATCCTCTTTACGTGTTTACAGTAGGCCATAAATACAGGACTGTAATCATTATCAGTGGGTATCAAAGGGTAATGATGGAGACTCACACACACACGCACACACACACACACACACACAGACACACACCTGTGTCGGTGTGTCGGTAGAAGTAAATTAAAAGTAAGGTTAGCCCAGGATTAGCTTAAGTTTAAAAAAAAAAGTAAATTAAAAGTATTTTAGTGGCGCTTTGGCCCAGAGGCCATGTCTCTGTCAGTGGTGTTGAACCCCAGGGTTCACCTCCTGGGCAAGTTCAAGTCCCTGTCAGGGGGGTTGGTACCTTCCAGTGGACTCACCACCCACAGGAAGGTTCAGGGGGGTTGGTACGGTGCAGTGTGATTTGGGTGGTGGTCATGGAGACTGCTGTCCCCGCGACCCGGTAACAGATAAGCGGATGAAAATGGATGGATGGATGGATGGATGGAAAAGTAATCTAGTCAATGGTTTGTAAATGGTGTGTGAAAAAAGTTTACAAATGTAAAAATAACATTTTAAACATTAGATTCAGCTGAAATTAGCAAAATAAAATAAAACTAAACAGTCTAAAGTTTTGTGCTGAAATATATAACAATAAAAAATGGCTAAAATGATAAACAGTTAATAGTAAAATAAGGTTAACCTCAATCCACTTTTTGCTGGTTTTTCGTTTTATGAGTTAGTTATAATTCAACATAAATAACTACAAATAATCATCAAGATAAAAATTCAACCCCGACATTTAAACCTGGACAATAAACCACAACCCAACACGTCTCTGATCTGTTGCAACACTTGACCTCATAGCCCACGTGTGTGATAAGCTAAGGTTAGACCATTAAGCTAGCTAATTGTATTAGCATCATGCTAAGCAAATCGCAAATAAAGATATAAATTAGCCACACCTTGTAATATAAAAACAATTAAGAAGATAAAAAAACATTAAAAAGCTTAAGTCGGCTCGGATAAAAAATGTTATATGTAACAACTAAAGGTTAGTTTAAAGAGTAAACTAGCCGACAATTAGCAAAATTAGCAAAAACAATTAATAACTAAGAATACCTCTGACCTGTTCCACTGAAGGTGTGCCTAACAGTGACACTCACTCAGACTGGCCTTTGTTCCTTCTGTGTGGGTGTACCTATTTGTATGTATTTGTGTGTGTGTGTGTGTGTGTGTGTTCCTCCTCTTCAAACTGTGTTTAACTCTCACTGTGTGTCAGAGGCTCAAACCCTCCGCACTGATCACATCTCCTCTGGTCTCCTCTGGTCTCCTCTGTCTCCTCCGGTCTCCTCCGGTCTCCTCTGTCTCCTCTGTCTCCTCTGGTGTGAATTTAAATTTTGAAGATGTGCTGTACAGGGAAGTGCGCTCGTCTGGTGGGTCTGATCCTCCTGCCTTCAGCCTTCGTCTGCATTCTCTCCAACATTCTACTCTTCTTTCCTGATGGGAAAAGTCTGGAGACGGAACACATCTCCGTGCAGGTCTGGTTGATGGGAGGACTGATCGGAGGAGGTCTCTTTGTGAGTAGCCGCGTCTTCTTCTCTTCACTCAGCTACAGTTCAGTGTCAACCTGTACAGTTCTATTAGACCTTACTGTTCAGTTTTCACTTATTTTACTTGAACTGTTAAACTCCTGTATCAAAGAGGTGAAATGTGGAGCCACCCCCAACAACAGAACAGAATCATCTAAAATAATTATGAATAAGCTAGAAGAAGTCATAAATGTTTGCCTAAAATGAGACAAAATAACAAAGGTTTGATGAATTCCAGAAGAATTACCTGAAGGATAATAAATGTTAGATAAGGGTTTATCAATGTCAAGACTTACCTAGTAGACAGGCTTTAGCCTCCAAATAGCTTGAAGTTTAAAAGTTAAATAAGATTATCTTAGAACTAATCTTTAGATAACATGTGTTAGCCCAAATTAGCTTATTCTTTTGAAAAAAAAATATTGTTCTATTAATTACGTATATTATAATCTTGAAATTGAATAGCTAAAGGTTGAATAAACTAGCTTAATTTTGCATTAAAGATTATTAGAGTTAGCCCCAAATTGATCAAAGTTAGTTCACATATGAATTAAACTCAGAAATAAAGCTAAAAGTCATCAATTCAAACTAAATGGCTGTAAAATAGCAATAAATGATTGACAGAAACTTGTATCTTAGCTAAAAACAAAGCTAAAAAAGAGAAACATTTCACCACAAATGACCAAGTTAACAGAATATCTAAACATTTAAACCTGTTGAAAGTTTTTAAAAGAATAAAAACTAAACAGACAAAAGACTAATAAATTAGTTAAAATACATAGGCTGCTTCAATGTAACAGAGAACTAGTGTCGACATTGAAGAGGAAGGGGAAAGAAAACTGAAGCAGAAACATGTGTCACGGTTGTAAAGTCAATATTTGTGAGGGGCTGACGGGGTTACCCCCTGACGGTGCGGTCGGTGACAGTCGCCGTCGCCATAAAACCTGGCTCCACCTCTAATATCACTGCAATAAAATCCCATAAGAGCCAAAGGTTCTATTTCTGAGATTAACTGACGTTATCCTGGGTGGAGACACAGTAAAGATGTCATTTACTGCTGCACCGTTATGTAGTATAGTTGTTATCAACGCATTTAGACAAAGTCAATAGTAATTAAAAGTAATTAAAATAACTTTTGCTTCATTTTGAGAGCAATTTAAATCAGTGTGTCCAGTGGCTAACCATTAGTTATCATTGGGCTAACTTTACTTTTTTCTTTATTCACTTTGTTTACTCTTCAACTACAGTTATCTAAAAATCAAATGTTTTTCCCTCACAGTACAACCCACTAACGTGAACTAACTTATTACTTATTAACATTAGTACTGTGTACACCCTTTAGCTAATTTATACACACACAAACACACACGCACACGTTATACTGTGTACAGTACAAAGGAAATTGTGGGGCTACTTCTACCGCTGGTCATAATTTAAGTAAAAATACAGATACAGAAAAATAATAGAAAAAGAAACCCATAATTGAAAATACAAAATCAAAGACCAAAACAAATATACTGGCAGCGTGTTGCAGGTTGTTTGTAAAGCAAATGGAAAATATGTTGCATTGCAGTCCTGATGGTACCCAGTGTGGCTAAGGTTATTGCACATTCAAAACGTGTTTGCATAAACGATTATTGCTCCAAAGGGTTTGGTGCGTATGTACATGGTATGAACACCAGAGGGCAGCAGGTTAAACAGGTGGTGAATGGGATGGGTTTTGTCTCTAATGATGGCTTGAGTTTAAGGCTATCATTTAGCTAGCGTATGCTGTTTTAGCTAACTTGTTTTATCTGGTCTAACCGTTTGCCACTCCGAGCTAATTTACTAATTATGTGCTATTACATTCTTAATAAATAAATAATCTTTATTTAATCTTGTTTTTTTCTTCTCTCCTTTATGTTACAGATGTTGTGTCCGAGCTGTTCCGCCATCAGAGCTGGGGGCAAAGGTTGCTGTGGAGCTGGTTGCTGTGGAAACCGTTGCCGGGTGAGTGACATGACTGTGGGTATGTTTGAGTTCAAACAGAGAAGTTGTGATAAGAGAGGCACGGGGAGAACCGTGTTCTATAAACAGGCAGAGACAGTGTGTGTATGTGTGTGTCTTTTCAAACACACACACGGAAGCTGGTCTCCTGATACAAGAAGATCTAGCAGTGTGAAAAGTATCAGGGTGGAGCATCATGTAACCTCTCCACCATGTTCCTCTGAGAAGAACCTGAGAATCTTCGAACCTGATTTTTCTCCCTGCTCAGATGTAGCTGGAGTGGAGATGCTTCAAACTGAGCTACGGCTTCATGAAACTGACACCTGCTGCTAACTGGACTCCTCAAGACTTTTCTTTTGAGGAAGTTAAAAAAAAGAAAACACGGTCTTTACTGTTGGACTCCTGCTGCTGCCTTGTCCTGATTCATCTCTCACTCTTCTTTTGTCCTCCTGCAGATGTTCAACTCCGTCTTCTGCTCGGCCTTCGGTGTGGTCGGAGCGCTCTACTGCATCAGTGTGGCCTCAAGCGCTCTGGCCATTGGACCCCAGTGTCAGGTGGCAGATAACTCGTGGGAATATCCGTTTGAAAAATTGGGAACGTGAGTGATTCCTGCATCATTTCAAACCTTTTTTTGATCATTGTTGTTATTTTTATGGGGACGTCTAGTTCCATGAATGTACCAGCAGGTGGCAGTGTTCAGCCAATTGTCTATACTTGGAGGAAAACTAGTACAACTTAAGGTTGAAGAGTTCTGTAAGGCAACTGAAATGACAGACTTTTCGACTTTTCTCTCCTCTCCTCTCGTCTCCCCCTCACTGCCCACACCTCCGCCCTTCCTTTTTCTCTTGGCTTCTGTCTTTCGCCTCCTCCTTCATTTGCTTCTTTCTTTTTTCCTTCTTCTACTTATCTTCCGTCTTCTTCTGCTGCCCAGAGGAAACACCAGCTACCTGGTGAACCAGGAGCTGTGGTCCTTGTGCATCTTCCCCAAAAATATCGTCTTGTGGAACGTGGTCCTGTTCTCCATCCTGCTGAGCATGGGCGTCCTGCAGCTGGTGCTGTGTGGCATCCAGGTGGTGAACGGCTGCATCGGCTGCATCTGTGGAGACTGTCGCGACAGCAAAGACGTGGGTTTGGTCCTTTAGCAGCTTCACTAAAGAAAACAAACACATAAGAATAAGAGCTTAAAGAGATGCTAAAAGTTAGCAAAGAATCTGGACAAATGTAACGTAAACACCAATGATATTACTACTACTGCATTTTTAATGTGAAATATCTAATGCAGTCAATTGGCTAAAGCATATTCAGATCAGAAGTGGTGAAAAGTTAGCCATTAATGTTAGCTAAGGTAAAGCCAAAACCTGGCCTAATAGATGCTGCTAAAAGTTACAGAGAATCTTTTTTAACATTAACAAAAACACTGGCCAACGCATTTACCAAAATATCCAGAAATTTGCCAAAAACTCTTTAAGGTTTTGCCATAAGTGAAGCAAACCGTTGGTTAAATTGACCTTGTTTTAAAATGAAGAATAAATGATTTAAAAAAAAAACAACAGCTCTCATAACTAGTGGAAAGAAGACAACCGAGAGTTAGCAAAAAGTAAGCAATGTGACAAAAAATTCACTAAAAGTTGTTCAAACAATGATAGTAAATTTGTAATTTATCAAAACATGAAACTAAAGGTTAGCTTAAGATATCAGTCAAGTCTGAGACCAAGGGTCTGAGAGTTGAACAATAAAAATTAGCCAAACAAATATCAAACCTAGAGTCAGACGTCCAGAGGTAAAGCTCAGAATCTTTTATAATACGTTAAAGTAAAACACATGAGAACCTCCTCCCTGACATGACCTCCTGACCTGTGTCTCCCTGCAGGACGACGGTGGACTGTGAAGGTGAAGCTGAGTGGACCACAGGCGGACGCTGCCTCAGGAGATTTGGACTCATTCATTTCTCGGCACTTCATCTTAAAAACGCCATCACTACCGTGTTTGTTTGTGTTTTGGAATGATTTGTGAATTAAAGTGGAATCAAAGTCAGCACAGGACAAATGATGGCAGGAAACAGTGGGTATTATTATTCATATTATTAATGCTGTTGTAGAAACAGCACATATGTACAAGCTTCGATGTGTCTATTTAATCCTAATTGTGTGCAGCAGACGTGACCCACTCTACAAATACAAATGTACTAAGATGTTTTTCCTGTAAAAACTAAAGATGTATAATTGACACAGATGTTTACTACACAACAAATGTTTTCTTTCATACATCATTAGACTTTTCATAAATTGGAATATTTTTGGAATAGTTGGTGGGACAAAGCTAAAAACAAAACATTCTTCAGCTGCAGCATGAAACCACCAACAGTTAGCCACAGCTAACCCTACAGTCCTAAAGAAAACAGATGGTGTGTGGTTTAAATAAATCAGCCAAAGTTCAGGAAAATTACTTTCAAATTGAAGCTAAAACACACGGAAATGTTTTCTTCTGCAGTCCTCTCACCTCCTAACTTGTAGACTTGTAGCAGATCAGGCCGAGTCAAAGGCAAACCCGCCCTCTTGTGGACACAGTGAGCACTGCAGCTGTACACAGCAGACGCTCAGACACTGTACCGCCTGCGGTTACTGCAGATAAGCCCGTAATCTTTTGTTGCCTCTTGGAGTGACTCTGTGGTAATTGTTACCTAACATTTAATTCGACCGTCTGTCACAGAGCAGCAGGTAAATATAGAGCCTGTCCCTGGAGCGAGACCAAATCAGTCGAGTCCAGACTCCCTGGTGGAACAGATAAATAGATTTAGACCTGCGTCTGTGGCCTGGTTGCCTCCTTAGAAAAGTCTCCAGGGCATTCTGTCATCTCTGTGAACAATTCTGGAACAAAGGACAACACTGGAGAAAAAAAAAAAAGATTCAAATCACAAGCAACCAGTCAGGAAAAACATTATTATTAGGCTCAAAGCAGCTAAATGTTTGGCAAAGAACAGTGAATAGTGAAAAGAACAGGTGTCTAAAAGAGTTAGCTCAGCTATGGTAACGAACACCGCCAACTGAAACACCAACGACAGCTGTGTACAGCCCAGTATCCACAGAACACACATAAGAAATACATGTATGTCCTGGGATACTTCGTATGACCCCGGCTACGGGCCTGGCCCACTTACTGCCCAGTGCTGTGCTGATGTGTTACGTAACACCCAGTGCTACTGAGTGTCAAGAACCTGGAGGAAGAGAGAGCTGAGACAAAAGAAGAAAATGGGACAGGAGGGGGGGGGGGGAGGTCCTAAAATGACAGTGTATAATATAAAATAATTATATTGTTTTTATATATGTATATATGTCCTACATACAGCCAACCATTCACACACACACATCTACTTTTATGGTCACCTCAGTGCAGTACTTCTCAAATAATGGGGTCAGCACCCCTATTTGCATGCTGAGGTGCCGGAGGGTGAGGGGGGGGGGCATGAGGGGCTTCCAGTGGAATATAGTACACTGGACGTAAGTGTACCACTGCTGTAATACTTGAATGATAACAAGCCTCCAGTCACTAGGGGGCAGCAACTCATACAGTGGTTTGTACAGATAAAAATACACATGTTATCAGGTTCTCTATAGTATTTCAATTTGCGCGGGGGTTGGGGGGACGGTGTGAGGAGGTGAGAACATTTCTGTCCCCAAGGGGGGGGGTAACTGGGGGGCATGACAGAATATCATTGAGAACCACTGATTTAGTGTAAACTGGCATAATCCTGCATGTTTTTGGATCATCTATTTACCAGCGGAGATCAAACCACCGACCCACTTGCTGTAAAGCAAGAACACTAACCACTATCACACCGTGTTGCCCTTTTTTTCTGGCTTCAAAATGACATGAGGAGTCAGCAGAAAAAGCACAGGTCAGTGAGTCAGTGAGCAGAGTGTGAATATTGTAGGTTAGGCCCCGCAGGGTCAACCGCTCTGTAATTACATCAACCAGACTGTCAATAAATCAAGAGTCAGACATGAGCAGTCGATCAGGATCAGTGACCACCACAGTCACCTGTGTCTTCGTTCACATCTAACCTTTAATGACTAGGATTTATGTTTTCACCGTCCAAAACACTGACCCACAACACACACACACACCCACACCCACACAGACACTGTGTATGTGTCAGTTTGTGTGTGTGTTTGCTGTAAGATCTTCATCAGGACCAAAGACACATCACTTCATGACACAGTAACCCAGCAGTTAAACGCTGCTGACACAGCGTTTGTCCTGAGCTCAGACTGATCATTGAACATGGTTCTCTATTAACAACAGCCTCTGAGCTGCTGAAGTCTCTCTGTTGATTCTGATTGGTTGTCATGAAGCAGGAGCTGATGCTAAGTGTCACTTTTAATGGAAGCTAATAGGAAGCCAAAATATAATTTAAAAAATGATTGAAATTGAATTGAACTGTTTGCTAAATTAGCCATCATTGTTAACAAAACGCCAACTACATGTGAGGCTGAGAGTAGCTAAAAGCTAACCAAAGTAATGACAGAAGAAATAAAACATTTAACATGTCGTGCTAAAAGCTAATCTAGGAGCTAGCAGGATATATGATAAAAACTGTGATTGGTTTTCTCTGGAAACTAATTAAACCAACTGGGCCAAATATCTGACATCCAGTAATATCTGATGTCTACGTGCCACCACTGGGCCTGGGTCCAGACTTTGGACACAGTTGATGGACAGTGAGTGGTGTCAGCTGATTCCCATGTTGTTGACAGCAGGTCACAGCACTGATTAAAGAACTTCCTCTGCTGGATAAATGTAATCACTGACAGGAACAAACCTCTGCCAGTTAGACCCAGTCCTGGTCCAGATCCAGGCCCCAGAGAATACAAACCCAAACAGTGGTCTGGGGAACAGTGGTGTGTGGGAGGGGGGGTGGGGGGGGAGGAGCAGTAAACATTGACAGGGTTCAGGACTGGACTGATCCAGTCAGGACTTGAATTTGCTGTAGGTTTGAATGTTAAACCTGGTTGTTGCTTTTTTCTTTAGTCATTATTTATTTTTGACATATTCTTTTGACTGAACTGTCATTTATCTACAGTGAACAGCTGATCCACAGGCAGTGGCCACTGTCACTGATTCTCCTCTTCAGTGTGTGTGTGTGTGTGTGTGTGTGTCTGTCCTTTTTCTCCCATTTAGATCTATTTTTCTATTTAGTGTTGGTGCATAAGGGTTAGGGGTTAGCGTTAGGTTACTTTGACCCGCAGGAAAATCCACGACCTTCAAGGGACCAGACCTTGGTGTGACAGGATCACGTGTCGGTCAATGGTACCTGCTCCAGGTTCTCCAGGTCAGGTCCTGGTTTTTAACCTGGACCTGGAATTAGCATCAGGAATCCATGCACATTTAGCAGCTGTTTCCATCCTGGCTCTGTGTCCCTTCACAGAAGTGGACAGGATTTTATTATTTCCACCAGGAACATCGTTTGAAAAGTAAAAATGATTCACCAGGTATCGAGCCACCAGTCCAACCAGCTAACATGCTAATGGACAAGGCTCACCAACTATTATCATCTTCATCAACTTCATTTCCTACAACTAATAAGATTGTGTTTAACACGGTGAAGTCAAGGTTGAGTGCTTTGATGCTTTTGCCTTACAGCATGAAACAAGGTCAGTGGTTTGATTCCCAGTAACTGATGATCATCTGTGTGTGCCACCTATTCAATCCCTGGTCATTTTAAAGCCAAGTCTACTCTGACCCACGACTCTGATCCTCACTTACAAACACCAGCCTTTGAAGGATACTCCTGTTATACCCAGACCTGCTAACATGCTAACTGACCAACATGAACAGTTTTGTAATGTGTTTCAGGCAACGGTTTCTAACAGTTTCACAAACATCTGCATATATATCAGTCTTGAAAGTGCTGGAAAGTGCTTGAATACGACCTTGAAAACTGTGTTAAAACTTTGGTTCATGGAAAGACTCCAAAGCTTAAAAGTTCTCCGATGTTCTGGCTGTGACAGCCGTGTTCAGCGTCACGTGGCTGCTTTTACCACTCTCTTTCCTCTCCTTTTAGGGTGAGGAGTGTCCCCCCTGTGGCCCAGTGGGTCACCCCACTGGGAATCAGAGCAAAGTCATGTGATCACCAATGAAGGCTCCGATTTCAGGAGTTAAGCTCCTCCCACTGCTGCACTGACCTCAGCTGCCTCTGTGACACACTGTCCCAGTCCCAGGCTGGACAAGTGAATGGAGACACTGTGGGAGCGGGGACATTGGTTCTTTGCTAACCTTTAGCTAAAATGTTGCTAAACATCAAAAGTGCGCTCTACAGATGTGATTCTTCACACTCATATCATTTATGGAATGATACTGAACGTTATGACGTCCCAGGATTAAGAATAAATGATCTAGACCAGGGGTCCCTAACCCCCGGTCCAGGGACCGGTGCCGGTCCGTAGGTCATTTGGTATTGGGCCGCAGTGGGACATAGTGGACAAAAACTATACTTCAGTTTTACTATTTTACTCCATTCATAAAGAGTCCAGTCATATCATTTTAAACATTAGATGATAATCTGTTTCAGAACAACAGGTCATTCAGACTCTGATACTGACAGAAGAACGTCAAGGAGATGTTTTATTCTGAAAATGTAAAGATCCTTTAACGATGGCACGGTATTACTGCAGTAACGGCTGATACCGTGGTACAAGAAAGGTTGGGATGGTTGTGCTGATCTAGACAATCCAAGAATTAAAACTCAACTTCAACTAGTACAACTTCACACTACACACATGTAGCAGCCCCGCAAATGGCAGTAATGAACCTGAAGTACAGTATGTTTGACAGCTGTAAAGCAAATCAACATTCGTGTGAGGGTGTGTGTGTGTGTGCGTGTGCGTGTGTGTAATGACAAGGTGTCATGTGGACACACCCCAGAACCACAGGGCACTGAGTGACTTGGACTAACATCAGTCAGAACTATGGTGTTTCTGTGTATAGTTCCCCAGTGAAGAACATAACACATGCGCTCACACGGTAGAACAGGTTCCAGTTCCCAGCAGGTGGAACCGAGGCAGGAACAGCAGAAACGAGAGAAACAGAACAGAGAGACACACTCTAGGACTAGCAAACTGACTGTAGCACAAGGCTAACGGTTGAGTTTTCCACTGACTTAAATAATGAAACTGTTGACAGAAGAACAGCAGCAAAGTTGAAGTAAAAGACAGCAGTGAGAGCTGCTATGATGTATGGAACAGGAAACAAAGAGGTATTTTATGTAGTCTTATCAAAGCTAGGTCACTTAAAGAATAAAAAAAGTCACCTGACCGTTACCATGTCCACTGACGGTCGATTGTTCTTGGAAGTGTTGATCCAGGTGACAGTTTTACAGCCCCTGGTTTCCTGGAGGAGAGCTCCACCAGCAGCATGTCCTCCGTCCACGGCTTTGTTTCTGGGTAAACAGAGGATAAAAAGACAGCGTGTCAGATGGTGAAGGTCAGGCTGCGTTTGTGGTTAAATAGGACAGATGTTTGAAGCTGAAGGTCACAGGACCTCCACCCAAACCTGCTGCTCCTGTCTCCACGCCTGTCCACCTGGGAGACGTTCTCATTCAGTCAGAGTCTGAGGATGTCTTCACTGAACCTCTGTAGGGACAGAACTTTGCTGCTACGCTCACACACCTAAACGTGGACATGGTTTAGATCATTTTTGTTGAAATAGAATGACTTTTGGGTCGAACTCTTTTATTGTTTTGTATCAAATTAAAGTAATTATTCTTGGTATCAATATTCATCAGATAACCTTTGACAAATCATCTCTGCAACATCTAGTCACCTACCTATGATATTCAGTTTTTCATTTTAGCTTACGTGATATTATTTTATTATTATAATAATAATTATTATTAGTATTAATATCTATCTATCTATTTTCGCCCCCTTACCCGTTACTGGGTTGCAGCGGCAACAGTCTCCACGACCGCCACCCAAATTCTACAAGTTCCACACCAATGACAGAGACGTTGCCTCTGGGCCAAAGCAACACTAATAATAATATATACTAATATACGTATATGTATGTATTCTTAGCCAATTGGAATATGTTTTTGTCACGTTTAGCTTTGGGAATTGTGATCCTTGTCTTTTTTGCCTTAGCTTTAAACATGTTTCATCATTATATCGTCTTCAGTGTCAGAAGTGAAGGACTGAGCTATTTTGTTTAGTTAGTTCGTTAGTTAGTAACTTCTGGTTGAAATTCAGATTATTTTTTTTTTTCAATTTGATCTCTTTGAATGTTGTCAGCCAAGCATACAGAATGGTGATTTATGATACAAGTTTAATTACTCTGTTTACATGTTTGGCTCAGAGCAGAGCAGTATTTGCCTGTGGGCGAGGGAGGTGGAAACACAGAGGGAGGGAGGGAGAAAGAGAGAGGGAAGAGAAAGCAGGCGTGTCCCTTCGCCACGCTCCAGGGATTAGTTATATATAAGTTGACTCACTGCAGAAAGAGCAGCAGCAGCAGCAGCAGCAGCAGCAGCAGCAGCAGCAGCAGCAGCACACACTCATTCTCAGTAAGGACCTTACAAGTCCAGAACGTTCTTCTTCCTTTCCTTCTCTACGAGGTTAGTATCTTCTGCTACTCTACTTTTATTAACCTGTAAAGTTTAGAAAACTAATGTTATTTCCCATTTTTATTTTGGAGGGGTGTGTGTCGGGGGGAGGTTTCCTACACATAAACAAGCCTGTGTGTGTGTGGGTGTGTGTGTGTGTGTGTACAGTGCTGTGCTGGTCGACAGAGCATGTTTTTATAAAAGTGTCCACCGTGGTCTGGGCATCATTTTAGTGGTGGTGTAAACAAATAATTCAAGGTCCAGTTTAAAATTGTGGGCCAGATGAAGCTGTGTTGGGTGGCCCACTCTTTGAGATGTGGACCAGTCGTGTTGGTAACAGGCTCTGGTCCAGTATGTGGTTCAGATGAGGACCCACTTTGTATATAATTAGGCGTAGAAGTGGGTTACATCCAGAAATGTTGGCCACTACTTGATCAAATACGGGGTTTGTGTGTGGGCTACATCAGTTCTGCTGTGTGGACGGCCAAAAATTGTATTTGAGTCATCTGTTGAGTTCAAAGTGGGCTAAAACTGGGACCTATGTATGTGTAGACCACAGTTTACGATGTGGGCTCCATGTCATACTTGGCCTACATATTTGTCCCACTGTATATAGCCCAGGAAATGGGCTGGAATTTAAACACAGATGTAGAGGAAAAAACTAAATGTCTAACCAAATATTAACTTGATTAGAGGTAAAGCCAGGTGTAGCAGGGTCAGGGGTTTGATTCCCACTCAGGTCCTTTACCTGAGCATGTAGCCCATGAATGAGGGTATATTTAAGGTAACAGTAACGGAGGTAGACGACTGCAGAGAAAAGCTCAGATTAACCTGTCTGACTGGAGCTGCCTCTCATTCACCTTCTCCTTCCATGTGCACGCTCTCGCGCACCAGCTCCACCCACAACACATCAGAGAGATTAAAAGCTCCTCTTGATGATTGGGATTAGGCCGGATAATTAAAAGGCTGCGTCAAAGTGAGACAACTCCAGTGTGACAACAGAAAAAAGACATCAGCTAACGGCTGAGAGTTAGCAAAACAGCTCGGGGAAGATGTCCATAGGAAATGGATTAAAGTTAGTCCAAACACCCACAAGCAAAAATGGACAAATGCTAAACTTAAGATAATTATACAGATATATATATAACTAGTTTATATATACTGTATATATACATTATAATTAAATCATCACATACAGAAGGGTAGGACTAAAGATTATATTCCAGCAAACATCAACACATCTGTAAATCACGTGTTAATAGGACACACACACACACACACACACACCTCACTGCGGTGTCTCTGACTTGTAGCTACATAATAAGTTCAACCAGATGATTCTGAACTTGTAGTTAAAACTTTAGGCTTTTTTCAAATTAAATATTACATAATGAAACAAATACATTTTTAAAAATTCAAAGTACAACAAAATCTTAATATTTCACCACAAAAGAGTCATTTATCATACTTGTGTTAAAAATGTACTTTTAGCTAAAATGTCATCTTGGGTTTTAATAGTTTGGTGTATTGTATTGTTATTTTGGCTAACTGAGCTTTTGGTTTGTTTGTTGCTGGTTTTAATTTAACCTTAGCTAACGTTCAACTAGCATGTGCTAGCTAAGTTTTTTCTGGACATTACTTTAGTGATCTTGCAAGTTTTAACCAGCTCTGTGGCTACCCATTAGCTAAATAAATTAATCTGTAGCCAGGTTGTGTTATTAGCCTCCACTGTCAGCATCTGGTTCCTGCCTCAGTGCTGTGAATCCAGTAGACATCTCCTGATAAAATTCTCTAACTGCGTCAGTCTGACGATTACACCACAGAACAGTGATAACTGACTGAGCTCCACTGTTAACTGGTTACAGTTGGATCTGAAGACAGACGTTAAGCCAAGATTGTGACACAAAGAAGAGAGCAGAGCAGAATTACAGTACAGAGAGTACAGTCAAAGACCAAGAGGATTGATCTGGGATCTGTGTCCTCACGGTCCAAAGGTCTGAGTGGACAACACACTGACATCTAAAAGGAGCCAAAATACCTTTAATATAAAATAAATGTATACAAATTGACATGTTTGTCCATTAGCTCTATTTCTAATGCGTCACTGAAACTATTGCTTCCGTACACGTGCACACATGTCCAAACGTTCCTCGAACCACAGTTTCCTAATGAGTTGTGACTGAGATCCTGCTGATGATGTTAAGTTGAGTGATGGACGGTTGGAGAAGGTTCTCCTCCCGCCGCTCCCCTCCTGCTGACCTACATCTGAACCAGTGGGACGAAAATAAAACCACGGCTCCGACCTTTATCTTATCAGTCAGCGCTGGCACAACTCCGTGGGGAATGCTCATATTGACGTCCATATCTGTGTCAGGGTCACAGAAGATCTAGGCCTGTATTCTGGACATAAAGCCCAGCTCAGTTTGAGACCAGATCAGTGGTGACGCCGCAACAGGAGTTTGAACAAGTCGAAACAAACAAGCTGGAATTCTGAGAATCCACATTTTGGTGTCAAGGGTCAAGTGTCTGAGAGAACAAACATCCAATACTTTGAATTCATTTAAAATTGTTTAAAAAAAAAAAGAAGAAAACCAGAATTGTGAGAAAAGCTGTATTTTGTTGGAATCTTTTTGACTGTTTTTGTCCAACAGTTTCCTGTGCGATGGGTGTGAAGATGCTCCAGTGTTTTCCCTTCTACAGACGCTGTAAGGAACGCTGTAAGAGCCGACAGTGTCCTCCAGACACCGGTGAGGGACAGCTGCACTCACCAACGATTAACGGACAAAAATACTGACCCTGACCTTTGACCTCTAACCTTCTGACCTCCTCAGTTCCCATCGAGGAGATGAAGCCGCGTCTGTCCTCCACCACCTCCTGGGACAGTGAAGGCTCCGGGACCCTCAGCCGGGGCCCCTGCTACTTCTCCACCAAAGCCAGGCTGTCCTTCAGACACCAGCTGGACAGTAACATCAACGCAGTGGACGCCACCTACTGACCGGATCACAATCCAGCCTACTTTGGGAACTGGTCCGTAATGACTCTGAAGGAGCCACGGTTTGGTTTCACTGTTTGGATTCAGGACAGAGAATCCACTGAGAGTGGTTTCACTGTTGATGTGGATTCAGGACAGAGAATCCACTGAGACAGACTCAGGACTGGTTTCAGTACCAGGGTCCTGGACCCAAATGGACCTAAGAAATCTGACCACAACCAGGACAACACAGAATTGTTTACAAGCTTCATCACCGACAAGTGCATTATTTTAGACAAGGCTGAAAAGTCTGGGTTTGAGAGTTTTAAAAAAAAATCTTTTATCAGTGAAGTAGTAGAAGTTCAAGCCGACAACCCTTGTGGTGGTTGACATTCAGGCCCTGCGTTCTACACAGACCAATGAAAGTAGAGTTGGAGGCCAACTGGGACAGAAGTTTGTGTCTGATGTTCTACATACAAGATATGGGCCAGTTAGGTTCCAGACAAAAGTGGTTAAGGTCACAGTGAAGCCCAGACGTGGGCCACAAAGAGCCCACAGCTCTGTACTGGGCCACATTAAAGATTGGTTTTGTTTTGTGGATAATTGCAAGAATATGGTCCACATTCTTCCAGCCTTAGTATCTGTCCCACATATATTTGTCAAATCCAACATCCCAGATATAAAGTGAAGCTGCAAATGATAATATATGACTAGAGTTTTATCTAATATGGTGTACAGATTTAAAGGTCAACATTGTGGGTCAGATCCACGTGGACAAAAATGTTTATATTCACAATAAAGTCTCCAGTTACTGCACCTTTCTAAGAATCCTGAGCTGAGCCTGGTCTTCTGTTTCACTCACTGGGTCTGTTTTCATGTTGTGTCCAGAACACAACCTTAAATATACAGCATATATATATATATA
>NC_024307.1:27145746-27186360 GCF_000523025.1 Cynoglossus semilaevis | reverse complement strand
TATATATATATATACACATATACTGTATATGTATATATATACACACATACACACACGTATATACAGTATATACATACATATATATATATATATATACACTGTGTATTTAGAAAGACAAATGCATAGAGTACATGAACATGTCAGGAAACCTCAAGATGGCGGCATCAGACCATTAAATGTGGACAGGAAGTGGTGACATTAACACACTATGACATAAACACGCTGAGACACAAATATATGTTCTATAGTTTCCCTCCATGCTGTGGGTTTTCACGGACCGACTTGTCGACTTGTAACATTGTAGTATACAGTGCATGTATATTGACAGTTATATTTCCCACTTACCTGACAGGAAGTCTGCACAGAAGGATGTCTTGTTCTGGTGAAAACCAGGTGAGAGTAAAGATGGCGGCTCCTGTTCCTGAATGTAAAACACAGCGATTACAAAAAGCAAACTATGGTACCAGATAATGTTCATTATTCTCTGAGAAGAGGAAAGTCAGTGTAGACAAAAACTAAACAGACCAAGTTTGTTGTGATGAGCATTTATTAGGTCAAATAGATGTGTTGTAGTTTCTGTTAAGTTAATTAATCACCGCCCCTGCTTCAGAGCTGACCCACAACTATAGTCTACCTGACTGTGACTGTTGGCTGGACACAATAAACACCCTCAGGTGTGAAGACCATCTGGGAGCAACTCAGTTCAAACATCGCCCTGAAGTGTCTGACACCTCAAAAGGGCTGAACTCTACAGAGGTGTCTGCTGAAGTCGGCTTCACTCTGGTAGGGATCAGGATCTATGAAGGGATTATAGCTATGATGTCATCAATGTCATGTTTGTATAATGAGCAGTGCCTTTCAGGCAGCAAACCAACTTCAACAGAGGAGTGAGTCCAACTTTACCTTCATGTAGCTGGGAATTGACTGTCAATTTTTAAATATCAGTCATGTTAATCTATTAACTTATGAGACGAGTGGCAGAAAAAGACAGAAGGTCAGAGTTCAGTGAGTGGAGACAGAGAGCTCAGGTTCTCAGACTGGAGACAGGTAATGGACTCCAAGGTTCCGTCTCTGGCTGTTCCACACAGATCACTCCACCCTGTGAGGTGGGTGAAAACACATGTCATCTTCAGATGATTGATCTTCACTCTGTACTGTAACAGTATTTGATATCAATTAAAAGTTGCATTTGTTTTGCAACAGTCCATTTATTGCCGTGTAGGGGGTGGGAGGGGTGATTAAAAAAAATTCCAGAGGAATGACTGGTTCAGTGTTAAAAAAAAAAAAAACATGTTCAGAAGAGTGGTCATCACTGCATGGTCTTAGGTTTGGAGATGACTCCGTCTGGATAGCGCTTCTTAAAGCGGGCCACAACCTCAGGGTCCAGGAGATGGATCCCATCCAGCTGGTTTCCAAGAGTGACCCTGAAAGCACACAGTTTCATGGATTGATTCGATACATATTCTAGGTTGGCTGTGAGCTACACAGAAAAGAAGACAGCGACAGTATTACCAGTTGGGTTGGACGTTGTGCGGTCGACCGAACAGCTCAATCTTCCTGGTGCCCGGTGATAGTCTCTCAATCATTCCGTAAATTTCATCTGGTTTGTGACTGGTGGAGCGAACCTCTGCCACGATGACATCACAGTCCAGACCTCGGTTGAATCCCTGAGGGTTTCCCTTCACTCCCACCTGAGGACAGATGAGACAACATTGACCTCCTGACTCTAAACACACTGTTCACTCACTTTCAAGTAAGCTAACATTTAGCTGTTAGACGATATTTTTTAATGTATTTTCAGCTAACTCTTACTTTTATATCCACCTTACGAGAACTGGCTCTATCTGACACTGGGGATCGAAACTGATCCAATACACGGGAATGGAAACTGTTGAAAATAGTGATGTGTCACTCAAAAAAAAAAAAACGGCTAATCTAATCTTCAGCTGACAGTTGCTCCTGATCAGGCTAATCCATGCAGGCAGGAGCATGACTTTACTTTGATGGGCACTATCATACCATTATATGAAAGAAGGAAGGCGGGGCAACGTAGTCTACAGTAGTACAGACACAGGAGACTGATTTAAACATGCCTTTGGGAAAAAGTAAAATGAGAGATAAATTAAAGAAACAGCATCTCACTACAACATATCACAAACATGGCCCGTTTTTGGACTGATTTAAGCCGTTGTGTCGTAGCTGCTATTCCAAGGATGACATCGCTTCTTTTAACAAACGTTTCGCTCGACATTGTGTATGTTTGAACTTCCAAACTTTAGCACATTTCTAAGCTAATCTTTAGTCATGTTTCGGCACAATAGTGGCTAACACTCTCAGCTGGTGACCATACCAGACAGTGCTCCTTCCCATGGTTGAGCCAATGTCCAGTTCTCCCGGTGCGAATGATTCTTTGGAGCTGGTTTGTTTTCACCCAGATGATTTCATCAACGCGCTCGTAGCTGCGAGACAAACAAAAGACAGGAAAGATAATCTTGAGAGAAAAAAAACATGAACAAAGATTGATTCATAATAAATGTACCAACACTAGAGGGCAGCAACCTTATTGAAACTGAGAGCTACTTCAAGGGCACTTAGTAATTAGCTACTTGTTTAATACAGACTTTCTGAACACCGTAATAATAATCAGTTCTGAGACATATAACAGTAGACACTCTTCTTATTATCGTCATTGCACCCTTTTAAATATCACTGCAAGTGGAACTGATTCAAAAAGCACAGTAACAGTACAATTTTTCACCAGGGCTACTAGGTGACCCCGGGCACCACATTGGTGACCCCTGACCTATACTCAGTACCTGCAGAGTAAATAAAGCTGAAAAACTCACCCCCAAAGACTGAGGCACTCTCTGCCCAGCTCCATGGCTCTGTAGAAAAAACAGAACAAACTTTCTGGGTTGGTAAACACACGCACAACAAACTATTCTACAGGAGTGGGTTAATGGAGACTCCTGGTGGAGAACAGTTGAAATACAATCAGCATTTCGAAAATGGATTGGCTAATAATGCCCTGGGGCTTTTATTCTTCAGGAACAAAAAGAAAAATAAATCAGTGTGAAAAACTTATAAAACTTCTCAAACACAAAGTGGAACTGTTTCTGGACTTTTTGTAATGTTAGTGCTGAAATAGAACAGGGCAAAAAGAAAGCAAGAAAAAACAAACAAAAAAAAACCCAAAGGTGGACTAAAGTCATTAAATAGTAAAGGCAACAAGATCTTCACAACAAAAAGAGAGAGAAAACAAGAAACAACAAATGGAAGAAAAAAGGAGAACAAGAAAGAAAAAGCAAAAAAAAAAAAAAGGTGGAGGTTTCTTTACCTGCCTGTGACCCACAGGAAGAGGAAACCATCGTCCTGCAGGATGGGAATGTTGAGTTTTCTCATCTCGTCATCTGTCAGCGTCCCGTACGGCAGCTCCATGTGAATGTCCCACGGAGGGTCGGCCATCACCACTGCAAACTTCCCCAGGATGGAAACGTCCAGGTAGCGGATGTCACAGCAGATCCACTGGAGAGATCGGAGGAATGAGACAAAAACTGAGGAAAATGGTGGAATTCTGCAGAAACTGCTGTTGAAAAGATTTCCACAATAGATCATTTTTAGCTGAAAGACACGTTACAAAAGCTAATAGTTAGCCTAAAGAAACACTAAAGGTTAGCCAAAGATATAAAAGTTATGCTAGAATTGCCTTGCTAGGCAAACATTTTGCCAAGAAAAGCAATTAGCTTGAAGTTATTCCAAATAGCTAAAATTAATGATGATGGTTGTTAAAAGGTATTAAAAGTCTACCTGTGAAGGAAAGAGTTTTCCCACGTTGCTGTCTGTGTCCCCAGCGTGAAGCCCCAGTTCTGTGGTGCCCGCCTGGGGTCCCAGTAGGCCGCCTTCTGCCTCTGGGGGACTGTCGATCTCGTAGTGGACGTATTTACATGTGTCCATGTGGAAACAGGTGTTGAGGAAGGAGCAGTCGCCCAGGCTCTCGTCTGTGTGCTTGTTGATGATGCGTCTGCAGGAGGAGAGTGAAAACATTGTCACTCACTAAAGACAGTCTTTTATTATTTACTTAAAAAAAACTTTAATTTGTAAAAATAGAGTTAAAAAGACAGCTTTCAACTAAACTATAGCTTACACGGTTGAATTTTAGCCAAAGGATAGCAAAAGTTAGACCAGAAAAAGCTTTAGGTATAACACAAAAGTAGCTAAAAATAACTCTGATAACAAAGTTAGCTCAAGGATAACTAAAAGTTAGCAATAAGAAAAAAAGCAAAGTCAGTGCTAAAATCCAGCTTATCGATTACACAGTGTTAGTCCAAACATACCACTGCTAGACCAAACGGCAACAAACTGCTAAAAGATGAAACTTTAATTAAACCATTAATACTTAAATAGAATTAGCTTCATGATAAATAAAGTCAGACCAGTGATACCAAAATCAAAAAAGTGAAATAAAACATATGTTCAAAATTTTCTGATCAACATGTGCAGGTTTGTGTCAAACCGGAAGTGTAACTTGGTGCAGGGCTGGGGCGTGTCCCCCGAGCGAACACACTCTTCCTTGGTCCCGTGATCACAGAACTCTTGGACCTGAGCCCGACCGCGAGACCGGAACTTCTCCACGATGGACTGCTCTTTGGCTGTGCTGGCGTTGAGCAGCTCCAGAATCTCTCTGCTCACCTGACAGATAAATGACACTTGTGTCAAACCTGGGAGAAAAATGTCAGAGCTCAGAAAGACCTTGATCAACTTCAACCTTCTGTCACCTTCTTGCTCTGCTGCTCTTTTGTGGACTGTTGGTTCAGAAGGCTTTCGATTTCCATGTCCACATGAGACGACTGGTTTTTATTACTCCTTCCCTTCTTCTCCGCCCCGCTCCCACATGCTGAAGGTCCTGCCATCTGTGAGGAGGAGGCTGGAGTGATGGAGGTGGCGGAGGAGTGTGGTGGAGAAGCTGAGCGCTGTATGGAGGGTGAGAATCCACCAGGTCGTGGGTTGTTGGTTTGGTCTTCAGCCTTTCTCTTGACTCCTGAGCGCTGGGCTCCAGCCCCTGATGCAGACCCGATCATCGGCCATAATTTAGTGTGATCCACAGCCGTGACAACTGTGGAGGGGGAGGAGGAGGAGCCGGAGGTGGATTCTCTGACCTCGATGAGCTCCTGGGCTGAGAACTTGAGCAGGAGGCTCTGGATGCAGCTGTGACTTACAGCAGATTCAGACTGTGAGAGAAATGGAATCAAACGTTTACATAAATACAACAAATGACACAAATTTAACACAAAAAGGCACAAACTAAATTTCAGAGAAGTTGATACACTTCCTAAAACAAAGAGGAAATGACAGATGAAGGCAGAAAATCCAGGCAAATTGTATATGTGACAAAAAAAGAACATGACAAAATAAACAAAGAGGGTTCTTAATTAGGAGAAAATGATTAAAAGTTAAAAAGTTTAAAAGATTAAAAGTCTAGCAATGGTAAAAGGTAAAAAATGACAGTACAT
Source organism: Cynoglossus semilaevis (assembly GCF_000523025.1). NCBI lineage: Eukaryota > Metazoa > Chordata > Actinopteri > Pleuronectiformes > Cynoglossidae > Cynoglossus > Cynoglossus semilaevis. Next base: position 27,180,850 of record NC_024307.1, on the reverse strand, counting down.
TCAGTTGAATGTATACTTTTCAAAAATAGTATAATGTTTGTAAGTAAGTAACTTTCTTTGTCCATCAGTCTAATAAATAAGTTTGAGGTGAAAACTACAGATTTTACTACAAAACTACAGATTTTTTTTCTACATTCATGTTGATAAGTGAAGTAACTCTTCTGTCGGTGGGTGATGTCAAAGAGTTAGACACAGAAATCAAAGACTCACCGTGGTGAGTTCGTTGGTGATGGTGAGAGAATCTGCAGGCAGAGAAAGACTCAGGTCAGACAGGTATCCCAGCAGCCTCTTCTCCAGCTCTGGATCAGGGGGCTTCGCCGTCTCCTCCTGAGATGTGGACGGAGTTGACGGTGCTGGGCTGTCGCTCCTGGCTGTGGAAGCGTCTGTGCTGCCACTTCCATCTGAATGGTGACAAAAACAAACTCCGGAAATTAGAAAAAATAAGTTGTGATCACAAGGGTTTTTTTTAAATTAAATTTCAAATAAAGATATTTAAAAACCAAAGCGCAACAACGATAAATAAAACTAATAAACTTTAATGTGTGAACATTTTGTTCGTTGTTCTTTTTGCTGATTTTGTAAACACTACAACTACGAGACACGTGGGCTTTGGGAACATATCAGGACATTCGCCTCCCTTTATTAAACTTTATAAAATCTATAATTCCTTCAAAATGAGGAAGGATACTAGAGAGTGTGGTTGTGTTTGGTCGCACGGCTGCTTTGTGTCTACCTGAAGAATGCTGTGCCGGGTCCTTCCGCCGCCGCTGCAGCCTTTCCCGTAGAGAGTGCAGCTGCTTCTTGTGCGCCTGAATGTTGCTCCATGTGTCCGACATGACATTCGAGTTGAGGATTAACCCAAAATACACGAATCCCGGTACGAATTCAAAAGGTTCGCGGCACAAACAGGCGCTATTCGTTTCCCACCGGAAGACACTAATGTGAGGCGCCAGTGTCGGGCCAGTCGCAGGCTTTAAACGTTGAAAGGTTCCCACGTATAATAATCAAAGGGATAAAGCAAATGTGTTTCGTAAAAATATAAAAAATATAAAACCCGTTCTATAGGGATTTGCTGCATTTGGCCTGACAGAAAAAGTATCCAATAACCACTCTCCTTGCCATTTTATTCAGCTTTCCTGTTGGCCTTAGTTTTGCGACGGACAGCTCCAACTTCCTGTGTAACTGAAATTTAAAGCCCCGTTACTTATGCGTGAAAACAAGGCATTAGCAATTTAACAGATACATTACTGTTTCCCCATTGCAATTTTCTATCAGAACCATGTATTTAATGCTTGGTATTTAACTCTGTGAACTTAGTTCTTCTGCCGCTGAAAGACTGAATCTATTGTTGCTAAAAACCAAGGAAAAGATGGCGGAAGAGAAGAGCAGCGAGCGGCTCACTGAGAAAAACGAACTGCAGATAATGAAGGCAAGACTTGTCACTTTTTGAATACAATTGATATTTTTAGTTAGCTAAACCTGTTCGTTATGTTTGGACAAAATTTAAGATGTTTTTGCTCCCTGCACATTTGGCTGTTAATGATTTTAAATATGTAGACAGCTATCCAGAATGTGGGTTACTCCTCCACTTTATTGTTCCAGGGGAAGAGCAGCTTTGGTTCAACGTTGTAGCTCAGGTTTTGGATATTAAACAAGAGCTCCAGGTGACCTGGCTTCATGTGGCCCATCACTGGAACGGAACAATTATGAACATGCGAGCGGTGATGTAAAGTTGTTGGTTATCATATGGCTCTGACCGAACCAACATCACACTGAGAAATAACAGGTGGATTAGTTTTAGATAACAGTGAGAAGAAGAAGAATGTCTGGAACTTTCTCCCATCTAGGATCTTACAATGTTTCGCATCTTTTTGGTGCCTTTTTTTTTTAGCAGAAGTCAGAAACTGTGTCATTAATGTGATCCATTAAAAGTTGTCTCCACCACTGCACTCCATCTCTTTACAGGAGCTGGTGGATGAACTGTACCAGTTCAGAGATTTTTATTTTGACACTCGCGGTCTAGAGGACGCTGCCCTGAAGCAAAACGATGTCTTGCAGGAGATGGAGAAGACGCTGATGAGGCTGCAGGAGAATGAAGGTGATTGTAAAAGTTTTTCCGAATTTCAGACATGTTCATTTCTATCCTGACCCTCATTGTTTCTCACATTTTCGCTCAGATTGTTACAAAGACAACGCAGACTTCCTGCTGCAGAAAGCCAGGTGTCTTAATGTCTCTGCAGACTACAGTGCCATGGCAGAGGAGTCTCTCTCCCGGGCTCTGAAGCTGGACCCCAGGCTATACGAAGCGTGGAATATTTTGGGGGAGCAGTACTGGAAAAAAGAAGACCTGGTCAAGGCTAAGAACTACTTTGAGGGAGCACTGCAGAAGGTAGAGCAATCAGACAGGTGACATCTTTCTGGATGAACACACCTGTTGTAATTCTTTAAAGGCATAGAGTCAACATGATACTGGAAACATTCCTAAGAGGTTCAACATGGACTGATCTACGTGTGCATGGTCTCCTGCCTCTGCAGAGCAAAAACAAAGTGTCTCTCCGTAGCCTGTCCATGCTGTTGAGGCAGCTGCCGGTGGCCGACTCCAACACCTATGGCAAAATGGTGCTGGAGAGTGTGGACTTGGCCCGACAAGCTGTGCAGTTGGATGTCACTGATGGGACGTCCTGGTGTGAGTAGGGTTTTCACCTTCTGAAATAATTCAAACGAAAGTTTTTTAAGGATCACAGGATGTTAACCAGCTACTGAAACAATAAAATGCTAATGTGCTCTATCGACAGTTGTCCTGGGAAATGCCTACGTGTCCATGTTTTTTTCCTGTGGACAGAACCCACAGTTGTGTCAACAAGCTCTTAGTGCCTACGCACAGTCTGTAAGAACATGCACATGCAAAAAAACATTTCAAACCGTTTTCTGTCAATTGTGACATCATTTGGATTCTCTACCTTTAAAGGAAAAGGTGGACAGAGCTGCTGCTTTCTACCCGGAGCTGCACTTCAACAGGGCCACATTGTTCCAGTATGAGGAGATGTTTGGGTCGGCGTTGGAGGGTTACAGCCGAGCGGCGGCACTGGAGCCCAGCATGGGGGATCCTCCTGTGAGGGAGAAGCAGCTGCTGGAGTATCTGGAGAAAGTCACAGACCTCATTCAGAACAAGGTTAATTGATGTGTGACTTGTAACCACAAGGTGGCAGCAAAGCCCCGTTTTACCCCACAATATTGGTATGGTCATTTAGTTGCACAATTTATCCAAAACAGAAAACATTTCAATCATAGATGCTTTTGAGAACAATAAAGGTCACGTTACAGTCCAGTAGAAAACAATCAACAGTGTAAAACCTATTCAAAACAAGCATCCAGTCTTTTTTGTAGCCTGGCTGGTCCTTTAATTAAACTCATGAAAACTTAAACAACTCAGCATTAGCCTTAAGCCAGCCCTAAAGTAACTTTTTTCTAAGATGTTCTGACTAAAAGAGGAAAACACCTCAAACCCATCTTTATAATAGCATAAAAATAGTTTAGCTATTAGTTAATGACTAACAATATTTGATAAAAAGGTGCCCTGACAATAATGAAAAATGCTCCTATGACAGCTATGGATAAACTTCATGTCCCAACCTGATGGATGGTCAAAGCTTTTTTCCCATTCTGGTGGTGCCCTGGCAATAATGAAAAATGCTCCTATGACACCTATGGATAAACTTCTTCAGTTAAACTTCATGTCCCAACCTGATGTATGGTCAAAGCTTTTTTCCCATTCTGGTTCTGTCACTTTGTTTTTCTTCTCAGGGCAAGGTGAAAGCTCGGCGGTTGAGGAACATGCTCTCCAACCTCAACACTTCCGCCCTAGGCCCTTGCTCCTCCCCTCAGTTTCGTTCTCCTGCCGGCCGTGTTGGCAGCCTTGAGCCTCGGACCCTGTCTTCGCTCTCGCATGGACACAATGCCGGTGTGGCCGCCCTGGGGAAGGTGGTGTTCAGTCTGGCCTGTGATGGTCGCATGGCCTTGTGAGTGCATCAGATTTCCTCTTCAAACCTCCTATGCTTCTCTGTCTGTTGCAACAGAATTCTGAAATCCTAGGTTTTTTCTCATCAGTACATTTGGAATGGTGGACCAAGAGGAGACGTGTATAGTGGTTATGGTCTACAACACCGCAGACAGCTGGGGCGTCCTGATAGGAGACAGTGTAGCCATCCCAGAACCTCAGGTCAAGCGACAAAATATAACCCACAAAGACAAGGTAGGTGTTTCAGGCTTGTTGTTAAAATAAAATATTCATTTTGTTTGATCGACTTGGACTCAAAGCCTCTCTCTGCTAGGTGTTTGACTTCAGGAGTATCAGAGTGGACTCTCCTCTGCTGCTGATTGTCAACGGGAAGAAACAGAACGTCCAAAGTCAGATCGCTGCCTCTGTCAGCTACAAGCCTCGGTGTGAATGAGGCTAGGAAAACAATAAGACTTTTAATTATGGGAACCTGAAATTCCAATGTTTGTCTCTTTGTTGTTGTTTTGTTGTATATATAGTTATCATACTGCATTGTCTTAAGAAAGATGGCATGTTTATATTTATAAAAAACATTTTTTTGGTATGTTCTCGCTGTTGGGGGGCATGGATATGTTTTTGTAAGTCAATTTTTTTTATACTGTCAACAAATGTTCATTTTGACTTTTTGTAGCTTGTAAAAACATTCAAAGCTGCACTTCAAAACCCCATCACAAAATATTAGACAACTGAGACTAAATGTCAGGTTTACTTAGAAGAATGTTGTTCTAGATCTTTTGCTAAATTATTTAAAAGGATTTTGTTCAAATTAACCTCATAGACAATGACACCAAACGGGGCAGCTGACAGCTGATCACGCCTTTGCCACCTGGAGGTAAAAACAAAGATTTTCCAAATGGAGCAGTTAGACTGTAGCATTGAACTATAACTGTCCCTTTAGGTTCTGACTGTTTGCCAAGGAAATCATTAAATTATGATGAACGGAACAGAAAACTTAGACTATTTGTGTATCTTGGATTTCAATTTATTTTGACTGAACTTTTATCTTTCTTAACAAGACTAAAACATTTGCTGCATAGCATTGACGTGTTAATAAGTTAAGTTAAATTAATAACAGTAAAGCAACTTGTATAACTGGTTCTAAATAAATGACAATGGAACCATATTAACTGAACGCATAAAGGTGGTTTAGACAAAAGTGAAAATAGAACCACTTCTCCTTATGGCTTCTTCAAGAAAGGTTGAACATTCTCTTTGACAGGAGAGTTGAGCTGGAAGAAGGGCTTGGCTCCATCAGGCTGCATGGGGGAGAAGAAGCAAGAGTCTCCGTCAGTGAACAGGAACTGGGGGCTTCTCGGGGGGGTCGTCACCTTTGGAGCCGTCCCTAGGTGACACAGGGGGATGATGGATGTCTCTCTTTGTTAACTCAGTCAAAATCACTGACATAGACAATCAGCACTAAACTAAAACTGTCAAGACTTTTCAACAGAAAGCCAAAATATGAGCATGAAAAAAAAAACTGCATACATTTGATCCCAATGCTGTTTTAGAACTCAATAAATCAATGCAGAATAAACCATATCTAATGGGTTTAAACCCAAGCCTATCAAATTGGACAGACAATAGAAACTACATTTAATAAACTAAAAGTTAGCTTTATATAATAGCAAAGTGAAAGCCAAATGTTATCCAAAGTAAGCCAAGAAATACACTTAAAGAGTTGTTAGCTCTAACGTGTTAGCTGACTGACCCACAATGAAGTGAACAAACTGCCAACAACACGGGGCAAAAACAGTCAAAAAAGGGCTAAAGATGACAAGTTCCAGATCAGATCGTAGAATGTGATAAAAGTAAGCTAAAACATATCTGTTAACTTGGTGGTAAGCTAAGATGACTCAAATATAGCACTGGAATAAATACACTTACAAAACAGGCAAACTATTTCCAAAAGCCAGATATTAGCTATCAGATGACAAAACATGAGGCCACGAAGACTAAGTTAGCCCAAAGGACAGCCTAAACGTAAAGACCACATTTTTCAAGCTGACATAAAACTCTTGTCAGTAAAGGTTCTACATTTTCCTACCAGTGTTGAATTCTGGACGTAGTGTTTGTGGCTGTGACTCTCTCTTCACCACCATGTTCCGCAGCCTCAGAGAGTCATAGAGACCCTGGAGTTTCTGGTACTGCCTGTTTCTCTCCATCAGCTTCTCAGACACTTCGCTGTATTTCCTCTTATACTCCTCCATCACCTGATGAAAATCATTTTCATTTTGGTTGAAGCACAATTTCAAAATCAAGCCCCTAATACATATAATATTTTTTGTTTTAACTGTGATGTTGATCTGATTCCTTACCATCTCCAACTGGTCTCACTTAAGTTATACTGGAGAGTACTTAAGTTTTTCTCAAAATATTCTTGGATCTCAGAAGACTCTTATTGTACCACTACCTCTGCCTGAATTTGGAGAGGTCATTCTATTTGTTATATGCCTCAAATTTCAATCACTTCAATCACAAGCAACATCTAAATGACCCAGTAGTTTTTCAGTCTTTTTTAGTCTTTCCAGTTATTGTAGGCTATATAGAAATATGTTTTACATTTTAGAAATATTTTTTTCGTCTGTAATACGTGGGTCTTTTTGAACATTTTGCTTAAACTTCTTATAATATATAACAATTTGATTACTTACTTACAACTTACTTAGGACTTTTCCCCTTTTTAGTCAGTTTCAACATTTTAAAACAAATCTTTACAAAATCACAGGCCTTTCTTGTTTGACTGCAGATCTAATTTACCTTTTTTAGTGAAGAGATTTCTCCTCTCATGGCACTGAGCTCCAATTTTCTGCACTGGTTCTGCTGGTTCAATACCTTTTCCATCTGCTTCAGCTGTGCCTCAGCCCGTGAAATACTGTACTCCTGGTACATGCGCTCCTGGTTGACCTTTACACGGGAGATGCAGGTTATTTATGAAGAAGGATGGCATAGAAGGAAGACATATAATAGAGACAATAAAGACATTATACCTGATAGCTCCAGAAGGCCAGAGCACGAGCACTGATGTCCAGGACTATGTCTGGTCGTAAACCTGCCAGCACCATGGCTTTGTACTCATCAGAGGGCGACAGCTCTGTCCTCACGATGTCCAGTTTCCCAGAGAGGGCAGAGGAGCATGCCGGGCAGATGACAGGAGATCGGCTGAACTCACCTGACCCGTGCCGATCACAGAAAACGTGTGAGCAGGCTGTGACCCAAGCGAAGCCACACAACTTGGAGCGGCACTTTGGGAAGTTGCACAGGAGTGTATCATCGCACAGAGACATGAGTGTGACTGCAGTGAAAGATGGAAAAAAGTCTTGTAATTAACAGAGATTTAGCTGTCTTGAATCAACTCTCTGTGAAGGACACCGACACTGAGGTTCAGAAAATTATGGGTTGTGATGTGGACTTGGCCTTATCACGTTCATTAATTTTGATGGAAATTTATGAAAACAAAGCAAACACCAAAGAACTTTGAGTTTAATGAAATACAATTAATGTTAACAACAGAGAATGTTTAAAAATCAGTTTACTTAACAGTTAAAATGTACTTGTTCATTATAGGTCATTACTTTAATCAATTACCCAATAAAATTAATATTGCGGACGATAAGTTGGTGTACCCGCATTCATTTAAAACAATTAACAAATTATCGCATGAAAATGACTACATTTAATGTCTTAAATGTTGCTTTTGACAGGCTAGATGCTGGCCGTAGCATTAGCATAGCAGCGTAGCCGAGCAATAGCGTGAGGCAGGCAAAACCTGACGTCAGGGCAGTTTTCATCCGCAACGTTATATTAACGCTTAAAAGAAAAATATAATTACATTTTTTTAAGTGGACAGTTATAATAAACAGTTTTTTTAGACGACTACAATCGAATCAACCTACCTATTTAGGTAAACGTATCCGTTACCAGGTACTGTTGCTAACAGGTGAAGCCAATTAAACGACGTCTTGTGATTGGCTAACGGCAATGACGAACGCGTATAACCGTTATTTGATTACGGGACCAGTTATTACAGTTAGCATTGATCTGAATATATTAATTTTACATTTGTACAGAATAACTTAATGGTTAAACCTAAAAAGGTGTTGCTTGAAAGACTTTGACTATCAAAACGCTAATTTATAAGTGTCGTCAGTGACGTTGTGACATGTAATTTCTAATAACTTGAAAGTGATGTAATAAAGGCATTCATTAGGAAGACAGACGTCACTGTTATTTTTACCTGAAATTGTAAGTTTGAATATAAACACTTCTATACGTTCTGGCCCCAAACGTTCTATGCTAAATCTGTCTATTTGTGTTTGCTTATTATTATTATTATTATTATTATTATTATTATTATCTTTTCTTCTATCTTGGACTTACAAAATACTTTTTAAAAAAATGAATGCAAAATATGAGGTTTTTGTCATCCATTCATCATCCCCCGTCTTCATAAAGATTTATTAGATGGATGATTTATCTCATCTCATCGCAGAGAAGGAAAATGATTACAAAATGCAAAAGGTCAAACCATATAAACACCCAAGTAATTACAATGTTAAAAATAATGTTATGTAAGCTAAATAATGTGACATTTCAATTAAAAATGTAGTTCTGTTTCTAAACAAAGGAAAATGAAGGAAAATAAAAATAAAGCAGCCACAAAAAAACTGCTGATTCTTCGTTCTTGACTTTTGTTTTACATCAGATTTAGATTATTTTGTACTATTTTGTTTTATTTGAGTACTATACATAAGTAAAGTTTCTTTCAATAAACACTTACACCCAGACTAATTCAGTGACAGTTTCCCAATGTCTTTCTGTGTCATACCACTCCTGTGTCACTTGGACAATCACACAGACCTGTAGCTCTTAAGGAACATGTGGTCTTTGCTTTTGTTTTTCAATCTCCAGTCTCTAAGTTGATATATGTCTAATGTGAGACACCAACCTAAAAATGACCCTCCGCCTTCTCCTCCTCCCCCTTCTCCTCCTCCCACCTTTTTTCTCTTTCTCTGCCTCTCTCTCTTTTATCCATTTCTCCACGTGGTACAGGAGTAAAGGCAGGGGGTGAAAGAGGGGCATTGTGCTGTGCAGCAGTGGATCCGGGGGTTCATAGTGAGAGAGGGGGAGATGCTCACTCAACTGTGTCCAGCAGGCCATTGTCAAAGATTCCCATCTATTCTCTGCCTTTTAAATAGAGCTCCAGTGTAAGATGCTTTTTTTAATGTGGGTGGGGTAAAAGGGTGGGTGAATGGGAGCAAGGGTGGGGTTTATAATACACTTGGTGATAACGCATGAAATACATGCATGTGTGGGCCCCCACTCATTGCACAGTTGTTGTTAATTGGCCCTATATAGAAATCAAAGAGCACCGTGGCCCGTTGTGAAGACTCAGGATTTAGCCAAACAGACCTGTGGGGGTGGGAGGTCAGGACAGGCCTCTGTAACTGATGGCTTTATGCATCAGCAATAAAAATTATTTACATAACAGTAACCCCTGACCCCGGAAAAGTTGGTACACTTAATCCTACAAATGTAATAAAAACAAAAATCTGGGTTTTGAAAAAAAAGCAATGAATGGACAAATAATATATTTTTGAATCCTTGTTTATTTGTTCAGAAATATGGGGACAGGAGGCAAACATCTGCTTTGGAAATTGTATTTTAAAAAGCGAGTGTTTGTTAAACATCTTTACTAAATTTAGTAAGGTTGGTTATGAGACCTGAGCTGCTTAACAGTCAGCAGGGTTTGTTTTTAGTGGTCTGCAGATCTGTCTATATCTGTGCCTAAGTTAACTACGTCATGTTTCGACTCACTTTTCTGCTTTTGTTTAACCGTGTTTATTTTGCAGTTTTTTAAAAAACATACTGGGTGTAAAGACACTGACCTGCTCAATCAGTTGTCAGATCTTCCTCGTTTGTCTTTAAAGCCATACTGCAGTGATAAGTGGAGATGGACAATGTTGACATTGTCCTACTGAGAAATGCATAGAAAAACATGTCATTATGAAAAGTCTATATTTGTTCATTGTGTACCACTTGAATCCATTTCAGAGGACCAGCAGTTATCAGATAAGTGCAGCAGTTCTACCATGGACAGTTCTCCCGTCCACGAAAGGACCGACCATTCACACTCATAATCACACCTGTGGTTGATTTAGTGTAAAAATGTCACCTGTGCCTTTATGTTTCTGGATTGTTGGAGGAAACTGAAGTGATTAGCGTAAACTCTCACACACATAAACACACAAACTCTGGGATTTGAGCTAGTGATCTACTCCCTGTAAGGCAAGAACCCTAAACACTCGACCCCATCACTGGGTTAAGTAAGTGAGCAAACCACAGCCTTCAGACCTAATTGCCTTTTTTCTAAGAAGCGTATCTGCCTTTGTGGAAGCAGTGTTGATAGACTGCCTCACATTTAAGACCTGACTTCAAACTTATTTTACACGTTATTGTACATGTTCAAAATCACCATGGTCAGAATCACCTTGTCCAGACAATAAGGCCGTTTAGAATGGCCTTTTCTGTGTCACGCAGTAGCTTCGACAGCTCATTGTCATTAAGAAAGTTTATAGCTGCTGTGAGTGTGTTAAAAAGGAAAATAAAAGCCACGGAGAACAGACAGGGAAGGAGAGGAGCAGAGAGGCTGCTGTTACACGCCATTCACATGCAAATATGACTGAGGAACAAGGAGTGGTTCTGTGTGTGTGTGTCTGTGTGTATGTGTGTGTTTGGAGGTGTGTGCACGTATATTCTCTGTGTGTGGGTCCGTGTGTCCTGTATGTGCATGCAGAGCAGTGTGGGAGAGGAGGAGCGCAGATTGGAAGGGGGAGAAAAGACTTTACCAAACAGCCGCGCGCACACACACGCACACTCACACGGCTCATTCATATGAGTCGGTGCAGACCTTCACCCCCTCGACTTCGAACTCACTTTTTAAGCACTTTATAGCGTTTTTGTCCCAATCCTGCTGGTGCTGCGCGTCTTGGGAACGGTTGGATGCTTGGATGCGTTTCAGGAGTCGTGCGTCCTGGTGCGCAGGAGAACCGTGCAACTTTGGAGCGGCGGATGCCCCCCTTTCTGCGCTCTGAGCAGCCGTGAATCATGTCACGCCGGAAACAGAAAAGACCCCAGCATCTCGTCAACGCGGATCCGGGTGGTCCACGTCTGCAGCCTTCTTCTGGTAAGAAAGAAACACCGCGTTTAAAGTTTCTCTTCGTGTGAAGAGTCGCTGAAGAACTAGGATTAGAACCAAGTTCTCCAGGAACCACTCGTAGAGTAAGTCTGATATGTAGGTTAAAGGATAGTGTTACTTATCTTAAGTTTCAGTGAGTGTGCCTTATTGCGGGAAGGTCACCGGTTCAAGTCCTAGTGATGATCTGTGGTTTTCCTGTGTGGAGTTGCCATGTTCTTGTCTAGTTCTGAGAGGAGGGCTCTCCAGTTTCTCCCACCGTTGAAAAACCTGCAGGAAAAAGTTTATTTTGTAACTCTTAACTTACTCAAGGAGTGAATATAAGTGTGAACGGTTGTTTGCTTTAATGTGATAGACGGGGGACCTGTCGCCCCATGACCCTGAACTGAAGAACTTAGCAGTGAAAATGGATGAATGAAGTAACATGTCTTTGTGCATCAAACCCACCTGATTTTTAAAAGTTGGACTTTTGAGCTCCCCCCAACCACCGCACCACACCCCCTCTGGCCAATCCATTCACTTTAATGGACCCCAGTAACAGAGGCCTGAGGCCCTAAGGCAGGGGCCAATAAACATGTCCCTGTAAAGTGAATGCAGTGGGATTAACTAACATACATCTGTGGCCATTTTCCTGCACTGGGCATCGCCTGTAGGAGACCAACAGGCTGCTCAGTGCTGACTGCTGGAGGTCTTTGATTGGTGTAGAGCACTCTCTTATTTGTTAACAATAAGGTGCAGGGCTAGGAGGGGGGCAGGAGAGGGAGTGGGGGGAGAAGGAAAGACAGTGTGTTTTTTTTGCTAAAGATTAATCTTCCACCCTGCCATTCTCTTCTCTTTCTGCTCCTGGTCCATGCTTTTCTTCCCTCATGCACCCCTCATTTTGCAGCTCCTCAATACTTCCCTCCCCTTTCTTTCTTTCTTGTTGCCCCCCTCCCTGCCTACAGCCCCATTGACTGTATACTCCTACACAGTTGGGGTGGGTGAGTGTTGAGAAGGATGGGAAAAAAGATTTAGTGGAGAGAAAGAGAGCTACAGCAGCGGCACAAGTGCAGCAAAGGTTCTTAGGAGTTAAACCTCCACAAATGACAGTGGAGTCTTAAGACTTAGTTTTTTAGTTTTTTTTTTTCTTGATTGACGAGGTTTTGGGTTTTTAGCCCACACTTCAGGAATTTCACAAAGGTACAGTCTTTCACACCATCACTATATCTCTCCAGGAGGGAATAGTTAGTTTGTCTCTCCATTGTTGTGACCCTCCCCCGTCTTTTTTCTTCTTTTACTCTTTCTCACTCTATGCTAAAGACTCTGAAAGAATTTGACCCCTGAGCAGCAGAGGTTAGATTGGTTGACCAATCAGAGTGTCTGGACAGTGCCCAGAACCCTTAGCATGGCCTGACCCTTCACCTCCACTGTGACGTAAGGGGGGAAGGGTGAATGAGGAGATGAAAGACGTAACTGCTCCAGGGAGGGGGGTGGGTTAAGAGGGGTTATGGGTTGTCTTGGTGATGCCCATTGTCCTCTAAAATGTGTCACCATAGCGACAAGGTGGTCTGTAAGCTTTTTTGTGTGTGTGCAAGATGTTTGAGGAGTTTTTTTTACTGTGGGGAGCACAGATTGAGACGCGACATGACAAAGACTTGTGGAGTTTCTTCCACTTGTTTGTTTGCTTGTCCAAGGCCATTTCCTGGCAGGAATTTCTTTTGAAGTTGAAACTGGACCATCTGGTCAGGTCACAAATGTTAAAAACAAATATTACAAACTCATGAAGAAAGGTTATTAAAACACAGAAAACACAACTTTTAAAGGAAGTTCTCATTTGATGAGTCGTTTCTAAGATGTTCTTTTGTTTCTATCAATTCTCAGACAACCACCTGGGAATGAAGTCACCCTCCACTTCCCTCGGCTCTGAAGTGACATCATCAGGATCCTCATCCTCATCCCCAAGCTCTCTCCAAGACTGCCAACCTCCACTGGCCCCTCGCCCATCCCCTGGTGGGCTCCACGCGCCTTCCTTACCCAGCGAGACTTCGCCTCCTCCCCACTGGCCCAGCCACATTGCGCCCTTCACCACCTCCCTCCCAAACACCCACTCTTCCCTTTCTCCAGACTTTCCTCACCCATCGTTGTCTTCCCAAACTCACTCTCCTTCACCACTGGATCAAACATCAGGCTCACAGACCCTGTCCCACCAAGGAAATTCTCACTCCATCATGACCTCCCCCACAATAGGTAGTTCAGCCACTACCAATACCTCCTCTTCATCCTCTTCCTCCTCCACATCCTCCCAGGGTGTGGTACCTCCCCGGGACAGCATCAGTCCAGGTCACCAACAGCAGCAGTCTTCCAGCATCTCAGACCCGCAGCAGATCCAAGTGCCTCCGACTTTGGCAGTTCTCCTTGAGGAGCTGAGGGTTCTACAGGAGAGGCAAATCCACCAAATGCAGATAACAGAGGAGATTTGTAGGCAGGTTCTACGACTAGGAGGGGCTGTCTTGGGCCAGGATAATAATTCTCAGGCCAGTGGTGCAGATAACAACCAGAAGTCTACTAGAAGAGCATCTTCGTCACCAACACATCCTTCCACTGCCACCCCCGTGACCACAGCCACACCTTTTCTGAGTGGCCTTTCGTCTTCCCTCTTCCCTCAGTCCAGTATCTCCAAATCAGTGTCTTCTAATGTCAATGGCAGCCGAAACTCTTCTTCTTCTACCTCTTCCTCATTACATTCCTCTTCATCATCAGCCATTACATCCACCATCAGTCCCTCTGCTGCCTCCCTACACCCACTCTCCTTATCGTTGGGCCTTACACCACGTTACCTCCATGAAAAATCGTCCAACACCTCCTCGTTCAACCACAGTAACAGTATCAGTTTCTCCACCCCTCCCCTGCCGTCCACCAGCCTTTCCCAGGACCTTCATCCCAGCTCCGCCCTCCCCTCCGCTGTATCATCAGGACGAGTTCAGCACGTTTGTCGATTCTGTGGGAAAGTGCTGAGCAGTGATTCCTCACTCCAGATCCACCTCAGGTCACACACAGGCGAAAGGCCTTACCAGTGTCCAGTCTGTTTGAGCCGCTTCACAACACGAGGGAACCTCAAAGCCCATTTCCTGCGCCACAGGGAACAGAATCCAGAGCTGTCCCTCTCTCTGTTGCCCCCAGCACTGTCAGAACAAGCACAGAGTGGAGCTGCCCCTGGGGTTGCCCAGAGAAGAAGAAAAAGGAGGGCTGACGACGAGGAGCCCTTCAATGGAGTCAAAGGAAGCATTCCTGGAATGACAGAAAACATGGCTTTGGGATTCCTGTCTGGTGCATCAGCTCGGGCCTCCCCCTCCTCCCTACCTCTGCCTCCCACAGTGGACATGGCGCTGTTGTCCACGGCACATTCACTGCTCCAGCTGAACAGAGCCTCGGCTGCAGCAGCTAGTGCATCAAATACTGTACTGCCCTCCTCCTCATCATCATCTTCCTCCTCTTCACTTGGAAGCCAGTTCAAAGGTGCAAAACAGCAGCGGTTCGATGAAAATACACCTCCACACTCTTCTCTTCACGCAACCTCCCCTTATTCGCAACTTGCCCATCTCCCCAAGATTTTATTCCCAGGAGGCACCTCTCATCATCACCTTGCACTTCTTCGGCCTGGAAGCCACCCGTCCACCTCCCACCTCACTTCCCACCAGTTACCTTTCCCCTTTCCACCTTTTCCCAAACAAACAACCTCGTCCCCTTCCTCGTCCTCTCCCACCACCTCCACCCAGACCTCAGACACCTCGAAGTTGCAGAGGCTGGTACAGAAACTTGAAAAACAACCACGGGGAGGTGCCTCGTCCTCGGCCTCCTCTCCATCCACTTCCTCACAAACACACGTTGAAGCCAACGGAGACACACGTGGTCATGATCTGAGCACAACCTCCAGTGCCTACCGCAAGGAAATGTTGGCTGCACTTGGCCTGAGCCCGAGTGCCAATGCTGGAGGACTGCTGTCCAGCCAGGGGGTCTCAGGTTCTGGCTCATCGACCACAGCAGCTGCCACTGCACTTTCCGGTGCCCAGGCTGCGAACCAATGCAGTGTTTGCTTGCGTGTCCTCAGCTGCCCTAGAGCCCTTCGCTTGCACCAGGCCACACACCTGGGAGAACGTCCATTCCCCTGTAAGCTGTGCGGCCGCTCCTTTTCCACAAAGGGCAGTTTAAGAGCTCACCTGGCCACTCATCGGTCAAGACCACCAAATGCCCGTGCCTTGAATTCCTGCCCTTTGTGTCCACGAAAATTCACGAACGCCTTGGTTCTTCAGCACCACATCCGCCTGCACCTTGGAGGCCAAATACCTCCTGATGGAGACGTGCCACCCGAGGATGCAGTGAGAACCCAAGGTACAGGATTTGACGAGGCTGAAAATGATTCCAGTTTTTCCTCCAAGTCTCAACAGCTCCATCCCTTGGCCTTAACAATAGGCACAAAGGTTCCCAATGACGTGATTAAATCAGGGTCCACTCCTAAGAAATCCACAGCTGTTGATGTGAAGGCTGAGGAATCTGAGGACCTAACACCCAGTGCCGTGTCACCTTTGACCCATAATCCTACCACGGGAGAAGCTGAGGACCCCCTGCATCTGGAAGACAACACCTTAGCTGATGGAAGCCCAATGAACAGCTCTGTGCACTCTGAGGAAGAGGAGACCCGTGTTGACCCGGGCAGCAACAGTCTTTTCAAAGCTGTCTTAGCTGCTACTCATTCATCGGCTGTGAATGGTGCTGCATTGGCTGATGACATTCCTCTGTCGCTATGTGTTTCAAAGAGAATTGAAAATAGTGCAACTCAAAAAGAGATTAGCACTGATGAAGACAAACCAACAACGAGCACTGACTCCATGCCAAAACCTCCACCAGGAAATCCCTCCCCAGCACTTACTCCACCTGCGAGCCCCAGTGTTGCCCCAGAGGAGGAGGCTCGTGGCAGTGCAACACAGGTTCCAGCGGAAGAAGATGCTGCTCCAGATAAAGACGCACCCACAGAGACTTCACCAGCCTTGGACCCAGAGATGGACAAGGCCACCCTGACAGAGGAAGGTCATGAAGTGTCAGAACACTCTGCAGAGAACACAGAGACTTCAGTCCCAGCACCATCCACTCCACAGAACCAGCCTCCACGTCCAGACAAACCATACTGCTGCTCCCACTGTGGGAAGGCATACGCCAGCCGCAGTGGACTTAAGGTAAGACTTAACTCTGTGTCCAGTCTCAAGTCAACAGTTCTGCTGATTAGGACTTTACTTAACTATCCTCTGCTGTATCTTTTTTTGACAGGGACACATGAAAACCCACGCTGGAGCCTTGACAAGCACGCCATCTAATGCCCAAACCAATGATAGCGACACTTCAGAGGATCCAAATAGAAACACAGGACTGAAAGAGAATAAGCAGGGGTTGGTAAAGTCCCCTGAGAAAGGTGCCGGCACAGATCCTCTACCAGTCAGTGTTGGTTCGGAGGTGGTGGACGAGCCCATAGACAGTTCTGAGTAGAAAACGTCATGTTCTGTGAAACGACTGCAGTAAGTTCCTAAAGTATCCTGACAAGGGAATGTATTATTTTCATAGGAATGAGGAATGTTTAATGAAGTAAAAGTCATGTTTACCTTTTGTATGAGCTAGCATCTATGGTAGTAACATTACAGGAGACTTTTGAATGTAGTATTTAGAGGGTTAAATGTGTTTTTCTATTGCTGAGACCACACCGAGGCCTTAAGGTTCACTCCCACTCTGCTTTGTCCTAAGGAGAATTGACCGTCCACTTTCCTCATGTACTGTACGAACTCAAACCTAACAAACACAGGCTGACGGAACTAATGCTACAAAATTAACTTCTAGACCAAATCAGGCCAAAGTGTTCCTGGACAAAATGTGTAAATGCCCTGATCTTTTATGCCTTTTTTCCACTTCCTCCTTTCTAAGTGTTTTTAAATGCAATGCTGCTGAAGACGTGGTGTGTGGCGCTGCTGACCGCACTGTGTCTCCCACATAGACCGTATATATAAGAAATGGTCCATGCCACCTGTCTGCAAAATGAAGTCAATGGTAAAATCTGGCAATTTCTGAAGCCATTCATCAGGTCTGAGTCTGATAAATGTAGTCGTGTTACAGCTAACTTTTCTTTAG
This sequence comes from Cynoglossus semilaevis, assembly GCF_000523025.1. Taxonomy (NCBI): domain Eukaryota; kingdom Metazoa; phylum Chordata; class Actinopteri; order Pleuronectiformes; family Cynoglossidae; genus Cynoglossus; species Cynoglossus semilaevis. Next base: position 27,163,451 of record NC_024307.1, on the reverse strand, counting down.
ATGTTTTTGTTTTTTTTAGCATTTAGCAATCCAGGTTGTTCTTTGACTTACTTTGACTATTGTTAGCCTCTTTAACTGCACTGCAGTATTTCTGACACGGTCAGGTGTTGTTTTATGAGAAAAATACAATTATTTTGTATATTGTAGCTATGTTTTAGCAATTTCTTCACAGATACTGACTCCACGTCCAGTTCATTAAAGACATGTTTAGTGACAGTATAGAGTTTGCCGAGCTTTTAGCCTTTCAATTATATTTTGGTCGGCTTCAGATTCAACAGAAAAGCTGCAATTATTGAATGTTGACGCTATCTTCTAGCTAACCATGAGCTGTTCTGCACAGATAACTTGTAATGATTATGTAAATCTTAGTTTGAAATTTAAATATTCTTCTTTGGTTATCCTTTAAAAGTATTTTGATTATTTTTGGCTAGCTCTTTTTTTTAATACATTAACGTTTTAGCTAATATTTCAGCTAACACCGTACTTATTCGTTTTTTGCTGGTTTTTGCTTTTTCTGGGTAATTATATTTTAACTAGGAGTTGCTATGTTTGGCTAACATTTAGCTGTTTTAAGGTTAACCTTAAGTTACTCATTTGGCTTGCTTGTAGATATTTTGTTGCTGTTTGGTTTGTTAGCTAGAAAATGAGGTAGTTTGTTGCTAGTTTTTAGTTTCCCTACTGACTGACTTTACCGATGTTATCTTTGATCAAATATATGCTGATTATATATATATTTGCTGATTATTTTACCATGACTTACATTTTGGGAACCTTGCTGATTATTTTACCATGACTTACATTTAGGTGTTTTTTTTTAGTTAACTTTTGGGCTTTTAGCAATTCTTGGCTAATATTTAGCCCTCCTCTGGGTTTACTTTGATATATCTTTGGCTAATATCTAGATGTACTTGTGCTAGCTCCTAGCTACATTTGGCATATGTCGTCATACGTAGTTTAAATCTATTTAGCTGACTAAAAATCAAACTATTAACTCTAAACCTGTAACTTTTGACTACATTGGTTTAACACTGATCAATAATTTGAAAACATGTTTACATGAGTTCAGCTGGATATTTAACACCTCCTGTGTAGAAAGCATGGGATCCAGTGGTCGTTGGATCAAATGCCCAAGAAACATTTTTACAATTTAGTCATTTTATCTACTTAGAAACAGTTGATTTTTTTACGCCAAACAATTGCACCTGCATTCGTTTTTTCCCCGGCTTCACTTTTGCAAACCCGTGGCTAAGCCCACTACTTATATACGGACTATGACACCTGCTAATGAAGATAGAGATTATTTGAATGCCTGTGTTTGATGATTTTTCCTTTTTGTTGCTGTTGTTATGGTGACACATGTAACTATAGCAGCAGTTGGATTGACTCAGTTTGCTGATTATTGGTTTGTTGTCGTGTCAGTCAAAACCATCAGTAAGTCCCGTTCATGAACACCCGCCCTCCCCCAGCCCCTCACCCTCTCTCTCAGAGCACTTGAGAGTTTTCTGCTCCTGCAGAAATGTCCTGCACTCAACACATTTCTGCTGAGGCCAGTTTTAGGATTTTTAATTTTTTTTCATATTGTTGTTAACCACCTCCCATCATCCCTTGCCTCCTCGTCCCCCCACAGTCTACCCCCCCAGCCCCCACTGTTGTTTTTGTAGTATTGAATTAAAATGTATTTTCATGTAAGGTGTTAAAATGAATAAAACAATGTTGAATTGAAGAGAAAACTTGTTGCTGCTGCTCGTTCTTTGGTTCCTACTGATGTGTGAGGTCCTGGAAAGTAATAAATAATATATATGTTTTTAAAGTTTTTAAAATTGGAATTTACTCAGCTAGAGAGTGTTTAAAACGAACAATGATGTTGCATATTAAGATTTTGCCTTAAACTGGATACAATTTTGATAGCTTCACCTTTGTAAATGGGCAAGAAATACTCTAAAATTTAAAGAACTTTAAAGCTGTCGGGACAATACTTAACACCTGAAAAGATAAGTCAAAGTTTGTCTTCTTATAAAAAATTCTAAATATATATAAATTAAAAATGGTTTATCTATCTAATCAACAACATAACAGGAAGTTAACTTACTCAGTTGTAGGTTCTGTAGGGAATCTGAAAGTTATCCTGAATATTGTTCAAAGGCAGCAATATTTCTGTATCTGATTTAACACTTGAAGGTTGCTGTGATTTAGCCCAGAAATGAGCTTCCAGATTAAACAGTAACAGTAGACTAGACAGAGCTGCTACGACCATGAGCGGCAAAATGATGATGACGTTATAAACTGACGTGAACATTACCAAAAAGATTTGAACAGCTAATCAGAAGTTAGAGAAGAAGTTTAGCCTTGAACTAGCCAGAGGCTAGCTTGTCAAAATGTAGACAAACAATGTAAACAACGGACAAAAACGTTAAAATAAATGATCAAAAACTAAATTGATAACCATAGAAAATAATCTCAAGGCAATATTTTTATTTAGTCTTATTCAAATCTTTCTGTTTGTTTTCCGTCTCTCTGACATCCAGTTCTTTGTCTCTTAATCCTGGTTGATCGTTTGTTTTCCGTCTCTCTGATATGCAGTTCTTTGTCTCTTAATCCTGTTTTTTTTTTTCAATGTCTTTTTGTATGTTTCACTCCACACTGCTGTACGTGTGTGTGTGTGTGTGTGTGTGTGTGTAATCACAGCCTGTGTGCATGAGTGTGATGGAGGCTGCAGCTGTAGAGGCCCTCACCTCCCTCCCTCCTTCCCTCACCCCCTTTTTTCTCCACCTCACTCCTTCCACTCCTCAACTCTTGTTCTCCCCCTGTTCTGTTCCCTCCATGTAATGAGCTGACAAACACACACACACACACACACACGCAGGAAGCTCTAATCCTCACACAAAGCCACACTCAGTGACTGGGAGAATGACACTGGGAGTGAAGAGCGACCTGCTCCAGCTGTCCTCTTCCTCCTCCTCCTCCTCCTCTTGCTCCTCTAATCCCAGCACCTCCTCCTCCTCCTCGTCCAGAACCATGACAACCAGTAACCCAGGACAAGAATGACTGGGACAGAGCCGGGACAAAGGCAGTGAAAGACGCCATGTGTGAGAAGTTTGTCCACATGTGCAGGGACAGGAGACACGTCTCAATCAAAACAGCTCCACTCTTTAGATGTGATTAAGCGTTAGTCCCACTCTGGTATGTCATTATCCTGCACTCGTGTTTTGATTTGATTTCACTTCTAACTCCCTCACAGTCACATTCATGTGTGTTTTTGTCGTTGTTATTTGCAGCTATTTTGGACGTTGTGTAACATTGAACCACTACTGGGACGAGGCTAGAATTGGGATCCATCCCAGAGGACCTTCATCATATGTTCTGCCAATCCTCACTTGATTATTCTTTTATTCACATGTGGATAACCTGAATCAATGTAGCTCCATTCTCAGCTACATTTTAGCCTTTAGCTTTTAGCCAAAAACATACAACAACAACATGGTTAATGTACAGCTACAACAATACATTTTTGGGCTAAATTAAGACGTGTTGTTACCTTTTTCAACAAATTTCAATCATTTTTTGGCCAGACATTTGCCTCATCCTCTCTGTTTTCACCTCTTGTTACTTTACCCTTTTGTTACCTTGCTGTAGCCAAAACAGCTAAATCCTTCACCCATTTGAAGTATTACCACTTCATTTCCTGCTAGCATTCTCTTTATGCTAACCTTTAGACATTTTGTTTTGACCGTGGCCCATTTTCCCCCAGTCTTTTCACTTTAAACCCCTTCAGGTCAACTGCAGCATTTGCTGCTGTTCGTTGACTCACGGCCAGAGATGAAACCGTTGACCGTCAGTGATCGTTGCTCACTGACTCTCTTCCTTCCTTACCTGTTATTCTTGCTAACTTTCATCACGTTCACTCATTCATCAGTGTCAGCTTTAATCAAAGCTGTGGACCTTAATCAGCTTCAGCAAGAACAACAGCACCTCCTGCAGGTGTGAAGTGTCCTATGTTTACTGTCCCATTAGAGAAGAATGGACGACATTCAGAGAAACAAAGGAAATGTTTTTCTTACGTTAAACGACAAAGTTGAGCTGATTAATGTCAACTAAAGAGGTTTTCATGATTAATATTTAATTAATGTTTTTTCCCTCTTGTCTGTGACCACATTAGCACTTTGAAAATACGATAAAATAACTTTCTGCTCCATATATGTGTAATTTTAAACTGTTATTGAAGTCGGCTCTCTATGTTTGCTATTAAACCTTATTTTTGTTCAGTTTTAGTGTTTTTTTTTATTTTGCATGTCTTTTACGTGAATAGTAACTTACACCTTTTATTAATATTATACAAAAGTAGTCCAGTATTTAAAGTATAAAGTTTTATTTAATTTAAATATTCATACCCGTTGAACTTTTCCACATTATCTAATGTTACGACCACAAACATAATATATTTACAAATAAAAAACTGAAAAGTGCGGTGTGCAAAAATATTCTTTTGTATCCAGTTGCCTTCAGAAGTTGCCTGATGATTGCTGAATGATCGAAGGTTGACCTAATGACTAAATAGAGTCCACCAGTGTGTAATTTAATCTCAGTACAAACACAGATGTTCTGTGACTGGGCAATCTTGGAAGAAAACCTGTTGGGTCTGCAAAAGACTTGAGACTGGGGCGGAGATTTACCTTCCAGCAGGACGACGGCCCTCAGCATAAAGCCAGGGCTACAATGGAATGGTTTTGGGCAAGAGGAATGGGCAATAATTCCAGTCTGTAGATGTGCAAAGCTGGTAGAGACAGATTACAGCAAAAGGTGGTTCATCAAGGTATTGACTCAGGGGGGCTGAATACTTTTGCACAACGCACTTTTCTGTTTTTCCACAATTGTATGCCACTGTTGGTCTTTCACATACAATTCCGATAAAATATATTTATGTTTGTGGTCGTAACGTGACAAAATGTGAAACAGTTCAAGGGGTGTGAATACTTTTGCAAGCCACTGTATGGAAAAAATGTATCTAATCACTTTAAAATAGCCAAGTAAAAAAAAACATAAACTATACATCTATAAACATGTCGTTAAAATAATGCATATATTCTACAGTGTTTTAACTGTTTAAAAAACTAAAGTTTGAAATAATAAATAAACAAAAACAGCTGTGCATTTGCCATTAAATCTATAGCAACTGACCTAAAGATTTCACTGATTTAAGCCAAAATCTGGCAACAAATTAGTCAAATGACTAGTTAAAAATACAATCAAACGTAGCTAACAGTTAGCAGAGAAAGTTGCTAAATTCCATGTCCACCAGAGGGTGCCATCCTCCAGGGGTTTGATGATCAGAGACCAACTCAACATAAATCTCTTTATACTGAGAGGCTTTCTCTAATAAACATGAAATAAAATGTTTTTCTTTAATTTGACATTTTAATGTGGTTTACGTGTCGGGTTTCACTGGCTTTGGATAAAAAGTTCCCTGAACTTTGCCCTTTTTTCTCCAGGTACATTGTAGACCTGGGAACACTCCCAGAAAGACCCCAGTTCTGGTCTCTACAACTGTCTGCGGCTGCATCAGCCTCATACCTCTGTTCTCAGCTCCTGACCGTGATTTGCATTCATTTTGTCCATAATAAAGACCGAAGCTGACCCTGACTTCAAGATTGACCCCGCCCCCGTCGGTAACCCCGCCCCTCTCTTTGACTCGTTCGCGGTTGTCAAATAAAAAAGACGTCGAGAGACATAAAATCCTTGGGAAACATCAGCTAAGGACACAAGGAGACGAGGAGACAAGGACACAGGAGGAAAGTCAAGGACAAGTGATTTCTTTTTAGCAGTCAGCGGTATCGAAATGTAAAATTAGAAGAAGAAAAAGTGGAGAATCAACAGGAGAAGGTGAGTTTGGACAAAAACTGATTTGGTTCAGGTTTTCATGTATTTTCAGATATTTGTGAACGATTTAGTGATTTAGATTTTTTCATGTATTTTCAGATATTTGTGAAATCTGGTCTTTTTTAAACAAAAAGCCTAAGAATAAAGATTATCTTTGACCCCATCAGGCTTATCTTTTAAAAATGTATAAATGTAAATAAATAGAAATATGTACGTTTTTCTCATTTATTTTATAGTTCTGTTAAAATACGTTTGTATTATTTATGCTACATTTTAGCGCAAAAGTTTTGCTATTTTGCGGGGGATTTTTTCTTTCCATTATTTTTTGGTAAATCTTCATAAAAAATTTTAAACTTGAAACTTTGAAAATTTAATTTTCTTCTTTTCCAATTCTGGTTTATTTATGTAATCTGTCAGGGCTGTAACCAATCAGAAGACAGCTTTAGTGTCAGCTCTACACTGATTAACTTACACTGTCACTCCAGCTGGGTGTTATTGTTGTTATTAATCACATCAGGCGGAGGTTAGCTGCTGTAGCATGTGCTATTATTGATGTTATTTCATGTTATTTAACAGAGATTCGTTAAATACAGCAACATTTATGAAAGTAGGTTGATTAAGTCAGCTGTACTTGATCTGGGACCAGGGAAACTAATTTCGTTCACTCCGTGTCTAACATGTGTTGCAATGACAATAAAGAACCTTGAGTCCTTAAATAGCCAATACTTAGCAAAGCCTAAAAGTTGCCAATAATTAGCATAAAAGTAGCCAAAACATCCGGCAGTTAGCGTAGATACAGTTACAATAACCAAAAGCTGACACAGAAATCACATTAAGTTCCAAAAGAAAGTCTAAAATGAAGAATTTTAGATTTGGTCTGTATCATAGTTACAATAAACAAAAATGACCAGTTTCTAAATGTTAGCCAGAGAATAAGCTCAACCAAAAGTTAGCTCACAAGATAACAGCAGTAGTAGTACTAATAGTACTACTAGTACTACTAGTACTAGTAGTACTAATAGTACCATTAGTTCAGATGTTTCCAAAAGCTAGCCGTGGGATAAGAGGAAGTGTGTCAGGTAGCTCAGGAGATTACTTATCATGACAAAAACTTAGCTCAGAATATTCTAAAGAAAAAGACAAGAGCCAAGGAATGTGTGTGTGTATGTGTGTGTGTGTGTGTGTGTCAGCAGTAGATCTCTAGGAGATCTCTCTGGTCTGAAGGTGAAGTGAAGGAGAGAAGAAGAAAAGCCGACAGCGCTCAGATTTTATTGACTTTCTTTCTCTGATTAGAGCAGAACAGGAGGAGCTGATCTCCGGTCAGGACTTATCAGGTCCAGGTCCTGGACCTTGAACTCCACTACAGGAGCCTCGCCTTCTCACAGCCCACCTTTGACCACATTCTACTGTCTCCTCCACCTTCACTTCCTCCTACAGGACGTTAGAGCTGCTGCTGCTGCTGCTCATCTGCTGAAGGAACCTGAAGGTAGGAGAACTTCATCTCCCTGTCCCTGTCTCTGTCTCTGTCCCCTGAGGATCTCCCTGTCTCTGTCTCTGTCCCTGTCCCTGTCTCTGTCTCTGTCTCTGTTATCTCCTGTCTGACGTCTTCTCCACTATCTCCAGCCCTCACTGTTCTTCATATCTGCTCCTGTCTTTTCTCTCTTTCCTGTTGATCACCCACTGTTCTCTGTCATTTGCCCAGAACCTGGATGAGAATATTCTAAGGTTCAGTAGAAATGACTGTGTTTTTGGCCTCGACAGAGATTTTTTTTTTCTTTGTTCAGAATCAACTTTGTGTCCAAACTCAGGCCCAAGGCCCAGTGATGGTCCAAAGACGGTTAGAATATTCAAAAGATTTTGACCTGAATATGAAAACTTCTGGACTTTTATACAGTTTACACCTGCTTTTATTTGCTACATTTATTTATTCTTCATCTTCTTTAATTCATAATTTACTCTATGTTTCCTTTTTTTAAATGTTTACCTTCATATTTTGACCATTTTCTTTTCTGTTTTGAATTACTACTGGAGTAACTATGTAACATTTGTTTTGTATTTGTGTGTTTTTCTATGTTACATACATATATTTAGTCTTCATTATTCCATTTTCGATTATTTATTTAAATCAACTTATAACTGATGCAGAGCCCAAGTTTTTTTTCTTCCTTCTGACCTACTTTACTTTTGGCTATTTTTGGGTTTAGTTGTTTTAAAGCTTGATCTTGAACACAAACAGAGCTAATGTAGGAACAAACGTACAGCACTCCACTGTGTGTGTGTGTGTGAGTGTGTGTGTGTGAGTGTTGTCATTAGGAGCTGCAGTTAAATGGCCTTTTTAAGGTTGAGTGTATTGACAGAGAGACTGAGAGGAAGTGATGCTGTGAGTAACCAACGGCAGGGCAGGAATTAGAAACACACACACACACACACACACACACACACAGTGCACCGGCCGTACACAGAGTCAGCACCTCCGTCAGCACTGACTGGTCACATGGTTTCCAAAGTTCAGGATGTCAGAGATATCACACACACACATTTACACACCTGAGTCATTCATTCAGTCATTTTTTATTGCTACTTCCTGAGAACGTGCACAGGTTTTTACGTCTTTATTTAATGCTTTAAATGTTTATGTCTCTAAATCCAGATCAACACCAGTTTTAGCAAAACCTTTAGCATCTTATACTTCGTACTACTTCATTTACACCAGAAACACTAACCCCACTCTGCTCTAACACAGGCAAAAGCACACAAAAGAAACCTAAGGCATTAGCAATTAGAGCTAACAATTAGCCTAAACAGACACACATTTTTAAATGTCAGCAAAAATGCTAAATATCAGGAAACCTCTAAAATATATTATGGTGTTAGCTAACGATGAGCCAACAAGGAGTGGAGCCTTTATTAACAAAAGCAAAACCCAGAAAAAAACTAAAGATTAGCAAAAATATAGCACAGCTTCAAATCTACATAAAGGCAGAGCAAAGAATGGACAACCGTAGTTCTTCAGAGTTTTTCCCATGATGCTTCAACAGTTCCAGAGAACTTACTACTACCAGTGTCAGCTGTTCAGGCTCTAAAGACGCCTTTCTTACATGTTTTCTGTGGTGTGGATGACATTTAACCGTGGCCTAACACTCTGAACTTTGTCACTTTGATTCTGTGGTGAAATAAACAAACTGAGTTTGTTGTTTTTGTTGTTTTTGTCTCCACCACAGATGGCAGCCTTTGACCTCAGATAATTGAAAGAAACATTTTCTTCCAGACCACCAAGACAAACTTTTTTTTGTGACTGTTTTCCTTCAGAGACTTTTGTTTTAATTTATTAAATAAAAAAATAAAAAAACAGAGACGATGGCGTCGTACGCTCCTGCTTCAACTCAGGAAGAATCAAACGGTGGCGCTCCAAACGGAAACTCCAAAACAGCTGAGTCCATGAAGCTGAAGAAAGAAATCTCCCTCCTGAACGGTGTCTGCCTCATCGTGGGGAACATGATTGGATCTGGGATCTTTGTTTCCCCCAAGGGTGTCCTCATCCACAGCGCCTCCTATGGTCTGTCCCTGGTGGTGTGGACCGTCGGTGGCATCTTCTCCGTGTTTGGAGCGCTGTGCTACGCCGAGCTGGGCACCACCATCACCAAGTCCGGAGCCTCCTACGCCTACATCCTGGAGGCCTTTGGCGGCTTTCTGGCCTTCATCCGCCTGTGGACGTCACTGCTCATCATCGAACCCACCAGCCAGGCCATCATCGCCATCACCTTCTCCAACTACATGGTGCAGCCCGTCTTCCCCACCTGCATTGCACCGTACCTGGCCAACCGGCTGCTGGCTGCTGCCTGTATCTGTGAGTTTTTTCGGACAGGTTTATTTAGTGGAGGAAATTAGTTCTGTTTCCATGGTAACACCCTTTAATCTAGTTGCAACCAATTTACCAAATAGAAACAAAATAGAAATAAAAGTCACCACAATCTATGTAAAATGTGTGTATGTCACACAGAACTTTAGCCTAAAATTGAACAAAATTCCAGAGAACACTGGAGAAGTTTGGGTAAACGCAACAAGAACCTACGTTTAGTCCTCAATGCTAATGCTACAGCTTTGGTACAAAATGTTACTAAACATCAGCAAAAAGCACCACAAGGTGAAAAAAGGAAGGTAAAAAGGCTGTAAAATTTCAACAAAAGCACTGCAACTGCTACACATTAACAAAAACATACAAACATAAAAACGGGACAATTCAGCTATAACTGCAACACTAGCTACAAGTTCATCCAGATAAAGCTCAGGACCGGTCTCTATTTTTATTCACTGACGTCTTGAAAACCCCGTCTGCACCTTTCCACACTGCCTCCACACGTGATTACAAGGACACAGAAGGGAGAAGTGGTGACAGCTCAGCCACACCAAAGAAGAAGTGAGAAGCTAAAAGTGAGGAGGCCAGAGGTGAAGAGTTTTACAAGAGTTGTTCAGTCGTTTCTTTTTTTTTTCTTTAACACGACGTCGTCTTCAATGTTTGTTTTCTCTTTGAGATTGAATCACAATTATCACGATCAAAACGGAGAAAGTTACTCAAGAATTTATTCAGAATATTCCAAAGACACAATAGTCAAGAATTAGGTTAGCCAGCCTAAAATGTGGTCAAATGACCAAAAGTATTAGCTACAACTTATTCAGTCTAAGCTAGTCAAAAACATTAAATATAAAATTAAACCAAATAATAATTAAGGAAATTAATTAGGACATTAACATTAATCATGGTAATTACATTGAAGTTTAACAATACATTTCAAAATGTGAAAATTAGTCCAAAAAAAACCACCCTAACGTGACTCCTGCCTGTGACCTGATCTGCACCAGCACACAGCAGGGCAGCTCCTTTTCTTCACACTGACCAAAGTCGAAGTTAAGACTCATGGTTTTTATCAGAGCTGAGCAGAGTCAGTGAAGAGAACGACTGGCTTTAGGAAATGCTGCTGCTGACTCAGGCGGACAGCACTGTTGTTTTCAGATGAGGAAACAGCTGAGTGCAGCACATACACCACACACACGCACACACACACACACACACAGGAACGAAACTGGTCTCATGATCTGGTGTAAGTTCACTCATTGACTTATAGACTTAACTTCTTAAGAAACAACATGTTTATGAGCCATTAGCTGGTGGGCTGATTAGCACGTGATCCTTCAGACATGTGGAGACAGTGACACCTGCTGTCCACTCCGACTCACCTACCCAACTGTCAGGACTCAACTCTCAGCTAACCATTCCAACATGTCTAGCTAATATCAGCGCCTGCTTTTAGCAGCTGATGGCTAATCCTTACAGCTGTACATTAAAGCTACCTATGAGCTAACGTGAAATAATTCAGCTAATTTTCACCTCTGAGGGTTAACTCTTAGCCCACTGATGGCTAACTTATCTTCTTTTAGCGATGACGGTTATCCATTTCTCAGCTAACTAGAGTTTACCCTTTTTCAGGTTTGCTAACCTTCGTGAACTGTGCCTATGTGAAGTGGGGAACCCGGGTGCAGGACTTCTTCACCTACGCCAAAGTCATTGCCCTCATCGCCGTCATTATCACCGGCCTGTTGAAGATTGGACAAGGTTCTCAGACCCTCAGTGAACCCCTCCGTTACTTCACTACACCACAGTGTGTGGGTTAGACCTCTAGTTGAAGTATCTAACCCTGGCAAAATGTGGGCGTTGAAGTATCTAACCCTGGCAAAATGTTTTTTTTTTTGTTCACCAGGTCACACTCAGAACTTCGAGGGCCTCTTTGAAGGCTCCTCTCAGGACCCTGGAGACATTGCTCTGGCCCTGTACTCTGCTCTGTTCTCCTACTCCGGCTGGGACACTCTCAACTTTGTCACCGAGGAGATTAAAAACCCAGAGAGGTGAGGAGAACTCCCCCAACATCTGTTGACTGTTCAGTTCATTAATACTGACCGCTGTAGAACGTCCTTCAGGCTAAACAATAATAATACACACCAAATATCTAAATGGTAGCAAATTTATTTACATATAACTACAGTTAATCATCACAAAGCTAAGAGTTAAGTTACCTGAACCTAAATAACTAAAAATCCCTAAAACAATCCAGACACATCTCAGTGTTAGCCAAAACAGCTCATAGGTAACTAAAAAGTGCCCCAGATATAGGAAGGATAGCCTGATAGCTAACTATTAGCTAAACGAAAAACATGAATTGTTGCAGAAAAGGTAGCAAAGATAAGAATATGACCTAAATAATCCTAAAAGTAATTTAAATTAGCTAAAGGTTAGTCGATAACTTAACTTAAAAGTTACAATTTACAAGTACATAAATACAGCGATATACCAAAACAAATCATTGAATTCATTCATTTCTTTTTCAGGTCATGAGAGTTTAATATTATAAAAAGGAAAGCCTGGATTAAAAGGTGTGCAGTGCTGGGCCGCACGTAAGGCTGAAGGTACACTACTGTATGTGGTAGTAAATGATGATGAAACATCTCTTTTAGTCTCTTTGTGGGGCTGAGAACCAGGTTTTACAGAAAACCCTGGTGAAGGTTCTGTCATCACAAAGCCAAACACCGATCAAATGAACCAAAAACAGGACACATGAGCCAATCACAGGCCAAAGTCTCACGTTCTCAGGGAGATCAGGTGCCCGAGCCCCACAGTCAACATCCCAAACCCAGATCCAGTTCTTCCCTGCAGTCCAGCTAGGATCACAACACTTGAACTGCTTCATGACTTCATAACATGTTTTCACTGCGGGATCCATCTACTCTGCTTACACTCCCTCTGCTGGTTGTTTGTGTGTTTTACAGGAACCTGCCTATGGCCATAGCCATCTCCATGCCCATTGTAACTGTGATCTACATTCTGACCAACGTGGCCTACTACACCGTGCTCCCCATCAACGCCATCTTAGACAGTGATGCCGTCGCTGTGGTAAGTTACTGAACGCTTGTTTGAGACACTTAGGGGTATCCCCAAAGATTACATTTGAATTGATGCTTAAAACATATAGACAGCCATTATCCATTACAAAAAATGTCTGTTCTGCCTGAAGACATTTCTGTCTGTTTTTTCCAGACCTTTGCAGACCAGGTGTTTGGTGTGATGAACTGGACCATTCCCTTGGCGGTGGCGCTGTCCTGTTTCGGCGGACTGAACGCCTCCATCCTGGCGGCCTCGAGGTGAGTCACTCCATCCTTTACTGCGACACCATCTTGTTCTTGTTCTCATGTTGTCGTCACTGATCTTCACTTCCTGGTGTTTTGAAGGTTGTTTTTCGTGGGCTGAAGAGAAGGTCACCTCCCCGACTACCTGTGCATGATCCACGTGCACCGCTACACACCCATCCCTGCCCTGCTCTTCAATGTAAGTCCACAACTCAACGTTCTTCCCTTCTTCTCTCTACATGTTGCACAGCACTTGTTGTGATATTTTGAGCTTGGACCAAATCTTGTCTTGTTTTCTAACATTGTCCCAATGCTTCTCCGTGTGGTTTGGTTTCTGCAGGGCGTCATGGCTCTTATCTACTTGTGTGTAGAAGATGTCTTCAGGTTGATCAACTACTACAGTTTCAGCTACTGGCTCTTTGTGGGTCTGTCCATTTTTGGGCAACTGTATCTGCGGTGGAAGCAGCCGGACAGGAAGAGACCACTGAAGGTAGGACATAAACGCTACCAAAGAACATTCCATCAAAACCAGGTTCCTCCTTTAACCCCCTTCTCTCCTCGTCCTCCTGCAGCTCAGTCTCTTCTACCCCATCGTTTTCTGCATCCTCACCGTCTTCCTGGTGGTGGTTCCGCTCTACAGCGACACCATCAACTCCCTGATCGGCATTGGGATTGCCTTGTCAGGGGTTCCCGTCTACTTCCTCTGCTGCTATACTCCTGCCCACAAGAGGCCACTGTGGCTCCGGCGCTTCATTGGTAAGAGATCAAAAGACCATGTGCAGGTGTCTCTGAGGTAGTACATCTAGTAGTTTCTCATTCCTAGTTCATACTTCTGACAAGATCCCCAACAGCACTGGCTGAAATACAGCCACAGCCTGTGAGGAGGTCGACTGCTTGTTTCACTGGAAGCTCCAGTCTTTGATGTACTTTTTACTTTGACTCCTCCAAGGATACTTTCTATCACAGGATGGTACTTTTTGACCACGATAGTCTCAGTGGACTCATACATTTGTGGGACACACCATTGTTTTAGAGAGTCCTGGAGCGAGACATTGGGTCATTACCAGAAGTCCAGACCACATGTTCGGGTTTTATATAAAGCTGGACTCTCTTACTAAAAGTCTTGGTCACTTTCACAGGTGTAAGTGGTGGAAAAGACAATGTCAGTGAACCAAAGGTAGAGTAGAGGGCACACTGACTGTGTTCATGTTGGAGCTGCTCCAGTCACCGTTTCTTTTTCTTTTTTCAGCCAAATCTGGAATCCTCATTCAGAAAGTTTGCTTCTCCGTTCTCACTGAAATGGACGAGGACGAGGACGAGGACAAGGAGGAGTAGGTTTCTGTTTCGTAATCACGTCACATCTTGCCGTAGACCAACAACGCACAAACGGGAGGCTCAACATGAACTCATCACGGCCACTCATTTCCTGCTGCGCTGACCCTGAGGGAACGAACACTTGAGCAGCAGCAGCACGACGGACCTGTCACACATCACCCGGTGATCATGTAACCAGACAGTTAGACGGCAACTGGGTGATTGATGGAGAGAAATCTGAAGGAAAATCACTTCCTGTCAGGACAGATGAATTCAGGTTAAAGCCAGAGCCGGACTGTTGAACCTATGACAGTTTGACCAACAGATCTCGTCTAAGTAAAGGGCTTTTTATATTTGCAAATAATGAGGTTTAATAAAGCTGCGACACATGTGAGCAGGTGCTGCATATTTATAAGAAAAAAATAAAAAGTTCTTGTCCTCAACACAAACGACTCCAGTGTTCCTTCTGAAGACAGAGATGACGCACAGTGTGACGAGTGGTTGTAGTTTGGAGGCGGTCATTTTATTACATTATTTGTAATTATAATAATAATAACAATAACACAAACGTGACATCAATGTTTAGTCATTGATTTCATTCACATGTATTTACAACAGACAGTGAAACGCTGTTACTTTCAATTCATACGACCGTGTCCTTCCAGGGCTTGGCTTTTACAGCAGCTCTCTTGGTGTCGTTGGACAAGGGAGCGCTCTTGTGCAGAGGATTGTGGGTAAAGGTCTGCCTTAATGGACCTGTAACGAAAGACAACAGGGGCTGTTTAGTGTATCAATGTATATTGTAGGTGTACTTATGTATATACTGTATATATATATAGTAGATAAAAACATTAAAGTTCCTGTAAAAACAAGTTGTAAAAAGCTCTTGATTTGAGTTCATGGGGCTGTGGAACTGATTTTCAACCTTTAGAAGAAAGTTCCAGATGATTTTTTATCCTCCTGTCTCTCTCCTGCATCTGCTGGGCTGCTTTAGCATTCTTCCAGGCTGGAAACACACACACAGAACATTAGACCTTTTACAGAACAACAGCTTGTCCAAACTGGTTCGAGTTCTTTGTTAAGCCTACATTCCGACAGGGTTTCCATGAATCCTTTTTGGGGGGGTATTGACGAGGGCGGGTGAACGATCCGACTTGGGATGTTGAGCTTTTTCCTGATGAGTGGTTGTTTGAGCAGAGACACTTGGAGTAGGGAGAAGCAGTTGGAGGTGAGCCAGTAGGTGGAGACGGCCTGCAGGTGGAGACAAAGAGTCTTACTAGAACCAAAGAAAAAGGACCAGAGTGGTCTTAGCACCATCTTCTGTTTATTCTAAAAAATGGAGCCTCGAGTCAATAAACAAAGTTCTGATTGGTTCTTGCCCTCGATTATTAAACACTGATTGGACTGTCCCTGAAACTTGTTTTAATTGGTTGACTAATGTGTCATCACTTTATGATTCATGTCATCATTTAGCCCAACATCACTTCCTGCTTAAGAAAGGAAACAACACTTTTTTTTGTGTACAAACGGAGGAGACAGAGGTGTCGACGGCCTGACAGATGAGGAGTAAACACTGACCGTGGGGAAGTTGATGGTGACAAAGAAGATAATCACAGGCATGACTTTGTTGACGGCCTTCATTATCCTCAGATTAGGATTATCAATTCCACTCTCTGCTCCCATCTGGAAGCAGGAGGATGTGAAGAGTCAGCACAGAGAACAAGTATGTCTGGTGGTTTCTGGTGTTCTTCTCTGGTCATGTGACCTGAGCTGACTCACATGCAGGACAAAAAACATGGTTCCGCTGACGGCTAAGGGCAGGATGTACAGAGGATCCCCCAGAGTCAGGTCAGGGAACCACAGCACACCTTCGGTCTGCAGGCTTGGAACAGGCAGCTGGGCCATCTTCTTCAGGGCCAAGAAGAAGGAAAGGAAGATCGGAGCCTGAAGAAAAAAGGCCAAAAATCTCACATTCAAGCACTTTCAAGGTCTGCTATTAAACTCTTTCAGCACATTGCAGTTTTTCGATGTCTGGGTCTGGCTAATTTTGTTCAAAATCTACCTGTTTTCAGGGCTGACCTTTTTTCACACCATTGTTGAGCTTTTCCTCAACTTGTTTTACATTTTAGCTTTAAGCATTTGATTGCTACATTATCCAGCTAACATTCAAACAGAACATCTGCAGTTGTTTTGGTCAAATATTCATCATTTTAAGTTACCTTAGCTCCATCCTTTTCTGTCTCGACCCTGTGTTGGCTAACATTTAGCGATTTTAGCCCCATTGGTGGGTGCATTCCTTTGGTGAACATTATGTACTTGGCCAATTTTTCATTTAATAAACTTTAACAACAGAAGTAGTTTTTACATTTTTGATCAAGTTTTGGCAGTTGAAGCACATTTCCCCCTTCCTCTGCCACCCCAAGTACAATGACAATAAAGGTTATTCTATTCTATCGTCAAATGTTCCTGATTGGATTTTGGGGAGGGGGGTTTAGTTTACCTGTAAACAAAACGTTGCTTCTTTATGGCCAACGTTTCACTGGACAATACTTGTTGTTTGGGATTAGCTTTAAACCTTTAGCAGGCTGACATAGTAGTTTAATTGTTTGGTTTTTTTTCTACAGTATCTTCTGACTAGCTGTTAGCAGTTTTTGGACCAACCCAGACTCTGAAGCTCTGACTAAAGAAAGCCAAACACTGACCTGGACAAACGGAACCAGGAAGGTCTTGAGGGAATTCACTCCATGTTTTTTCTGACACATCTCCAGTTCTGAGTAGGCTTTGGCAACTGCACATCGACAGACATAATACTCATATACTGTAGTACGTACAGTAGGAGATCACACAAGCATCTGGACACATGTAAGGAGAGGAAGTCTGAACTTGCATTCAAATTTGTTGCCGCTCTGCTTGGCTTCTGACATTTTGTTGTTGAGACGGACCATGTCAGGCATGATGTTGTTCAGCTTGGCTGCTTCTCGCTGACCTTTCACCATGATGGGAAACACGACCAGACGAACCACGACAGTCCCTGCGGGAACACGAACACTGGTTCTGATCACTGTTCTCATGACTACACCGAGGAGAAGGACAATAAACCCTGCTCACCTAAGACAATGGCCCCCCACCACGGCAAACCCAGATTTATATGGATGTACTCTAAAATATTCTGGATCAACCCGACTGGAGTGTTGGCTCCCAATCCCAGCTCTGCGAAAGTAGGTTCTGTGGCTACAGCCTGCAGGACGTCGACTGCGGTGGGAGCTGCAGCATCAGACACCTGCTCTGAGACCAGGTGTTCCCAGACTGGAGCAGCGGGTGGGGACATTGCAGCAGAGAGA
>NC_024307.1:27135621-27145277 GCF_000523025.1 Cynoglossus semilaevis | reverse complement strand
AAATAACCTGGACTTTCCTTAACCAGGTGATTTAATTATGGTTAAAATCACCTGATCCGTGACAGGGTTTGTCAAAACTGGACTGGGTTCCGTCAACACAAGCTCTGGGCTGGGGACGGGTAAGGTTGGAGGAGGTGGGGTATCTGCTGCTGGTGTTGCCATGGATACAGTTTCATGTGGAATCTATAGAAAGACGTTTCAACAACAGAGTGGAAGCTGAAGGTTTTTGTATTGATGACATACAAAGACAATAAATCAAAGCTAAAAGAAGTGGTTTTTGATCATTAGTTCAAACCTTTGACTCATTCACCTGAGTACTGTTGTATCTGACGACCACAGCCTTCACACAAACCATCCTCCCACGCTGTCTGCATCCCAGCAGAGTCCTGACGGTCGGGCCGTGACACTCGAGCACTCTCGTGTGCAGACGGGAACTCTGATGGAGGTGCTGTGAGGAGGACAGAAAGACAGAGTGTATCTCTTCAAAAGACATCAAAATATGTCAACCTGACAAACACACACTCTGAGGTCACCGTCAGGTCACTTTATTATCAGTGCGCAATAATGAATGAAGAATTGACCACTGTGACCATATACATAAAAAAAACTTCCTTTTCAGCCACAATGATGAAGTTGGCTGAGGAAGAGTAACCACATCCCTGTTCATAGTAAACTGTGTGAAAATATACTGCCATCTAGTGGTGAAGTTCCTGATACAGCTGAAACCTCTGCACCCTAACATGTTTGGATGATAATACAACACTACTTACACCTATGAGCAAAGGTGCGCTTTACAAATTTAAATCCATCTCTGTCTGGTTGTTCCCTCGAGGCCTCACCGCAGCGACTCATCTGCCTCCACCTCACCCTGTCTCCTGCATCACACCAATTTCACAACATCCACAAATCTACTCTTAGGTCTGCCTCTCCTTTCCTCTTCTCTTAACTAGCAGCTTCATCTCTAAAATCATGCCCTACCCTCCACAGTTCTTGTCCAAACCATCTCCACCTCACCTCTCTAACGTCTTCTCCGAACTGCTCCATCTTAACTATACCTCTGATCTGATAATATACCCATCCTGTCCATCCTGCTCATTCACAGTGAAAATCTCTGCATCTTCATCTCCTCCCGCTCAGCCTTTAATTTGTTCCACAGAGCCAATGTCTCTAAAAAACTCAACATAGCAGGTCTTATAAACTTGACCTTTTAACTTTGCAGCTATTCTTCAAAGCTGATTCCAATTCCTACTGACAAACGTGCGTGTAACATCAATGCACACAGGTCCGGTCACTTCATGGAGTATCACGGAACAACATCACCAACCTCTTTTCTGGTGTAACATCGTTTTTGTACTCAAATATTCCACCTTTACGACAGACTCTCCTCAAAGTCACACTGAAGACGTGCACGCGGAACTACGCAGCCGGTACGCTAAGCTAAACGGCTAGACAGTTAGCAGGGTAGAGTCCGCCGCCGGCGTGTCTTGTTGCAGGGTCAGAAACAAAGCGACAGGTTTCAACAGTAAATGTGACCTACGTGGCTCCAAGTAGCTGACGGAACTGCACCGCCCCGGCTCGGTTTTCTGCTTAGTCTCAAGAAACATTTAGTGAAGGATCCAGGTGTCACCCAACTCTTGAGGGCAGCCATGTTGACGTTAGGAGATGACGTAACAGCGCACGGGAACTCGGAGGGACATTCCTAGCTGATTTGCTTCGCCATTCACTTCAGTACATAGAACCTTCTTATTTTCAAAAGTAATTGCAAAGCTAACTTTGCAAAGGTATTTAATTGAATAAGTTCGTGTCAGTTCACCAAAAGTGTTCTGGTTTATAATTGGCTAATGTGTTATTTTGCTATATTATGTATAAATTCTTGTCACCCTTCAACTACAACGTTATATAATGACATTGCAATATATGTTAGTGAAATTATTTGTTGCAGGATTTGACGATCGTTTGTCAAACCTTTGGCTACATTTGTGTTGTGTGAATAGTTAATACATTTGTTTTAAAATATATTTAGTGTAGAGTGTAGTTATGGCCTAATATACCTATGATATTTTAGTAACTGTTAGCATGTGTATAGTTTTGGAATTATAACTGTTTCAGTTAGCTTTTATCCCCAACTTTCTTCAGTGCATCGATCCTTAGGTTTTTATAGCTGCTTTCCTGTTTCCCTTGTAAACACAAATGTGAGGAGTTCATAAACAACACCTAACACATTTTGGCCTTTATTAAAACAAAACAACATTAATAATGTGTACTTTAAATAACCAAACAAAGAACAGCCAAATGTGTCATCTAATGAATGTATTTGACCACAGAAAATAATTTATACTTTCTCAATGTTGCAAACATTTGATTTGACAATTTTTGAACATTTTATTTGTTACAGGTTAATTTGAACAACAAAGATTATACACACACACATATTGATATATATATATATACATATATACAGACACATATAAAACTATTATATAAAATTATTGTTCAATGATTATTTGATAGGAACAATATTTTTGAACAATATCTAAGCATGAATACAATTTTTAAGCAAAAGGGTTCCGAGCACAGAAAAGTAAAGTATAATAAATCAGCTTCTTGTCATTAGTTAGGTCACAGATTCAATGTCCTCACAGACCACCACTGTCTCCAACTCTGTCTTTAATGTCCACACAGACCACCACTGTCTCCTACTCTGTCTTTAATGTCCTCACAGACCACCACTGTCTCCTACTCTGTCTTTATTGGTGACGACTGCCTTTGCATGTGGAAAGCAACATTGGAAACTAATGTAAAGTGAGCAATAAAATGAAAACCAACACCAGAATTAGAAGGATGGAGCAGTAGAAGAAGAATGAGCGTACCAGTTGTGTCAACAAATAGATATGATTTTGTTTTTTTTTTCCTTTCTTTTTTTTTTTTCTTTTTTTTTTTTTCTCTCCAATCTCAACCGCCTTCTGATCTTTCGCCATGACCATCTGAATGGGACACACCCGCATCTTGTCCTCTCACGGGTGCATTTTACAGTGCTGAGTGTCAGATTTTCAAACTTAGGTTGCAGTGACTCAATCATTTTGTCTTCATTGTCAGATGTCGTCTCTGTGGTTTTCTTCCTTCCTCTGTGTCCTAGGGCTGCTGGGCCTTGTTTTTGGTTGGCTTCTTCTGTGGATAGAGACTTCCTCAGCATCTCTTCTTCACCGACTCTTTGCCTCCCTGCAGATCTGTATTCTTGGTCTCTGGTTTGTCTTTGTCTCCCCTCACTGCTGTCTCTGTTCAGTGGTACAGAGTGTCTCTGAAACCGTCCATGGTTCTGATCTCCACGATTTGAGCTGGAATTTAATTTAGGCCCCTCCTCCTGTCCTCCCTCTCCCTGATGTGATCTTTGACTGTCTCCATCTCGACCCTCCTTCCTGTCATGCTCAGACCGCCTTGGTTCTGTCTTGGCGGGTGTTCTGTGGTTCTGTCCCTGGTGATAGTGGGAATCAGGACTGGTCCTATATTTAAAGCCATTATCTTTTTCTACATGTTTTCCCTTCTCGTCAGAATCCCTCCTTGGTTTTTTGGTATAACGATCTTCAGGTTGACGACTAGAGTCCGTCTTTTCTTCATGATCCCTCTCTCTTTTGTGAAAAGGCTCCTTGTTGGCACCATTGTCTTCTGGTGCACGTTTAAAGCTCTTTTTAACTGCAGCAGAGATAGAAACAGACACAAAATCTGTAGACATGTTGGATTTAACTCTATTTACAGTCACTGGCCAATTCATTAGGTACATCTTTTTCCATGGAACCTCCCACCTTTGTAACAAGTAGAAGTCGCATGAGGTGATATATTGTTACTTGTCTATATAACCTATTACACAGAACAGAAAATCCTTAAAAAAAATCAAAACAGCATTTTGCTTCCGCATGATTGGCTAATTAGATTCGGTATTCAGTTGGACAGGTGTACCTAATGAAGTAGCCATTCAGAATCTACCAGTAATAACAATGAAAATATGAAGCTCTTACTCGTCTTCTTCCTGTAAAACAGTAGGTAGGCAGAGGAGGACCTGCAGGTAGAGATTTTTATAATGAACAAAACATTGTGGGAATGGACACAGTGGCAGAAGAAAGCAAACCTACCTGTCAGTGGGATCAACTTGGAACGGCTGGAAATCCGGCTGTGAAAAAACAATGAAGAGTATGAAAGCTTGTCAGAGTAAACTTACAGAGGACCATGTAGTCAGTAGGAGGCGCTGTGACTCTCACCAATGTGACGCTGCTGTCATTGAAGTTGTACCATTTGTCATCATCCTGAGATTTAATCAGCGCCGTGTAGTGTCCGTTCTTGAGATTACCAACATGTTCCACTATTGCGTACAACTCGTACATCTGATTCTGTTCAACAACACATTAAGCTTAAAAAACAGAAGGAGAATCTAGAAAAGACAGCGTAGCCAAGCTGACGCGAAACATAGCCAAAACAGCGACTAACTAACTACAGAAACCTTCCGGAGGGTGACATCTAAAGTCAGTCGGATTTTTTCGTACCGTTTTTAGTGTGGTTCACGTTGACATTCCGATGAAAGGTTAACTGCCATATTAAACATATACCTGTGGGAGGCGCAGTTGCAGTGGAATGTCCACATCACGTTCAGTTTTTACGTGCGTCATGTGATTTATGTCGAATTCGAACCTCTTGAGCAGGAGAGTCAGGACGAGTGGATGATACTTGATGACACAGTCCTGATCAGAACAAACAGGTTTAAATCCCTGAGACTTTTTTTTTCAATCACTAAATTCACTTCAGTCGTCACTCACAATTGAAACATCACGTTTGGAGTCACAGACTTCACAGTAGATCTGGTTTTCTTCACTGAGACGTGTGGTTTGGAAATACTTCTCAACACCGTCCACCTGAGAAAAGACACTCACGTCTAGAGTCAACACATTTTCACACTGAACATTCAAAAATTCAGTTCATTTATGATTTTTTTTTTATCTTAGAAAAAGTTGTTGACGGTTTGTTTCGGATTGTCATCTCCAATGTTTTATACTAAAAATATAACATTTATATATTTGCTGACTGTAAAAGACAATCGTCCATTTTGTCTGCAATCTTGTGTTGTACGGTAGTGGGCAGTAAATCCCATAATGTCAGACTCTTACCACACTGTAGTGTTTGCTGTTGGAATCCATAAGGTCTAAAGGAAGATGCCAGAAGTGTCCGTCTGTGGCCGTCACCGTGTCACATGTGGAACACCTGGTCCTGTGAGTCAGCTCTCCGTGGAAAACCTGGAAACAAACACGAGACAGGAGACACAGGGACAAGGCTTTTGTACAAATCTAACCGTTAAGGTATCTATCGTTACCAGCACAACTGTGTCAACAGAATAGATAAAAATATACTTAATAATTCAATAATTTAGCTTATTGCTAACTTCTCTCTACAATATAGCAATAAAAAAAAAACTAACCCAAAAGTAAAAATTAACCTGAAAGAATTGTTGAATTTTTTTTTAAAGACCAGCCAGAATAAGAATGTGTGTTAGTGAGGACAGAAATAGCTTGATGTTGCTAATGGAGCTAAAATATAAAGTATAAGAAAGAAAGAAAGAAAGAAAGAATATAAATTCTTTAAGAATGACCTTCGATGCTTCAGAACTGGTGTGAGTTAAAATCTTCTCAAAGAACTCGGCAGCATCACGTTGTTCAGACACTAAAGGCCAAAGACAACAGGAGTGACCTCAGTAACTGATGGTAAAACAATAAAGTACACCACTAGTACTCTGCTAAACGATGTTTGCTGAATAGACAACTCAAATATAAATCGATCAAAAACTGCAAACGTTTTCAAATATATATAAACATAAACTGATCTAAACAGCTGAAGTCAATAAAACCCCAAAAACCTGCTACATTAGCTCAGAAACAGTTACAAAAGACCATAAGCTTATAAAAAGAAACGGTTACATCGCAAAATGTGTAGCAAAACGAAAGATATCGCAAAATTGACACAAATCTGACATAATACACATTTTAATTTAATTTATTGTGAGGTATTTTATATTAAAATTATTTTTGAAAATGTCCATTTCCGCGATTATCCCACCAGTTGTCCAGTAGGTGACAGTGTGGCGTTGTACCTGTGTTGACACCCAGTTCCTTCCTCAGTTGATCGGAGACGTGTGAGGTTCGGTTCTCTAACTTATCAAACAGGGATGTGAGTTGGCCGTCGATGCAGTCGCTTTTACGACTGGACCTGGAACTAAACGTCAAGCACACAATCAAAACAATGACACCAAGGTGACGTTTTCTTCCCCCCATATATGTATAGATAGTGTGACATTGTGTGAGCCACCTGTGGACAGACTGTCTGAAGTCTCTGGTCATGAACAACACCTGCAGGACACTGTTCAGGTAACACAGCGCCCCCTGGTTTTTCAAACCATGGTACCGTACCGAAGGTCCTGTCCAGACAGGATTGTTGTTGTGAACAATGACAGAGTTATTTATATTTGTCAGATTTAGAGCAGCTGAGTCTTACCTGCTGGTCTCTTCAAACGTTTCATGTCCATGTTGACTCTGAACTGGGCTCAACCGCTCTCTCTCTCTCTCTCTCTCTCTCTCTCTGTCTCTCTGAGAGTGAATACTTTCTCTTTCAATTCCTCCATTTACTCTGGGTCACATGACTGACAAGAAACCTCAGCTCAGCGGCTGATTGGTGCAGCACCTGTTTCTGACAGTATATCCAACAAACATCATACTGATAGTTAAAAAGAAAATCTGACAAACAGGTTGGTCAGAAGCACCAACACACACACACACACACATATATGTACAGATATATAGATAGGTGTCAAATGGATATATTTAATTGATGTCAGATTTTGCACAATTATTAACAATCATCGACAGAAATACCACCATGTGTCAGATGGTCCAGAGAAACTTCAGCAGGTGTGATGACATGAGGACCTGCAGTGGTGGCTTAGTGGTTAAGGAAGTGGACCTGGGTCTGGAAGGCCTCAGGTTTGAGTCCACCAGCTGCTGAGTAACCACTGAGGTGCTCTGAGCACGGCACTGACAAGTAGTTCACTTTCCTTCCTTTTCCTTTCCTAAAGAGGAAGTACCAGTGATGCAGCTCAACACTCCTGATCCTGTGTTTTCTGATCTAGGACCTGGAGTTTTCTCAAGGATTTTTCAGAAAGAAAAACATAAGAAACCTCATTCTGTACCAATCAACTTCATCGGTGCTCACAAAATAAATAAAGAAATATTAGAAATCTCTCTTTTAAAAACAACATTCTTTATTCCCACTGTACTGAAGTCAAAAAGGACACACAAACAGAATCGTTCACCATGACCTCTCTGTTATGTTACTGCGCACATATTTGGTCATGTGACATTTGTCACTGTTTGTCCAACTGTTCTTTGTTCAACATTTTTTTAGACTTGATTAGAGTTTTGGCTACTATTGTAGTGGTAGTTTGACCACCGATTGATTCTTCCTCAATTATCTTCACCAACAGCCTTGGACCTGAACTTTCTTCTGCCTTTTCACCGATTGATTCTTCCTCAATTATCTCCACCAACAGCTTTGGACCTGAACTTTCTTCTGCCTTTTCAGGTTGGGTTTCACATTCTTCTGATCCATTTCCAAGAGAGGAGCAGGCACCAGAAGAAGTGTTTCCTTCTGGTCTACCTTCCTGGTCTTCCATGGAGATGTTCTTCATGTTCTTTAGTTCCTCATCATCATCATCTGTGACCTTCTCTTGGCTGCTGGCACACTCTTTGTGCAGTGTGAACTCCGTGGGTTCATCTCTCATCTTCTTGTCTTTTGTGCTTAGACCTTCATGTTTTGAAGCTGTGTCAGAGATTTCTGGTTTAACATCATTATTTTCACCCCAATCACTTTGTATGACATCATCTTTCCTTGTATCATCAACATCTTCACCGTCCTGGACCTGATCGTCTTCTCTTTCCTGAGACAGATCTTGTCTAGATAACAGATCTTTCTGTTCAACCAGGTGATCTTTGTCTGTCTGTTCTACCTTTTTATCCTCCTTCACTATGGTTTCTGGTTTCACGTCATGATTTCCAAAACGATCATCAGCATCTCTTGTGTCGTCAACATCCTGATCCTCCAGATCCTGTTCTTTGAGTTGCTCTTCAGGCGGCTCTTCTCCAGAAAAGCATCTGACCTGTTCTGACGGATCCTCAGCTTGACGCTCTCCTACTTTCTCATGATCCTCCAACATGTTCTTCTGCCTGTGTTCAATGGATGGCAGGTGATCTCCAGAGCTGGGGCTGACATCGTCCATCACCACTGTGTCTTCATTAGGTCCACTGTCTTCAACACCTTCTGTCTTCTGTTGATCTCCATTCTTCTCCGGAATGTCTTTCTCCTCAGGTGATAAATCGCTGCTGGTTGTTCCTGAGGAACAAGTTCCTGTGTCTAAAAGATAAAAGATAAGATTGTAGTTAAATTAGAGAGAAAACAATCGAATGATCATTTCATGTTTTTGTCCGCACTCAACATGAACTAGAAGTAAAATTAAAGTGAATTATTTTACCTTTGGTTTTTCTGTAGAACAGAAGATAAACAGTGTTGGACCTGGAAAAAGAATGAATGCAATAAAAACAAACACCTGGAAACAACTCAATCAAAGACAAAGTCAATCCAGACCATCCACCTGCTTTAAAATGGTGGTTCCCAAACTGGGAGTGGCCTCTTGTGAGGGATCACAGAGCGGTTGTTGGTTACAGACCAAGCAAATTATTTTCAAAGTTCAACATATTTACAAAACTGAAAATATGTTCACTGTCATTTTATCTGTCCTACAATGGGGAGGGGGGAAAAGAAGCCCCAAAACCTAAGGCTCCACACAAAAAGACATGACCGAATCTAGGCCCCAGAACCAGGACTGTGTGGACTGGGTCTGAACTTCTCTCACCTCTCACTGTTGCTCCCCTCAAAAGGCTGTTCGTCCAGCTGATTGTGAGAAGAAAACATTTGAAAATGAGTGAGTGAATGCACCAACTTGGTCAACTTTTTTATCAGATGTGCGTGCGTGCGTGTGTGTGTGTGTGTGTGTGTGTGTGTGTGTGCACATAGGGACTCACTGTTGTGACTGTGGCATCATTGAACTTGTACCACCTGCCATCGTCTGGGGATCTAATGGTTGCAGTGTAATGTCCACTTCTGAGGTCGCCAACGTGGTCAACGAATGCGTACAACTCGTAACTCGTTAGAGTCTGTGAACAAAGAAGCACGACGTCAGGAAGGTTGGTGTTTATTTCAAAACTTCTGTCTGCAGGATTCTTGCCTTAATCCTAAAATTGAGGACAATGGGTGAGTCATATTTAAACGTTGAACTCTCATCCCAAAAATCCAAAGGTTGGAGTCTGGATTTGAATCTCAGAAATTCAGATTAACGTTCTGACATTCAAACATTCATTTACTTTAATCATTGGAGAAAAATTTAGTAGAAAATGTTCAAAATCAGATAAAACAAAAGTCTTCCATTTGGATCTAACACCAGAGTCAAAGCAGCTGAGACGAGCTAATCCAAATATTGTCAAAATGTCAACGTTATTCTTAGAAATTCAACGTGTTATTGAATGTGGTCAAATGTACTACAGTGCTACAGCACCTGTGGGATCTGCAGA
>NC_024307.1:27133182-27135579 GCF_000523025.1 Cynoglossus semilaevis | reverse complement strand
TCATGTAGTTCAGAGCAAACCTCTTCAGCAGCAACGTCAGAACCTCCGGAGGTCGTAGCAGGACACTCGACTGACACAGAGAACCAGGACTTTAATCTCTTGTTAAAAAGTTAAAAAGGTTTCAATTGGAAAGTTGAAAACTTGAAATGTTTTTTTTAAACATTCAATTTATTTAAATTATTCCCTGCTGTAGAATTTAAAAAGATGCTCCTTGTCTTCATTGGGGCTAGGCTAGGCTAAGCTAATCTGGCTAACGTCTTCATCTCCTTCAATTATTTTCCATCAGAAATTATTTCCATCTAATTTCTGGTTCACTTGCAACAGTAAAACAAGCATATACAGCACATTTAGTGCTAAAAATGCTAATGCTAATTAACAAACACCAGATTCTTAATGTTACAAAAACAAAAATGATTAGCATTTTTTTCAGTCTTCGTGCGAGTCGGTCAGGAAATATTTATATACTACTGTGTACTTAACTTGCATTTCACTCACAATAGTTGAATCGGATTTGGAGCCACATCCATCACAGTACATCTGGTTTGCTCCAGTTAAATATTCTTTACTGAAGTACACTTCAATCCCAGCCTCCTAATTAATGACAAACGATTAAAGGGTTGCAATTACTCAGGTGAAAAGTGAAACATTTGTTAGACCAAAAACAAAACCCTGAACGCCACGATCGGACCTCAGGCCAGTGTTTTAGAAACGGTCCAGTTCTCAGATACTCACTACACTTTTGGGTTGATAATCCACCAGCGCTAGAGGAAGAAGCCAAAACGCTCCGTCTGTGTCCATCGTTGTGGAACACTGAAAGCATGCAATACTTTCTCTCAACAATCCATGGAAAATCTGAAAACACAGGAATAAATACATTTTGTGGAAAAGCGAAATGGTTGTCAAATACTATATATGGACGTGAAGAAAGTGCACCTGAAATTAGATCAATCTAAAGTTACAGTAGAACACAGTCAAATGTGAGGCTGTTAGCAAAGAATTGAGCTCATATGTCAAGAGAGGAATGGCCTGAAGTTAGCCAAGCTAGGCAACGGAGGCTAAAGCTACACAGAAAGATAAATGATAGTGGGGCAGAACGCTGGTAATCTGTTGGTAATAGTCTTTACCTGTGATGCAGGACGACTGGTCAGCTGTAGAATCCTCTCGTAGTACTCTGCAGCGTCCCGCTGTTCATAAACTGAAAAATAATACAACTTAATATAGCATAAATATAACTTAAATATATACGATATACATTCTATTATTATATATTATGCAATTATATTATATTACATTATGTTATATAACTCCTAAGATAATGTATGAGTTACAGTACGATAACCAACATAATGTTGTGACATAATTTGAAGTAACACGATGTCACATGACATAAAGCACCTTAAACTAACCCAATGTAATGTAGCAGGATACACCACAGCGTGACGTGCTGTCACTGACATACAGCTGAGGTGAGAAATATACAGTAATAACATAATGTACCCTCATGTAATGTACTGTACGCTCATTCATACCAATCAACATACCGTTGTTTATGGACAGTTTCGTGGTGATTTTATAGGTGTAACCTTGAGACTTCTGCAGGTCTTCAAACAGGTCGTTGAGCTGATGATCGATGAAGTCACTGTCCGGGTTTTCTCTGGAGAACCTTCACATTCAGAGATCATTTAGACATTACAAAAGGACTGGGGTGAACATCTGAGAATTTTTTTCATCAATCTTTTAAAGTTCAGTGTCAGAATTCAGATGTTTTCTTCAGTGTCTCTGATCTAGACATCATCCAAAAAAATCTTTTTTTAACAATTCTGTGAAAAGTTACAATTAAATGTTTACTTTCCCATCATTTGATTCCTAGTTGCTTAAAATCCTAGAATTCTCTTTTTGTTCCTTTTTTTTTGTGAATAACACCAAGATCAATGTTGGAATTTGCTCAATATTGTGAGTCGTCTTTTCAAAATAAAAGCCTTTTTTTCTCAGAGTTTTGTCTAATATCAGGATCTGGACTTTTGTCCAATCAGAGCTCTGACTCAGTCCCACTCAGGGTGTGTGGCAGTGTGTGACACCAACCTTTGTACAGCCTCTCTGAACTCTGGGCTCATGAACAACACCTGCAGGACACTGTTCAGGTAGCAGGTGGCTCCCTGGTTGTGCAGACCCCAGTACTGTGGAGGAGGAGGAGGAGCAGCAGCAGCAGCAGCAGCAGCAGCTGTGGACAGAAGGTTTTGGTTAGAAACTGCAGGGTGGTATCACACACCGTGTCCACTCTCACCTTCTGAGCTCTCCATGTTCACAGTCGCTGTGTTCTTCCTGAATCAGCTGCTCAGGGGTGAATGTTGAAATAATAAGTTCAGCTTGGAACTGTTATATAATAGACAATACTTT
>NC_024307.1:27131798-27133144 GCF_000523025.1 Cynoglossus semilaevis | reverse complement strand
CATTACAGGAACCAGGAAACAGAATGTTATCAGTACAAATACAAGTCAAGACTTTATGACCGTAAACACCACCTGTTTGGATTTAGATCAGCCAGAATTTATTATCTACACACCAGAAAATGCATTAGGAAACATCATACACCACATACAAATCCACACACATATTAAGATTAGAATTCTCTCATCTCAGAATTTTATTTTCAGTATTTATAATAGTTTACAATAACACATATAACTTGGACTTCAGAGTTGAACCAGTCCAAATCTCTTCATTTTAGATAGGAATTCCATTATTCTCACTTTTGTCAGAATTTGTCATAACCTCAATTTAAAACCAGATTTAAAAGTAATGCACTTCAATCAAATTAAAATTGTATTGTTGAAATTCTGAGAACAAAATATTCAGATTTATATCCCGTTATTACTATTGTAATTCTAAATGTATAAACAATTTTTGGATATATATATCATTCCACATTCAATGTTGGGGTTAAAAAAAGTCATTAATTTTCACAGCCATAATCCTGGGGGGAAACAATTAACACTTCAATTACAAAATTACGAAAAAAAAAAATATATATATATATATAAAATCTGAACAAAGACAGACTGTGGAGATGATGAATGAATTACACACGTCTTAAAACAGAATCCCAGATGCAATCACTACAGCACATATTTAACCCATTTTCCAAACTCCTAACTCTTTCATTCTAACTCTTGAATTAACTCTTTAACCTTTATTATAAAATCATAGGGAAAAACAAATTCTATTTGCAATGATTAAATTCAAGGAAAAAGTCAAAATAGTCAGGTATACAGAGCAAGAATTTGAATAGAAATATTCCAAACATAATTTCAGAATCCTTAACAAAAACAAATCAAAGGATTTGGGGGTTTCCTGCACGACCTGTGACCTTTTCCTGTAAACACCGATCAAGAAAAAGAAGATCACACAAAGAAAAACGGGAATTTTAATGAGTGCAAAGTCAGACATGAACGGAGTCTAGGAATCAGAAAGGAACATCAGGGAATCCTGGGAGGAGGGCAGCAGATCCAGGTGAGGACGTTAGGACAGGAGTCCTCCAGGAACCTTTATCACCATCTGGATGACGGACATGTGCTGGATACCATAGCTGGACAACAGTGTGGTCTCTCCGTCCAACGCCTTATCTGTAAAGATCAGACGGATGTTCTCTAGCCCTGAAAACACACACACGCACACGCACACACACGTACTTTAGAGAACACTTTAAAAAAATATTTTAGCAAAATGTTTGTGCTGTGGTTGTCTTTTAGCTGTTGCTGGGCTAACCTTTACTTACTTTATATATATATATATATAT
>NC_024307.1:27091787-27131610 GCF_000523025.1 Cynoglossus semilaevis | reverse complement strand
GCTGTGTTCTGTGTTGGTTGTCAGTCTTTACCTGCGGTGTCCGGCAGTCTCTCGGAGATCTTCTCCTTCAGCTGGAGAACGGTCATTTTTTGCATCTGTTCCTCGGTGTTACACAGGTCAACGGTTATCCTCTGTCCTTTCAGACCGTTCACCAAAACCTGGTAGATTTTACCCATGATGAACCTGCTAATACGCACAGATGGTCCGGCGCTGACGGCGTTGAGGCGCAGGATGGAGCGGTTCTGGACGGCGTGAGGTTTAAGTCAAGTTTCACTTTCGACAGAAAGGATTAAACCATTTCTTCGGGTGCGTCAGCGGGGCGTTGTTCAAGAACTTTTAAAACCAACTGATCCTGGATGAAAAGTTTAAACATCGAGGCAGAGGCTGACGGACCTGACCCAGCACCGAACCATGACGGAGAAGAGATACGACCCCAGAGACACCACGCTGAAGTTCGTGAACAGACCTGATTCTCTGGATCCGTACCGTAAGAACCAGAACTCATCTTCAGACAACACGTCGTCAGTCCTGGAATCATTTTAGCTGTAAACGTTTAGCTGTTTGTGTCAGCGTTAGCATATCTGTGTTCACCTCTGTTATTGGTTGTTGTCGTTGTTGTCCTCAGCTGCAGACGAAGGGGACGAATGTCTCAGAGCAGAGATGTCCTGTGGACACGCCGTCACTCCCCAGTCTCTGACTGCCTGGTGTCGCAGCCTCCTGGATCAGGTTCCTGTCCACATGTGAACAAGAGACCGATCATAACACTGAGACAGAGTTTATAACTTTGTGATCTACTGTCTTCTTATTTCTGCTAGGTTTGATCAGCTTTTATCTGAAGTTAGCCGTCTTCATTTCTAGACTTAGATACAAACACCTCACAACTACTGTCATCTTAACTAATGTTCTAATGTTTACACTAACATCAATCTTTCTCCTTCACCTCCTAAGCTATATCTTGCTAACTTTTAGCTGTTTGAAACCAAACTGTGAATTCTCTCTCCTGTTTCACATCTGTTCTGTGTCTACAACTTCAGGGGAAGTTCCAATTTAAGTGTCCAGCATTGAAGGAAGGCACCGTGATGCTGTGCGATGCCCTGTGGTCGTACACGGAAGTGCGCAGGCTGGCAGTGCTGACCTCTGAGGAGATGGAGTATTTTGAGGGGAAGATGGCTCGTCTGGCGGCCGCTAAATACTTTGAAGTCAAAACGGTGAGTAGTTTGTTCTAGTATTATAACACAGGATTTAGAGCTGACCATTGGTTAGACTAGCCTTTAGCTTTTTCTGGCAGTTATCTTGTACATGGTATATTATAGTAGTAACTCTTTGTCTTTAAGGGGACAGTGGTGGGTTAGTGGTTCAGTAAGTGGACTTGGGTCCAGAAGGTTTCAGGTTCTAGTCCACCAGCTGCCAAGTTCCCACTGAGGTGCTCTGTCATGGCTCCGTCTCCACTCACTGCTCCCTGGTTCTTAAAGCTGCCACTGTTCACTGTGGTGATGGGTTAAAAACAGAGGTTTGGTTGTGTGCAGTGGTGAGCTGTGTCACACTGACAGGGAGTTCACTTTCCTTCCTTCCTTTAAAGGTTAGGGCGTATGTTGTCTTTGGGGTAAGGGGGTGATAATAGTTTTTACTAGTAGAATAGCTACTTTATTAACTTTATCAAGTGGTCGGAGGACAATTGGACTTTTATTATAATCATTATTTACATCCAGCTTTGAAATAACGTTTCACTTTCCTAACACTCAAGTGTCCCGGCTGTAAAACTGACGTGGAGCGTGAGGACCTGACCAACCTCAGCGTGGAGTGCACCATCTGCAAAGTGGAGAAGAAGGCCTCCTTCAACTTCTGCTGGCAGTGTCTGAATCAGTGGAAAGGCCGAGCCCCGCGCTCGGACCGCTGCGACAACGACGGCTGCGACAACCTCGATCTGAAGATTCTCAGGGACTGCAAGGACACCTCCCTGCCACAGGTCGAGGGAGTGGACAAGTGTCCCTCCATCAGGGCATGTCCCACTTGTGGCCAGCGGGTGGAGCACGACAGAACCGGCTGCAAGAACATCATCTGTCCCCGCTGCAGTGTGGAGTTCTGCTTCGTGTGTCTGAAGGTCACGCCCGAGTGTCTGAAGAGCAGCACACACTTCGTCGCCTGCAGCGCCGGAGTGGCTCCGAGACAAACCTCCATTCCTGTGTGGCACAAAAAGTGAAATTTAAAAATGTATGTTTGAAATGTTCTTGGTTTCAGAAAGCGTCCACAGTTTTATCAGTTGTAATTTCACTGCCTCACCTCCTTCTGTCTGTCACTGATTTATCTCTCTCTTCCAACATCCTAAAAGAAAAATGTTTTTCATGCTCAAAGTTCACTTAACAATATTTGTGAAAAAGTAAAGATTTTCTATAAAACATGAACTGTGTGTGAATTTCATGTGTGGGAAATGGTAACATTTTTATAAATCATTTTTGGCTAACTTAACTGTAAAACAATGTTTTTAATGTCTAATACAGTGTTTGAGTTTTATCCGTTCTAATACAATGTTTGAGTTTTATCCGTTCAACAACAACTCGTGTCTCGATTCTATCGTTTATAGATTGAATTTTCCCCATTAAAAATAACTAAAAAGCCAATGAATTCATTCCAGACCCCCAGAAATATTAATTATTAAATTAAAATCCCCATCTAAACATCAAAAACACAGCTACATACAAATATATTGATAATATAA
Source organism: Cynoglossus semilaevis (assembly GCF_000523025.1). Lineage (NCBI taxonomy): Eukaryota > Metazoa > Chordata > Actinopteri > Pleuronectiformes > Cynoglossidae > Cynoglossus > Cynoglossus semilaevis. The sequence continues at coordinate 27,128,894 of NC_024307.1, read as the reverse complement.
AATATTAAGAATTAAGAGACCATTTTATATTATTGTTAGTAAAATGGCTAACGCAGAGTGGCGTTGTCTCAGAGTGGGTGGACAAATTGAGATGTTTCCTCGTATCACGGGGAAAATCTTGCAAAAGTAACTTGTATCTTGAAACCCCACTGTACTCTTTTCTATAATATCACACTGCACTTTTTGCTGGAGGTTAGCATTTTGTGTGCCATCCTTTAGTCCATTGTTCAGTGAACTATGTTTCATTTAAAATGATTGTATCTTAATAAATGATTCTTTTAGCTGACGTTTATAATTTGTCCTACTTAAGCTGTTTGTGGTTTGGTTTTGTTTTCTTGGAGACGTCTCACAGAGACAACCGTGAACCTACGACTGCACAGAGTTCAAGTTTCACCAGCCATATTCCTCAGGTTCCATTTTCAACACCAGCAGTCATGTTTCATTTTTTGTGGTCAACTTGAACCAGAATCTTTGCCAACTGTTGTTGTTGTCACTCAACTCTTGCGTGGAAACCACCTGACACTCCTGCATCACAGCGTTTCTCATACATGTGTTTTTGTGTTGTGCTTATTAAATCAGAAGGGACTTTCTGACCCCGCCTCGTGTGGTCACATGACTTCTTGTAAGTGTGCTGCAAAAAGAAAGAACCTCAGCTTGGCTCAGGCACAGCGGCGTCATGCTGATCTTTGATTGGATGTTAATTCATGAGCCAAAATAGTCTGATTTAGGAGAACTGGACCATGAGTGTTACACTGACACATGTGGGGCAGGGGTCAGAGCAGGGTCAAGACAAACAGGTTTCAAAACTCTGGTTTTATTTTATATATTTATATGAAAACATCGCCACTTTGTAGTTCAAGGTAACTAGTGCTAGTGTTCTTATGAATGCTGTTATTGAAAAATATTAATGTGTTCATCATCTGATAAGATCAACAAGGCTTGTCAACGCTCAGTGGAATAAACTGGTTCGTTCCAGTTCATACAAACACACAGGAACAATCGCGTGACCAGAGAATAGTTTTGGTGCCAACGTGTGGTTTGCAGGTGAAACGTGGGCCTGCGTTTTCCCTGCTGCTAACACACAGGGTTAGAAATCCCTGTGTCTATCTGGGGAACCAAGGTCAACAGGGGTCAGAGCTGAGTCTGAAGGAGGACATCCAACACAGATGTGAGGATAGGGTCAACCTCATGGTGGTGCTAAAGAGCAGCTTGCAGTGATGGATAAAAACTATCCACTATTTCCACGGTTTGACCTTTGACTTCTCCTTCCTGTGATGTCTCCTCCTCTCACTTGCGGTCATGGCTGGAAGAAGTTTCTCACCATTGGCCTTTGGTTTTCTGTGCAGGCTGGGTGAGAGGTGACACTTGGTGAGTCCATTTGAAGGAGGAGAACCTTTGCTCTTAGCTCCTTGCAGGTTCTTCTCTGCTTGTATTTGACTTTTGGACTGACACTTAGATGTCCCGTCTGTCATTTGTTGCCTGTCATTTTTGTCTGTACACATCATGTCCCAGCAAACATCACTAGGCTTTAGTCGGTCCTGTGCAGAAAGGTGGTTTTGTACTGGAGCACTGTTGTCAACGTGTTCTTCATAAACAGACCGCTGTCTGGGCCGGTCTACATCCATGTGGTCCAGGTCTCCTTCTGTTTGAAGCTCTGTGTCCACTTCTGCTGATGGGTCACCACTGCCACCAAACACGTCCTTCAGGTCTAGTGCAGCTCCTGGTCCTTCCCCCTCCCCAGCATCTTCAGAGAATGTTCTGTCTTTAACCACAAAGACATCAACGTTTTTCTGATGGACAACATCAAAGAATGTCTTTATTTTAAAAAGTCTCTGGGATGAGCGGAGGTGACCTTTGAACTCACCTGCTCTGTACATGAGGAGATAAGCTGACTCTGACCTGATCACACACAAAACCAACACCACTTATTAACATTCACACTAAAATCAACGGAACAAAGTTGCTTTGGATTTTTGATCAAAGCTTCTTCAACCTCCTTGTCTATATTTTTGAAGAATTCCCAACAATTGTTGAAGTATATTTCAGTTCCACTGTTAACTGTATTTGCTTCAGTAGAAAATAATCAACATTTCAGGGTAATGGTTCTAATGAGCTTTTAGATGGTTATAAATTTAAAAAAAAAAAATCACTATTTGCTTCAGTAGAAAAGAATCAACATTTCAGGGTAATGGTTTTAATGAGCTTTTAGATGGTTATAAAATATTTTTAAAAAAACAAAAAAACAGTTCATTATATTTATTTCGATTTTTAACTATTTTTAGTAGATAGTAGTATTTTTTTAGGGTTTTTTGGGGGGGGATTTGCATGATATCTTGGGTAAATTTAGCTTTAGCTAACAGTTAGCTAATTGGTCTGATTGCCTAAAGGCATTGGCTCTCTTTATGTAGAGGTTTTCTTTGTGTTAAACAGGTTAACACTCAGTCCACCGAGGAAAACGTCTTTTTGTTCTGAGGACAATCTCTCCAGTTAGCATCTCTTTAGTTTTACAACACTGACCTCAGAGTGGCCTTTTCACAATCAAAGAGGGGCTTCTGGACCTGAACAGGTGAAAAGGACAAGACGTCAACAAGGAAGATGAGAATAAACACAACAAAGAAGACGTTGAAAATTATAGACAGAAAACAAGGAGAAAAAAGAGGCCATAAAAAAAAGGACAAGCAGAGAGGAAGGAGATGAGCAAGAAAAAGACAAAGAAGAAGAAGAAAATAGAGGAATTAAGGAAAGACAACAAAGACAGAGAAGAAGACAAAGACAAGGAAGAAGAAGAAGATGTTATGGATGAAAAGGAGAAGAGGAAGAGGAGGAAGACAAACAATAATAAAACGAAGAAGGCAGCGATCGGCTCACCTTCTCCACGATGTTATCGTTGAAACAGTACCACTCCCCAGTTTCAAAGGACTGGACCTGTGAAGTGTAGTGTCCTCCAGTCAGGGAACCATAGTGGTGGACTAGGGCGTACAGCTGGTACCTACGGTTCTAGAAGGAACAGAGAGGAAAGAACAGACACACCATATTTTCAAAATATTTCATTTTAATGGCATTCAGCACAGAAAATGAGACACGGACATATGAAGTACCCCCATCAGGAGGGTTGCCGGTATATCCACACTGCAGTGAAGCTTGACGAAGCAGCTGGACCTGTAGTCGAAGGTGAATCTCTTCAGCAGCAGTGTGAGAATCTGAGGTTGTTGTGTCACCGCACAGCCCTGCATCCAACCACAGAAGACCACAGATGCCATCACACCCTCACATGCTGGGATTTCACAGCTAACTTTTTAGATATTTCTAAGCTAACGCAAGACTATCTTCCCTCAATTCTTGCAAAGTTTTAGTTAGCTGTGGTAACATTTAGGTCTTTGTTGGGCAGAGAATTTGAAACACTTATTTTGCTAACATCACTCGATGATGACGATGTTGACTCACAATGATGGCGTCCTTCTTGCTGCTGCAGTGGTTGCAGTACATCTTATTTTCCCCGCAGACCGTCTCCTCCCTGAAGAACGACCTTAGGCCTCTGTCCTGAAAATACGTGGACTGAACTTTATTGGCTGTTTGTTGACAGCTGTGTTTATGGAGACAACCAGAAGTGATACCAACCACACTGTAGGTGTGAGGAGACGACTTTTTCACAGCCAGAGGTAGAATCCAGAAATAGTTCCTGGTGTGGTTCCACTTCTTACACGTGAGGCAGGTGATTTTGTGTTGGAGCTCACCTTTAAATATCTAGAGGAAAAAGTAAGCAGCTCAGTGAAAGGAGAGAAGGACAGCTTAGAGTTACTGCTGGTTACCTACTGTAAAGCAGGATTATTATGATCAGAGATAAGAGAAAGTGAATTATTGTCAAAGACTGACACAGCACGCAACAAAATGTGACCTCTGCCTTTAACCCATAAGATAAGTCATTTATCCATTGCACACTGGGTCAATTCACATAGACCTAACTGGAACATTAGTATGAAAAACAATTCAGTACACTTCCTAAAAATATAATATAAGATTTATTTTTTTCTATTTCGTTGGTTTAACTTTATTTCAATTAGTTAAATTAAAGTTGATTAAAGACTGGGGCTCGATGTAAAAGGTGTACCCCAGGTATAACAGGAGTGTCATCCGCAAAAAGAGAGATCAATACCACCGATGACCTTCTGGAAAAGAAAAAAAAAAAAAAAAAAGATTCTAACCTTGGAGGCCTCTGGACTGGTCAGATACAGAATCCTCTCAAAGTACTCTGCAGCATCACGCTGCTCTAATACTGTGGGAGACACAGTGGGAACAGGTCAGTCCACACTCCTGCAGACTTGAAGAGAGACGGACTGAGCCGGGATTTGAACTGACCATCAACGATGCCCAGAGTTGTTGTGACTTGATGTGTTGTGGCCAAACTTCTCTCCAGGTCACTGAACAGTGTATACAGGAGGCCGTCCATGGTTGTGTGCTCTTTGCTGTAGCATCTGTGACACAGGTACAGTCTTACTGTTTAGTTAACTGCTGCCTGTCTTTATAACTCGTTCCATTCTGAATAAACACTCAGCAGTATTTGACCATGTAATACTATACTTTAAGGATAAGTACTTTTAGCTTATCGGTTTCTGGAGTATTTGTTTAGACGGCTGCTTATTTCATTAACCTGTTATAATAAAAGACAATTATCTGCTGGTTACTTTGTATCACTTTCTATTTTGTATTGCCATTCACTGACTTTATCTTTCGGCTTTACTTTAAGTATTTTACAGAATATAAATCATGTATATGCTTGAATGTATTTCTCTTGCTCTTCTAAAATGCTCCTGAAGGAGCAACTGTAACAGCAACCATTTCCCCCGGTGAGAAACAAAGTATTTCTGATTCTGACAATTGTAGGCTCTTGTGCTGAACTTTCTATCCCTTTTCACTGACCAGCTTGTTTCTCATGGGTAAACAATCACCTTGGTTAACAATTTTTATTTATACATTATATAACCTGAAGCCATTTCTGAGCAAATATTACCTGCGTAGTTTCAGGGACAGCTATCTTCTCCTGCTGCTCAGTAGCCCCACTGCTAAGCTAACAGCATCATATTTATTATTCTGTCCAGGTCTTTAGATGGAATCCTCCATCATTAGTACAAGGTAGACATGATGTATGTATTTCCTTTTATTAAACAATGCTAGCTTATGCTAAGACAACAAGTGGCTAGATCCAGTTTCACAGTTTGTTGTCACAAGAACAACTGTCATTCCAAACCTGTTGACGGCCCTCCTGAAGTCCTCCGTCATAAAAAACACCTGAAGAATGCTGTTCAAGTAACAAGTTAGACCAGGACTTTCTAGGCCGTGGTAATCTAAGACAAATAACATTCATATCAGTCGTGGAAAAAAAACCACATCAAATCTTGTTTATGGCAATATGTTCTGCTGACCTACCAGAAACGTTGATGTTGTCAAGTCTCTCTCTGAGCGCTTTTACACACTCCTGGTTTATACTGTTGTCCTTCATACCAGACTGCTGCTGCTGCCGCTCGACGCTTCAAGCAGACGACTTCTTTTCTTCACGTGCACTAATTCAGCCTGAGGAAGTCAGTATGACCTCATGTCAGTACAGAGACATGGTTAACAAATGTGTATTTTAAACTTTCGTAACATCTGTACAACTTTACTAAGGAAGTAAGTTTACTAAATAGTAAGGTTAAAGTAAACTAATTTGATTTAATTCCTCCTTGTGTTTTTTACAGTGAAACTGCCAAGCGGCGACTTTAAAAAGACATTCTGATAAAACTGGAAAGTAATTCAGGGGGAAACAACATGACGTACTGTATGTATTAAAATTCTTAAGTGAGTATTTCATATAATGAAAGACCAAAAGCAAAAGGTGTTTGGAACCAACCCCTGCTGGCTAGAAGTGACACTGCAGCCAAAATGGCACGTCGGGAAGCTTCATAATAACACACAGAGAGGACGTCCTATTTTTACATACAGTTTATTAATGACTTACATTTGCACTTTTAAAGTTGAAACTGTAAACAGTTACAAACACGGACTGTTTCCCGACATAACTTCTAAATGCGTCTCTTTACGTAGCTGTCCCTGCAGTAGCTGAATTAAGGACTAGGACGGTTGGACGGTTTATTTCCACATCATCTTTGGTTTTTTAAAACTATGGTTACATTGGGGTTTGGTCTGACGACCTACGGCGTTTAACAAAAGCTACGTAATGCAGGTAAAGTACCAAAGAGCCCGTTAAGGTCCACTTTGTAAACAAACTATGGGTTAAAATGTGAGGGTGTCATAAACTCACCAACCGACTCCCTCGCTGTGTTCATGCTTTATAAGTAGGAGAAAAGCTTTCGATTTCAACACAGCAGCAGCAGCAGAGAGGCAAGCAGCAAAGACCAGCGACAGAAGAGACAGAAGAGACAGACGAGACAGAAGAGACAGACGGACGTCGTACCGAAAACTCGCTGGAGTTAAAACACCATTATTCACCAGTGTACACGCGGATGTTGTTGCTTGAGATCCAGTGCTTCCTGTTGAAAATTTTCAAAACAAATATTAATATTTGAAACCACATACAGAAGAAGAAAAATACAACAACGGTCACTCGAAGGTAAGATTTTCATTTTATTTCCTTATTGTTTAAAGTTTGACTTTTTTTTTCGTCGTAGTTCTTTACGAATTATCCTGGTAGAAACATTAGGTTTCTGCACTTCTGCCCCCTAGGGCCTGCAACGGACACTGCATACATTTTCCCTGGAGTTAATTTTCTGACATTATGATCGAATTAATATACAACAACAATAAGAAGAAGAAGAATCATAACAATGATTATCATTATAAGAAGAACATTGATGTTGTAAATCTTATCAAATTCTAAAGCATTTATTAAACGTGACCTTGACCTGTTGATCTCTTTTATGTTTGGTGTTTTCCTGTAACTGGGTGGAAAATTCCCTGCGTGTTATCTCTGTGAATCAAGTTTAAAGATCACTGCACTGTAATGTCTGCAGTCACTGACTGCTGTCTATCACATTTACACATTTACACACACGTCAGTACTCTCTACAGCGACGGTAAAAACTACGGTCTGTAGTTTGGTTAGAGTACGTAAACTTTTTTAACAGCTGAAAGACAAATATTTTTGGTTTTTCACTGTATATTAGGAGCATCCAAATACATTTGAACTGTTTTTCTAACTGCCACATGTCATTTTGTCTTCATACTGCAGATGATTTCAAGGTTCAAAACGTTTCGTAAACGGGTGAAGAAGTATGACCCCAGAGATCTGACCATGACATTCGTGGACCGACAAGACGACCTGGATCCACACAGTAAGACATTCTCCGAAACGTGTTTGGTGAAATCAGAGAACGATGACGAGTATGAAGAAGATGATGACGGTGCGAGTGAGGGTTTGATGTTTTGTGTGTGTGTTCTGGTGCACCTGCAGGTGACTCGGGGTCCCTCAGAGCACTGTTGCCTTGTGGTCACGCTGTGACCCCTGAAACTCTGTTCCAGTGGTGTCGTACCCAGCTGGAGGAGGTATCTATGGGTATACTGAAGGGACAATCCAGTGAATTTAGTTGTTTGTTTTTTTTCATGTTATTGATATTATTGACTTTTGACCTCATACAGTACTTTTGTAATTTCATAAATTCAACTCTCAATTTCAAATCTTTAAAATGACTCAATTTTGTACACCCAACGGCGCCTCCTGTGGCTGCCTGTGTGAGTTGCAAACTGGATTTTTCTCATAATCACAACTTTGAATTTATTTATTTAATTTATAAAAGTATGAAAGTTAATATTCAAATGTCTTTTTCCCTCATATCCCTTTTTGTCTCTTCAGTTTTGAGTAATTTGACTACTACTACTTGACTACTTTTTACTATTTCTTTTTCAGTCATTAGGGGATCTACATATTCACCTGCCCTGCGTTGGTGAAGGGCACCCAAAAGTGCAACAAGACGTTGCCATACACAGAAGTACGACGACTAGCTGATTTGTCTCCAGAGGAGATGCAGTATTTTGAGGAGAACATGGCTTACAAAGCTCTGGAAAAAATCTGTGAATTTCAAGCAGTAGGTGGCACCAGACTCTTCTGATCTCACTGTCCTGTCTCTTATTCAGAGCAGCAGAGGAATGTCCAGTGGACTTTTTTGACTGTGGCCAGTTACTAGTGTTCCCTCTTAGCTAATTGACAGCATTAGCTAATACTTCGCCCATTTGTTACTACTACGGGGTAACTAGTACTGGTTACTTGTAGTTAGTTACTTTTCGAAAACTGTTAATCACACTTTTCATCATTTTGCACATTGGAAAAAACAGAAAAGAATGACTTGAAATAGCTCATGGTTAGCTAATAAATCACAAATGATAAAGCCAAATCAGCTCCATGTTAACAAATAGTTTGCATGAATTGGTGACAAAGCACAGACTGCCTCAGTGGTGGATGCTCCTCTCACACCAATCTGTCTCTCTGTCTATCACCAGTGTCCTCGGTGTAAAACCACCGTGGAGAGGCAGGACTTGTCCAACCTCTGTGTCCAGTGCAGCATCTGCACTGTAAACCAGGGCAGTGTCTTCCATTTCTGTTGGCAGTGCCTGCGGCCCTGGAGAGGCAGCGCCCCCCGAAGTGACCGGTGCCTTTACAAAGGTTGTGGCAACAAAGACGTGCTGCTCCTGCAGACCTGCAAGACCATTGATCTGCCGCAGGTGAAGGGCGCCACCTGCTGCCCGTCAATCCGAGCCTGTCCTACTTGTGGCCTGAAGGTGGAGCACAACCAGATGAACTGCAAAAACGTTAAATGCCCACGCTGCCACCTTAATTTCTGCTTCATATGCCTCAAGAGCAAGAGTGAATGCTCCAAAACAACCACACCTTTTCAGATGTGTTCCACAGGCGTGGCCCCGAGGCAGACCGCCATCCCCACGTGGCACAGAAGATGAAAAGGCAAAAAGCCTTGATGTTGGCCCAGGGGGAAACGATTGGTTAGATCAGGGGACATCTCCATGTCTCTGTCTGCTCTCTTCTTCAGTGCTGTCTCCATCAGAGAACTCTTCACCGTAGAATTCTGGAGGATGACCTTTGACACCAGGACATAACCTGCTTCTCTTGTCTGGTCTAAGGACTGAATCCACTTCCTTTGAATGTTCTCTCAGTTGTGATGTTTGCTGTGATTTCAATAGATTGTTCATTTTTTTAATAGAATGGGGATCAGCTGCTCATTATCACCAGACGCCTGCACAAATGATGAAACATGTCTCTGAGGACTTTCTGTCTTGATCATATGTAAAGTTACTGAAACTAAGTTCTATTTCATCTGAGGGAGTTACTGTTTTTGTTTTTATTCTTTTCTGCTTTATACTCTTTGGGGGGTATTTTGTAAAATTGGTGCTTTTAATCAGTAATTAAATAAAATTTTCAGTAAAAAGAATGTGTGTGTGTGTTTTCATGTATGTGATTTAGACACTTTAATTGAATTTAATGAAAAACTGTAAAACTGTAGGTGGCAGTATAGAACAGAGGTGTGAAACATTTGACACGTGGTCCAAAACCGGCCTGCTAGGGGGTTCAGTGTGACCCACTGGGTAAATGAACATGTTTATCTGGTTACTAGCCAAATGTGAGCCAAATGTTACGTAACACCATGTTTGTCTATGCCTATAAAAAGGATCAGCATGTATCAGGAGGTGGGATTTGTTGGTGAATGTTCAGAGGAGATTTGTTGTTGGACCTGCCACGGTCAGAAACCTTTAATACAATAAATCCCCTGAGACGGGAAGGCCCTAGTCGGTCTGCCTCATCTGGAGACATCTCTTTCTACAGTAGCAGCAGTATAACCACTGACACCATGGTAGGATTTGTCAGAGGTGTAGACCAGGTCCCGCCCTGGACCGGACTGGAAGCAGAAAAGCTTGATTACACAAAGCTAACAGTTACATAACTTTAAGCTCTAGAGTTCATGTTTATGGGTTTTGTTTATGTGTAATTCCACTGTCCTAATATCCCAATGTTTTATTTTTTTAAAAGAAGGCCCTAGTGATGATGAAGCCACAGCCTCCAGTGGAAGACCAAACATCTAGAGACACAAGTCAATAAACTAATATAGAGATTACAGGCTAACATTTAGCTGACCTTGTGTGAGAAGCAGTATCTTCGTCATCACTTGGTGGAGTAACGTCGGGGTAAAGACACAACCTTCTGTCTGGACAGAAAACTACACCCTGGTATCCACTTATCTGAGGGATAGAGCCGCGAAGCTAAAGATTAGCCAAAGAGAAATCCTGAAAATATCTAAAAGTTTGGACAAGAGCGAGTCCATACCATAAAAAAAATAGGCAAAACATTCAGAGTAAAGTTGGGTCAGAAAAAACAAACACTGTTTGGGTAAAGTTAAAATAGCTAACTGACCGTACATATTAGCTATGAGAATAGCCAAAAGAAATCTAAATGTTAGCTAGTCACTAAAGTACAGCAAAGACAATCCAAATATACAATAAAAACAAGGTAATAACATAAATAAGTAATTTATAGTAGAATATTTATATCTAAATTCTGAATCACACATGAAGTAGAATATTTAATTAAAGTTAAAATTGAAGTTAGGTGTTAAGTTAGGAAGTAAATGAAGCAATAAATATGGCAAAAGTACTAGCCAAAAGTAGTGACCTGAACAGTGCCTCCTGCTGGACAGTCCACCCAGTCAGATCCAGACACCTGGATCTGGTAGCTGTTGGGTCCGGTACACCTGTGTCTGTAGCACTGACCTCCAACAGAGCTGCTGTCCACAGGAAAGTGTGTCTAAATGTTAAAACAAACTACTGTCAGACATTCAGAGTCTCTGGATGACAAAAAAGTTTTTCTTCAACTGAGCTTCATCATCATCATCGTCATCAGTATCTGAGGATTCATCTTAGAACTTACTGTTCTGACCAGGTTCTAAGTGTAAAGGAAACAGAGTTGGACAAGGACAAACTCACATGTCTGCTGAGGTTAGAGAAGAAACAACGACTGTCCCGGCCCCAGACCTCCACCCTCAGCTTGTCTCCAGGTGATCGCACAGAGTTTTCCTTTTTCCAACATTCACTCTGTCAGAAAAAAGGAGAAATGAGTGAGTCTGGGAATTCAACGACAGGCCGGAAACTCAGGTAGGGTTGAAAATTAGAGTAAAGCTTTAATAGTATTTCTAATTACCAGAACAAATAAACTTGTTAATATTTAGGAATTGAGTTGATTAAAAAAAAAGAAATTAAACTGAGATTGTAAAATTACTAGAACAAAATGTTGGGTTTTTTTTTTCTTGTAAATGTTTGACCTTTTACTGACCTTTCACAATTGTGATTGTATAATCACACTTGTATCCTCTTCATTTTATCTAATCTTAATCATAATCCCATTCTCATAATTCCCATATTTTTCTCCTCTAATGTACAAAAATATAAATAAAAGAGTAAAACAAAAATCTCCCTGTTTTAGGATTTCATCAAACTCACAGTAAAAGAGATCAAGTTCAACTTACTGCATTTTTGAGAGGTTTATAAATCCGACATCCCTCCAGGTATGGATCAGTTTGGCACTCCCCCTTGTGGAGATGTAGAAAATGACATCCAAGCCCACTGTTGCAGGGAGGTATAACGCCACCATGAGAGAATGTAGGGTAATAAACCCAGATAAGTGTGTTTATTACAGTCGTAAAAGAAAACGTTTCACCTGCCGCTGCAGAAAAAGGCCGACGTTCTGTTCTGGCAGCTGGACACGGAGCCAAACTGGGCTCCTTCACCTAGAACACACTTTATTACTGGGTTGGATTTTAATTTGGATTATTGGAACAACAGAAACAAAAATAGACAGGATGTCAAATATACCAAATAAATAATGTAAAAAAAAAACAATGTTAACTATGAAATAAATGATCAACAAGCAAACTTAGCTAACAGTTAATATATTATTAACAGAAGTCAAATTTAGACAAGATAGCCGGGAACGGGCTAAGTGCTAACAGGAAGTTGTCTAAAAGTCAGTGAAGAGCAAAACAGCAAATAAAACCGTAAAAGAAAAGTTGGACCAGAAAACCGCCAAAGGTTAGCAACAACCACAAAGCAAAAATAAGTAAAAGATGACCCAAATGATAACTCAGTGTTTACGAAGTGATACGCTGACACAGCAGCTAAAAGACAGACAACAATTAGCTGATCTAGATTTCCTTAAAATCATCTAAACCCTGTCAGGAACAACATTGGATTTCCTGTCTTCAAGAGCCTGACCTTGACCCCAGACCAGATTCTGGGCCCGGCCCAGATCCACAGAGTACCAGCCCGTGTCTTGGAACGCAGCTAAAGTCAACGGATCGATGCGGACCGTGCTGGACTCCTCCAGAACTGCAGTCATGATGGAGCCCTGAAGGAGGAGGGCTTCCCAGTGAGAGGAGCCTCTGCCTGGAGATACGTGCTGATGGAACAAGCGCAGAAGTTTGGTTCAAAAAGAAAGTTTTAGTTAAGTCTTTGTGAGTCATTGAAACTGGATCAGTACCAGGTTCTCCAGCAGTCCTCCCAGCTCAGGCTCAGAAGATCTCAGATGTTTCTGCAGGACTGAGATGACCGACGGAGAGAAGATCCTCAGCTGTCCCGATCCATCAGGTCTAACCACGGTCTTCTGAGGGGAACATTTAGCACCCCCTGCAGGACAACACACAGAAATGCAAAGAGTAGTGAGTCTTTGTTCTGCTAACTGTAATCAGTTCTGGTCATAGTTTCATGCATTTTTGTGCTACTTTTAGCAGTAATTCAGACATTAGTTTTGGTGTAACATCTAGCTATATTTTCCATAACTTTTTTTCTAGTTCTTAACCACTTATTGAACAACTTTTGCCTCCCGAGCAAAGATCATTAGCTAACAGCCAAGTGGAGATTTTGTTAAGATTGAGATTTTGTGTCCAAAAGGCAAACAACCACAAATATTAAATTGGTTTAAAAAATAAAATAAAATAAATAACCGTGAGTGTGGGTGGAACAGTCTGTCCAGGTGGGAAACAGGTCTTTGGAGAAGCCCAGAACATGAAACAGCTCATGAATCACCATCTGGAGAAAAAACAAAAACAAACAAAACTTTAAAATAACTTTATGAATAACTCATACTAGAAACATTGTTCTAGAAAACAGTACCTGGACTGTTGCCTGGTGTTTGTACGTCTGCTGGGTCAGTCTGTCCCTGCAGATGACAACCACCGCAGCCACTGGACGTCCATCAGTGTCTGTCTGACAGTGGGCAGCGTAGGCCCACACGTCAGGCTGAGGACGGGAATTAAACCGTCAGTCAGTGGTTGCTGTAACCAGTTTTGTCAAATGGCCAACAGACATTTTTTTAATAACTTAGAGTACACATGTAAAAATAAAAAAAAAATACAAGATGATGACTGAGCAGGAGCTGAAGTCTTAGAAATCTAATGAAGCTATTCATGCTAAAGGAGCTAATAAATAAATCCCAATCAGAAATACTTCACCTCGGCTCTGCACTTGTGGGTGGAGCCTATATGCAAGTAGAGCAGGAAGTCGGTGTCACTGACTCCGGAACCTTCAGCTCTGAGAACAGTTCTGTAGGGTGAATCAGGCTGTGGATAAATGTAACAACCAGACAGGTGTTGGTCTGGGATCTGCCCAGACAACCAACCAACCAACCAACCAACCAACCAACCAGTCAACCAACCAGTCAACCAACCAACCAGTCAACCAAACAAACACAAACAGAAAGGGCTTCAGATTCTATTTTTTTGAGGAAATCTCGATGACTGACGATGCTGATGACGCTGTGATTTACCGTCACATCCAGGCAGGTTTCATTCCTGTAGTTGACGTTGGCTCGACCACACCTGGAGATAAACATTAGTTGAAGACATTTCTGCTCCGGTTTTTCAGGCGTAGAGTACGACACCACCCACCTGTTGGAGTTAGCGCCTCCCGAGTTGCTCCATACGAACTTGCAGTATTTGCTAATGTCTCTGCTGAGCAGCAACGGACCCACAATCCTAGGAACTAAAAAGAATTGACAAGCGTTAGCATCTGGTTAAGTTATTTGGCTCTTTTTTTAGATACAAATGTTTTGCGTGAATACCTGTGTTAACGGTTTCAGCACAACTCTTCAGAAGAGTTCTGAAGATGGCAGAAGCCGAACATAAGTGTTCACGTAAACATTCTTATCTATGAAAAAGAATCAAATAACTAAATGTTGAATTAGTAGACCAAATGAACCTTTACACCATGTTAGCATGGTTAGCATGGTTAGTAGTTAGCAGCAGAGTGTGAGAGTGTGTCTTCACGTGGCTCATGAAGACAGTCAGACACCACTGACTGTTGACTGTGACACAGTGTCTTCTGCTCTGACCTGACAGCAGAGAAGACACCTTGTTGACTGTTGACTCTGACCTGACAGCAGAGAAGACACCTTGTCCACCCCCTCCTCCACCGCCATCATCACTCGTCTTCTCTCAGCCTCTGGTAGGTTGTCACTCTCTCTGGTGATCCAGGTGTGGATCCTTATTGGCTGTGGAGATGCCCCGACTCTGGGGTTTGTTTCTAATCGTTGAGAGTAAAACCCACGACCCTGTGAGGTTGCAGGTTCTAGTCTGACTTTTCTGACCTCAGCCTGGACTTCATCATAGATGCACTTCTGCAGGACCCCAGGAATCTGATCCATTAGCACAGGCAGCACGCAGACCACTGTCAGCCATGGTCTGAAAGGTGGAGGTAGAGCCATAGCTACAGCTGGAGGAAATCAACATTTTCAGTTCTCTTTCAGTGACAACAAAAAAGGGTTAGAAATACAACAGCACAAACAGATAGAGAAAACAGTTGTCTTTCAACTAACGTGGACATGACTACTGTAAACATTAGCTAAGGAAATGTCATAAACAAATCTGAAAAATAAAGCCAAAAAACGACCTACATTTATGCCAGAACATTAGCCAAATTAGCTAGTTTTAGCTACAATTAACAAAGGAAGAGCTCGATGTTAGACAAGAAGAAAACTGACATGAAAATATCTGCTTCCAATAATGAACTGAGTTACCTCAAAGGTCACAGCAGTGACGGCTCTATCTCTGTCACAGCTTCAGATCTGTGACATCACCTTTAACCTTCAGTGGGCGTAGCACCTCTGTCCAGATCAAACCAATGAGAGAGAGAGAGAGAGTTTCTACTGTTTGAATACAGAGGACAGAGCTGCGACATCTTCACCTGTTACTGAGGCGTCAGACACACTGTTCACCAAACTCAACCAAAACCAAGAAACAAAGACATCCAACCAAAACAAATGTTTCTTCCTGCCACAATCAGACAAGGAACTTACAAATGTAAAGCCAACTTCAAAACAAACTACATTTATAAAATAACAAATTTGAATTTCAATAAAAGCTTAATGCAAATGACCTGTTAGATCTAAACTTCACCTAAATCAAAAGTGGATAAAGTTAGCTGGAAGTAATCAAAGTAATAATCTATAAGAAGCTTACATTATCCTTGAGGCAAAGTGTTAGCTCAGAAGAACATCGTGAGATGAAAGATAACCAAAGGAAAGGGTTAAAATCAGGTTAAAAATAAATAAATAAAAAGGTAAAAAAATTGCCCCAAACATGGGATTAACTTTAATGACCTTGAACGGAAGACAACGACACAGAAGATAAAAGTGCAAATTCTTTAATCTCTGCCACAATGTTTATTCTATTTACAGTGAAATTGACCCTAAAGATAAATCATTAAATCACTTTCTCTCTTTATTTTCGCTCGAATCTTTAGTTTTAGTCCAAACTGGTACATTCATCGAAGCTAAGAGCAGGAAACAAACACAACTTAAACAGCAGAGAAAAAACAGGAGGATAAACTAAAAACAGCAAAACAAAAGAAACAAGAACTCTGTTGTGGTTGAACTGATTGTGACCCTGCAGGGCCTGGAAGTTTCAAGTTTATTTATCGGTAGTTAAATTAATTAGCCCCGCCCTGCTTTGTAAATGAGGGGCTTCTTATCAATCAATCTGCACACACCTCATACACACTAAAATCAGGCACCAAAGAGATTGTCTTTTGTCACCTCTGCTTCTTTAAACGACTAACAGTGCAGTGTAAAAGTCTTGATCCAGCCTCGTTATCTTTATCTTCTTTTAGCTCAAAGAAGCTAACACTCCACAGCAAATATTCTTTCATCTTCATCAAGTCGTTAGGAAGCCGATCGATGATCGTTGTCATGTTTTTGTTGCTTAGTTTGTGGACAAAACAAGAACAAAAACTAGGGGAGACCAACGTTTTAACACTATAAAAACTGTTGTGTTTTCAGTTTATGGCAACGTAAAAGTGTTGGTGAAAAAAAAACATGCCTCTGTTTGTCTTTTTCACCTCACGTAAAACCTATATAAAACCTTACAAAGGCACTTAATTAGTGGGTGAATTTTTTTAATATCAATTTTGTTTTACTTTTACAAACCCCCATTTTCAGAAAAGACATTTTCAGAACTCTAGCACCAGGCTAACTCCTTTAACCTGTCACATGCTTTCTTCAGTGACTGGTCCACATTGTCTGCTCCTCTTCATGTTGCTCCACACATTTTCAAGCTGCACGGACCCCTAGTGGTATGCACAGGCATTGTAGGTTTAAATGCTTGTTTAAACCTTAAAATATATTTACCTGTATCTACACATAATTTTGAATTCCAATGTTTTTGTTTTTCAATTTGCCAAATATAATAGCTTCTTATATGATTTATATGGTGCTGTGGTGAGTTTCGTTCGTTTTAATAAGTGCGTTTTTTAAATTCATTCATAAACATAAAACTACTTGGTGGAAAAGAACATGTCCGCGACCTCTAGTGGGAATGGTGTGAGCGGTCATTCACTTGGCCAGGCTACTATTGGACGATCAGTGACCAATCACACTCCCCCTTCTCATCCTTTCTCAAACACTGATTGGTTATAGATCAGGAGAGAAGGTCAGTGGTCTATGGTGACAGATAATGAGCAGTGCAGCCGAACTGGTTCTGTGTTTCACAGTAACCTGACGCAATCCTACAGTCAAGACTTTTCTGAATATGAGGTTTTGTAAGTGCAACGGCAAGTCAAAAAGTTCTAAGACATAAACAAAGATTTTTTTTTCGGGTATAGAAATATAATTTCCTCCATGTCAGTCTAGAATCTTTTTTTGTGGTGTTTCCATCAGTGAATTCCTTTAAATGCTTGATTTTTGATAAAGATGTTAGAGACACAGAGACCGGTCTGAACTGGTTCTAGTCATTTACATCAGACAACCGCAGAAATGATAAAACATCTGTCTCGGAACTTTTTGACCGGCCCAGTTGTACAACATCACCGGGGGAGGAGGTGGGGTACATGAGGGCAGGAGAAGCATCTACAAACACACACCACTGTCTGTGTTTGACTAAAAACAAACACATTCACACCCAGAATACAGAGCAATAAACACCTGAAACCTGCATCAGTGTAACAGCGACACCTGCCTTAGTTTCAGGAGAAGGAACATTTTTCTGTGCAAACATGTTCCTTCCATGTGCAGCCCAGCATTTCATTCACTCACTCACTCACTCGTTCATTAATTTGTTAAGTGCTCAACCACGATACTCACTGACCATCGCCCTCAGACAAACTTATAACAAAGGAAACCTTCTACTTAGAGAGGGTCAGACGCCTGGTTGTGTGTGTGGAGAGCGATGTTCAGAAAAGGCACCAGACTTGCACAGTGAGGCCGAAGCTTCTGGCTGTGAACCACTCCTGTGCTTCGAAGTTTAAAAATTACAGGGCGAGAGGACGGGGTATGTCATAAAGTTGTTAGTGCGGAAATAAGAGGAGGGACTGGGGACGTGTGGAGGTCGGAAGGTCATCCTCAGGTTAGCATGGGAACGTCTTCCTCCTCTGAGGTGGTGTCCTCTGACAGAGGGATGAGAAGAACCTCGTCGTCCGAGGAGGATGAGGAGAAAGACGGCGAGGTGGAGAGAGGCATAGAGTTGGTGGAAGAGGAGGAGGAGGAAGAAGAAGGCGAGCCTCTGAAGAGGGAGATGCTCAGGCCGAGGGTGTGGAAGATTGAGGCCAGAGAAGGGCTGCTGGGAGGCACGGTGACTGGAGGAGTGAGTGGAGGAGCCGGAGGAGCGTACGGAGGTGGAGGTGGAGAAGGAACAGCAGGTGGCGGTGCAGGCGCAGGTGGAGGAGATTGTTGATGCTGCTGCCGTTGCTCAGACTGAGCCAACAAACCCAGTTTCTGAGGCACCGGCTGGTTGACGGCTTCAACTGCGGACGAGGAAGAGCTGGAAGGAATGGAGCGTACTGGCTCCTGACCGGAGGAGGTGGGGTCTGACTGCTGCTGGTTGGAGCTGGAGGTTTGTGTCGACCTGGAGGAGGGAGCTCTAGGGATGAGACCCCATCTCCTCATTCTACGCACAGCCCGGCGGACGAACCGTGGTCTGCGTCTGCGATGCGGGGAGTTGGCGGCATCCTGACGGAGGAGCTGGAGGATTCCTCTCAGGGAGAGGGAGGAGCTCTGGGAGGAGGACGGACAGAAATAGATCATTTTTCTTCAAAAAGAAAACAAGTCAAAGTTTTATTTTTTTTAAATAACTTTACCAATAGCCACACCACATTTTCAGCTAACACTTAACTATCCTTTAGGCTAACAAATATGATTTTCTAATGTTCATGCTAATTTTCATCCAATGATTTTCTAATGTTCATGCTAATTTTAAGAAATATGAAAATAATGTGATGAAGAAGGCAACAGTGGCTCCACGCTGCCGGTGTCCTAGAGATAAAACAGCAGCTTTTCTCTATGGGGTAAAGGTACAACAGGAGAGAACTTTGATTTCAAATCTGCAGAGCTTTAATCTCTTATTTTCTGGTACTTTGAGGTTCTGGAGAAGACAGAAGCTTTTCTCATGAACAAGAATCAAGGTTGAGAAAAACATGTTTTCATAAAAGGGCACTAAAAATACACAACGCCCCCTGTTTGTTAACACAATTCAGTGTTGGAAATACAATTTATTGACCTTACCTATAATTACAGTTAGAGCAAGTTTTTTTCTGGTTTTGGTTCTAGTTTATTTTTTGCTATTACTTCAAACCTTGAAACCACAACATTGAAACTCAAGCACTTTTAAGGATTTAAAAAACAAAAAGCCTGTTATTCGTTCCACAGTGGGGAAATTCAACCCACTCAGGCTGCCACAGGAGGCGCCACTAGGAGGTTGAAGATCACTAACTATGTTAACTAAGGAAGCAACACAGTGAGACGAGGTCGACTCATTACCTCGTTGGGGTTTTCTGTGGGAAAGTCTTCCACTGGAGGGATGATGCCCTGAGCGATCAGCTGACCATAGGAGGGAGGGGCCTGCTGCTGGATTAGCTCCGCCTCCTGACGGCTGATTGGAGCAAACAGACTGCAAGAAAACACGCGCACATACACATGAATATGTTCACACCCAGACCACTGTTTTGACCAGAGCCACACTGACGCTGAAAAACAGCTTGTTTACAACAACAACAACAACAATAACTGCAGCCTGCTAATTAGTGAGTACTGTGTCTACACTGAGGTCAGACCTCATGTAGTGGGAGGTCCTCGGGTCTCTGTTTGTGAAGTAAGCCAATTCAGAAAGAGTTCTGGTGCTTTTCTCTCAGGAACCATTTCAATTTTTACATTAAAAAATCTGTGAATTGACTGTGGTAAAATTTTCTGTCAAGAATTATTATGAGTTCCTCCACATTTTCATTTCATTCAAAGTAATATCCAGGTTCATGATTCAAATGTCCCTGTGGTTCAGACTGTCTCTAGTTTAACTCAAGTCCAACCCTGGTACCAGACTTCATCAGGGACTCAAACTGACCTCACATGGAGCTTCACCCAAACGTTTTTACTGTGACTCGACAAAAGGGGACTGGACTAGTTCCTCAGTGACACTTCCTGTGACCATATTTAATGATGACTAATCATCATGATTAATCAACTGGACTGAGGAAAGTCTTTCTGATTAACCTACCTGTACTCTCTAGTCCTGAGTGAGTACAGTTTACAGGTGCAGCCCATGGCGATGACCAGCAGGAGTCCACACACCAGACTGCCAACCGTCGCAGCAGTGATGACCTTCCGGGGCAGGACAACGGTGCAGTTGAGTTCGTCCGTGCCATCTTTGCAGTCCACCTGGCCGTCACAGCGCCAGCTCTCAAACAGACACCTGTACAGGACGGGACAAAGGACCAGTGGTGTGTAAAGAAGAAAAGACAGTATGGTAAAAAAGGAAGAAAAACACTGTTTTCAGCAGTGACAGTCTGAAGTCCAATCAAAAATATAAAGGTGATAATTATTCATGGCTACAATGGCACACATCAGAGATCTGGTTTGATTCAACAAACAGGTGACCTCTAGTCAGTTAGTTTTTAGATTTAACTAAATGTTCATGAATGATTCAATATTTCCCAGCCCATGACACATGATTTGTCATGTGATCTGAAGTTAAAATGTGATAAAATTACTGACCTGTCACTGTCGCAGTGGAACGTCCCCGGCTGACACGTGCTGCAGTCCCTCTCGTCGCTGCCGTCAGTGCAGTACAGCTGGTAGTTGCATCGCTCTTTCACAGGGTAACACAGAGGTCTGCCGGCAAAGTGGCCCGTCGCCAGCATCCTCGGACCCACCGCCCCACAGGCGAACTGGTTTGGACCGCAGCCCCTGCACCCCTCCTCGTCCTTCCCCGTCTCAGGACAGTCCCATTTTCCATCGCAGCGTTGCTCCTGTGTGAAGCACCCGCCCGACGTTCCCCCACAACGACCTTCCCAAGGGGGGCAGTAGCTTCCCACATGAAAGGTTGCATTGAAACCATTTCCCTTCGAGCCTGGCAGGGTCTCGTACTTCAGAGAGAGGAGGCCGGTGGAGGATTCCAGCTGGATTGGTTTGTAATTGGAGGTACTGGTGATCTGTCAGAGGAGAGAACCAGGTCAACATAACTTTTTGCAAACACAAAATGTCTCTCAAGAAATACAATTTTTGAGATCTGACTGTAGACAAATATACATCACAAATATATGTCATCTTATGTTTTTGAAAATCTCCCAGATAATTCATCATGTCCACTTCATATTTGGTTACTTGGATGTATTTTATCATGTGTTTGACTCAGTATCAGCTGATCGGCTTCAAAATCTGATGTCTCACCACATTTATAGAGCTGAAATTTAACTGAAAATCTGTGAACGTGCATCTGAACTGACGGGACTTTAGTTAAACAGTTAAGATGACAGTCAAATAGAACTGAATGAACAAGGGCAAAATTCCAAACTCACAATTTTCAGAATGTCTCCTTTTCCCTGCTGCCTGTTGTAGATTGTCAGTTTGTCCCCAGACCCCAGGACCAGCTGCTGCAGGTCCAGTCTGAGAGGCCTAGAATCTTGAGGATCCAGAGTCCAGACACAATTCAGAGCAGGACCCCGTTGGGAGGGAGGAGAGAAGGTCCCATAAAAGTTCTGGAGCAGTCCGCCACAAGGCCACTCGATGGGGACTGGTGTCACCGACGGAGGTTTTTGAGTCTGCTCTTGATCCTCCTGGGACTCTTCGTCCTCCTCCTCCTCCTGCTGCTGCTCTTCCTCCCTCTTCAGCAGGGCCAACAGATCATCTACCTCAGAAGACCGATCAGAACTCAGTGGTTTATTGAGGTGCACGCTTCTCTCCAAGTCCCTAATGTCGGTTTTCTCTGTGTGGGTTTCCTCTTTTGCCTGAGTCGCCTGTGAGCTGGTGTGTTTGAATGGAGATGGAGTTTCCTCTTCTACGTAGCAGCCTTGCTCATCTGACCCAAGCCCAGGACCGAGACACTCCACTTGGCCATTGCAGCGCCAGGACAGAGGAATGCAACGCCCCCCCGGGCATAGGAATGATGATGAAGGACAGTCTCCTGAGTCTAAGAGTGGAGACAAATGTTATCATCTCTGTTTGGAAAAACTGTAGAAAAGAAAACATTTGACCAACTTACCTCTGGCGTAACTCAAGAGAAACGATGACACCGGGAACAGATGAGGGAGGAAGTGGTGTATCACAGTGATGTTTCCTGAAGGAAACTCCATGGGTGGCGGCAACTTGGACCCACAAAGCACAACTGGGTCACCGCCGGCAGACGACTTTATGGACAACCATTCCTTCTTACAACGTGCCGAAAACTGGGAAAAACTTAAGAAAAAAAGGGATTAATTTGATTTTCATTCGAAGAAATTCTGTCTTGCTGTTATGCAAGCTTCAGTTTACCTGAGAACGACGGGTTTATCTTCAACACCTTTGATGACCCAGCAGTCATAGGTAGAGCCAAAGCGGTAGGACCAGCTGTGGTAAGCAGAACTCCGGATCTCTCCTACCTGGGAGTCCAAGATTTGGAGGCTGTGTCCACAACGAACTAAACAACAGCCACAATATCCAAGGAAACAATTTAAATTTTTATGTCAAATGTTAAAACTGCACAGATGTTTATGTTCACAGTAGAGTAAAAAACCTTCAGTGTCAGCACACATAAGACTAAGAGACTGGTGCAGAAAGTTAGCGCACTTCCTGAACACGGAAGTAAATGGGTACTAAAAGACCAAATATTTGATATACCGTACTTTAAATTCTGTACATTATCAAAAACTTTTGGAGCGACACATGGAGCGACGCATCTGCCAATGCAGATATTTTAAATAACAATATCCAATAACACATTTTTTTTAAAACCCAATAACATTATATAAAAATGTTTCTTTACCTGAGCTGTGGACAGGGTTAAAAAGGCAGCAAACTAAAAAAAAGAAAAACAAGAGAAATCAATCTCAAAGTCACATTATCAGGAAACAGCCATAAAATGTGCAAATGTGACCTTTGCTTGATAAACATTTCAAGTACAGGAAACAGGGGTAGAGTGAATGTGTTCGCTCACCTGCTGCGGTAAAAACCAAGAAGTTGTATTTATATGTCATGGTGGCAAAATGATTCCACTAAACTAAAGTCAAACTAAAATAAAAAAAAAAAATTAAAAATAAAAATAAAATGTCAAGGGATCAACATCTTGACTTTGGATTAGGAAGACTCTACCTGCAAAACAGCAAAAATAAAAATAAATAAATGACTTGTAGAAATGAATTTTGTTACACTCGGTGAATAATGACTTGTTTGTTGAACTGATGCTTAAGTAGTCCATGAAACACGTGACACACAGATACACCTATTAAAAAAACAAGTAGTTTGACAAGTCAATTAAACCGTTTGATATACCAATCATCATAACATGACAGATGTGCAAATACAGCACGTGAGGATACCATGGTAACAAGTGGACAACTTCAACAATAAGTATTTGTACTTAGATTCTTAGGTCTTAAATAACAAAAAAATACATATGTAAAATGAAATGTGACTCAGTAGAAAACTTACACCACTCTCAACTTTTGGTTGGGTAACAGTTATTGTTAAAAGTAAAAAATACTGTGTTTGTCGTTATTGTCATTTGTCATACTGTAACTACTGTAATTAATGGCCTCATAAAATATAACGAGCTGATAGTGCCGTTTTTACTCAACACAAATATATTAGTTGGGGAAAATAAAAGTTATTATTTGACGACAAGTCGCCATTTATGCTTTTTATTTACTGTGGGACCGCTAAGATAACATTTTTATAAAATACACAAAAAATGATTTCCTTCCGTCTACTTTTCTCAACAATGACGACACGACTGGATCGCCACCATTACCGAGCTGAAAATAAAATTAACCCCGGTTATAATATGGGAACTTTGGAGGTCTCTGGTTCAAATGAGAATGATCGCGTATGTCAACCACGATAAACTTTTACATGGTGTCCTTGACGAAAGTTAGTTTCTCTTTGGAGTATAGCTTAATCAGCGTGCTAACAGCTAACATCCTCTTTTCCTGTCTTCGATAAGTCCTAGTCTTCTCGACTGCGACATCGAACAAACTGAGCTTTACATGCCGCGTTTATCATAATCACAACTAAATTAACAACTAGAGTGCGACCAAAACAACATCAGAAGTCAAAGAAACGAATAAAATCAAGGGTAAAAGAGAGAACATTACCATCTCGGTCGGCCCGTTGTTGACAAGTCCCAAGCTACTTCCGGGTATTTGGGAGCCTGACGCTTGGGGGTGTGGTCTGTGATGTCACGTTGTTTTGTTTTTGTTTTTTAATCCTTTCATTCATAAAAGTAGTTGAAATTTGACTTAAAATAGAGTTTTCGCCTTACGACTCATATTTATACTGTACATGTGGATATAAAATGTCCAGCTGCCAAATGTGAACCGTTTAGTTTTTAACACAGGGTGTCAGTAAGGTGTGAGGGACAGCACAGCATTTGGACTTTTTCGGTGATCCACCAAAATGGTGGTGAAGTCCCTTATTCTACTATTTTAAATGTTCAGTCTGTACAGACACTTAATGTCACCACTGTTGCGGTGGCAGCGGTGTGTGGTTTGTTTATTATCACCATTAAATTATAACCCGAGTTTTCCGTTTTCAATTCAAGCAATTATTAAATATATATTTATTTTTATGAACTGAACATACTTTATATAGACATGATATGTTGATTAAATAGTTGTAGCGGGCACAATATGATTCAATACTTGTATTGTAAAGATTTATTCTAAAAAAGTATTCATTTTAATTGATCAAGACCTACCTATTGGGTACCTCGTTTCTAAACTAACAGTACACATCTCTAGTACACCAGGATATCAGTGTTGAACATCACGTTCCACTTGTATTGATTATTTTCCGGGGACATTATATTTATGTTCAATTTTTGTTTTAATAAAAATAATGATCTTTCATTAGTTTATTTGTTGGTCAAAAAGAAATGAAATCTCTCCAACCAAATAAATTCGATTTATCACATTAACTGGGTTAACCTGGATTAACGTGTTGCTGTTTAGTTGTCCTATGTTGTGATTTTCCCGTTCAGTTCCAACAGAACCCTGAGATGGATGGATATAATCCCTCTTATCTCTATTGTGAACGTTCATGTGCAGTGAATTTCTGCCTTTGTGTTTTTGGTTCATAGTACCATTATCCACGGCAAATGTGAGAAATTAGACAAGAGTAAAGAGAGTTTTCTCCTACTGACAGAACTCTGTGGGCTGAAAGAAAAAGATGAACAGAACAAGTTTTACCGCAAAGTTGAAGATACGCTAATAAATGAATAATGTTTAAATATGGTTCCTATCTTGGCCACCGAGAACTTGTCTGTGGAGTCAACGCCACTGATGTGTGCACATCTGGAGGAGTCTCGTCTCTCTCTCTCTCTCTCTCTCTCTCTCTCTCTCTCTCTCACCCTCCCTGTCCCTCCCTCTCTCAGTCCTGGTCTCTGTCGTCCCCCCTTTTCTCTCCACGTCCACATTCTGCACAGAGACAAACAGAGGTTGTTGGTGGAACACAGGTCACTGGTGAATTCAGACGTCCTTCCTTTTTGTTTCTTTCTTGTGTCCAGCTCCGCGGCAGCTGCAGAAGTTTACTCTTCTGAGTGCTCACACGCACCGTCACTGGGACCGTGTTCATGCGGACAGGACGCACTTTTCTGCCACGTTTTTAAAACATAAAACACAAGGAAATCGTTGAAGACGTCGGAGGTGCGCTGAGCTTTTATTCCCCGGTAGTTTCTGTGCTGCTGTAGACTCAGCGAGTTGTTAAGCTCCTGAAGAGAGGACTTTTGTCAGAGTTTTTTGTGGAGAGAAAAGCAGAATGCTGCTCCAGCTCTTCACCCTGGCCTCAGCTCTCTGCTGCTTCACCTCCGTCTCTGCAAATGTTCTAAAAGCTCAGGTAGGTTTTTATTTCACTTTACACAGTGTTTATCTACAAACATGTTCATAAAAGTTACGTGACACTGTTTCAGTAGACGTGCTTGTAACTTAGCAACTTTCAGATGGAAAATCGATTAAAAAAACCCCAAACATTTAATCGTGAAAACATTCATTTTTATTGTTCTATTTTTCTTTTCTTTTTTTCTTATTGGTGGCAGTTAGAAACAAAAGATACCCAAAAAAATGTGTTTGAGCAATGTTTCTCAAGTGGTGGTTGGTGACCTGAAAGTATGTCAGGGTCTGAACTCCTAGATATCTATACCTATATATCTCTCTCTATATATAGATATAGATATATATATCTATATCTATCTATCTATCTATCTATCTATCTATCTATCTATCTATCTATCTATCTATCTATCTATCTATCTATCTATCTATCTATCTATCTATCTATCTATCTATCTATCTCTCTATCTATCTATCTATCTATATATGTATATATATATATACATATATATATATATATAGAGAGAGAGAGAGAGAGAGAGAGAGATATCTACACTAGATATCTCTAGTAAGTTAGTCCTGTCTTAGTATGAGGTAATAGTCAGTCTCTTCTCCCACCTTGTGTCTAAATGTTAACAGAGAGAGTGTTTTAGAGCGTTTGCTGCGTCACTTTGTGGGGCTGTTTTCATGCTGTTTTAGAGCGTTTGCGGCGTCACTTTGTGGGGCTGTTTTCATGCATCTTTATGTAGCGAGCTAATACGTGTATATTGTAATGACAACTGTAAATTGTTGACCCTAATAGGTGGATGTGGAATACTCAAACTACTTTATGATGTAGTAGTTTTGTCAGTTGCACTTCACCAATTGACCTGCAGTTGGCATAGTTTGGCTGTTCTGAGGAGACGGAGAAGACATAGTTTGATTTCGCCTTCACCAAAGGTTGGAGCATCATAGAGTTTTGTAGTTTGACTTTTGTCCTTAAAAACAGAAAGAGTGAAAACAATGTTGTGTGAAAATGTGTTTTCATTTGGAGTCCATCTGAGCAAAAACTGATTTAACAGACTAACTAAGAGGAAAACATGTCATGTCAAACTTCTGCAGCCTCTGAAGGGGTAGGAGAGTGGGAGGAAGGAGAGGGGGTACAGTCTGCCAAGTCTCAGCTGTGCTGCTTTGTTCAGACAGAGTGGGGGATAGTGATGGTGGTGCTGACATGGGGGAGGGGGTTGTTGCACTGTTTGGACTCCACACACAGCAGCAGCAGCAGCAGGAGCAGGAGCAGGAGCAGGCCAGGAATATGGTCTGCCAAGCTGTTGTGTTCTTGTCAGACTCAGGTCCACAGTGTGTTAAAAAGTCATCTCACTGCAGACACTGAAGTCTCATCAAAACAACACACTTGTCACTGAGTCTGGTGCAGAGTGGTAAATGAGTGGTTACGACAGTCGTGGGCGCCTGCTGTCCTGGCTCCTGTTCAGCTCACCTCACAGATAACATCAACGACAACCACGAAGTAGAGTGAGTGCACAGAAACAACCCAGCATAAGTACTTAGAGCTGGGCTGATTATATAAAGGTCACTTTTCATCCTAATGTTGAATATTGGTTTCAATCTTTAAGGTCAAAGGTTAAAGTCCATTTTAAGAGGTGAGGACTTGGAAATCTATGAGATTCAAGATCTGGAAATATCTTCAAAAAAGTCAAATGCAGAACTCAATTCATATAAGAAAATTCACCAAGAGTGCTCACCCACACCAGCCAATCAGGGCGTGGATGGTCGTACTTTTATTGTTGTTTTCAGCACAGGGAGTTGGTATGATAAACATAACTGATGTTCTTTGTTTTCTCAAAGGACTTTTCTGTTGAGGAATGAGTGGCTATTGATCAACTGAGAACTTTTATTTGGACATTTGTCACAAGAAATGGATTCACGCAGCACAAAACTGGAAATGTACATATACAGAAGTCTGTGCTACAGTGGAAGGAGAAGACAGGATGCATGATAGAAGGAAGGAGGACCTTAGTCACTGACCACAAACATGTGAGTCAGGCCAGACATGGTGGATGAAGCCAGCCAGTCAGACAGTTTATAAGACTCCACAGGCCGCTGCGCTCCTGTGGCCAACATGTCGACTCTGTGATGAATGTCTGTAAACAACACAGAGACAACAGGACTGTTTACCAGCTGCAGTGTCGTCCTCGGCAGCTGCGGGATTTCGTTGTGCTATAGTGCTAAAAATGAAGACAATGCTTCACGCCATGAAATAACAAAGATGGTCACAGGAAGTAACAGCAATGTGTCAAAGGTTAGCATTTAGCGCAAAACATGCAGAAAATAGCAAATTGTCATTTATACTGACAAATAATAAGAAAAAAGCATCACATTAAAATATATTTAGCTAAAAGATAACCACACTTCTACAGGGTAGCCTCAAATAGGATGTAGTAGAAAAAAAGAAGTAGGAAAAACATTCTAAAAAAAAATATTATCTAAGAACATTTTTCAAATATTATCGTATTAGCCAAAAGAGAAGGAAAATGCTAAATGTTTGCCAGAGGTAAGGTACAGATAAGACATTAGTAAAACTAGGAAACATTAGCTAACAGTTGGACAGAAATACTCAAGTTTATTTTAGGTAAATCTGTTGAAGGTCAGCTAACAATGCTACATGTTATTAATTATCAAACTAAATAACCACCCAGAAAAAGCTAAAACGAGCTGGAAACAGTTGAACTCCCTGCTCTGAAATATTTTGTGGAAACATAAATCATGCAGAACGTAGGAGTGTGACGCTGATGCAAAGAGAGATGATCTTTAATAACACACTTCTGGATGACATCACCCTGTGATCAGCAGACAGACTGAGACCGAGTGCAGAGAAAGTCCAACAAAGTGGATCAGCACATACAACGCAGGAGACAAATCTGACCACGTGAACAAACGTCAGCAAAGTGCACAACCGGCTGACTCGAAGAGGAATTTTGTGGTTTGTCCGGCGTTTCTCAACATCTGAACATCCCTGTCTGACTTCACCACAAACATAAAAACACCTAATTCCTAAATTTTCTGTAAAGATTGAAAAACACTTCTAGTGAAGTGGAGTGTTTTTGATTACATTCTCCTTCCTCTTTGGCCTCGTCTGACCTTTTAAGGCTTAAACAAAATAAAAATGTGGACCGTGTGAGTAAAGGAAGTGGGCAGAAAAGAAAACAACATGGTTTCAAATTTAAACAGGATCTTGCTTAGTCGATAAAACCTGTCAAAAATAAAAAATAGGGAGATTTTCCCTTCAACATCTGGAGACACATGTCTGCTGATTGTGGCTCTGGCTTCTACAGATGTGGTGAAAAGACATCTGGGTCGCATTCCTTTTTATCTAGGCTGGAGTCCTTGTTAATGCAGCATCAAAGCAGAGACTAGCTGGAGAATACTGTTGCTGTGGCAGGAGGCGGCCGTCACTTAAGAACAGTCAAACAAAGAAAGTCCAGGATCAGCTTAATGTGAAACTGATGGACTGAGAGGGAGAGAAAATGATCTTCTCTGTGTACAATAAAACAGAAAGAAGAGCTCTGAGAGACAAGATGTTGGAAAGGACTCTTCATACATTTAACTACAATATTTGTAAAACTACAACACTGATATATACTAGCATTTAATAGAAAGTCTGCTGCAAATCACAGAAATTTGTTAGCCATTAGCAATTAGTCGCTAACATCAAATCCAAACTCCTTTGTTAGCAGCCAGTGGGTAGAAGTAGGAGTGCAACTGCAATTTTTGGGCCAATTCTGATTTATGATTTTTGCGTGACTGATTTTTGTCTAACCGATTTTTGGCGATTCCATTTTTTTTTTCGATTGACAGCATTCAGATATAATAAAAGGCTAACGCAAGAAGCCTATGGTTAGTGGTAACCGCTACATTAGCTCTTTCTAGCCACACTGACTGGTTAACTGGTTAACCGTGGGTTATTGTGGGTGGCTGAACAGTCAGCCTCGAAGTGATAACTCCCAAACAGTTGAACCAATGTTATAATGGTACAACAAACAAAAGTCAGAGGGAATTATAATAGTAATAGTCTAGATATTAGTCGATGCTCAAGATAGTTAAACAATAAGCAAATATCTGCTGATGACATCATTGGTGGTTGTCGCGGGTGTACCTCATAAAGTGGGCAGTACATGTCTAACACGGGATGTGGTCTAACACTAAAAGAAGCCACTGACATTTATAAGATCTGACACTTTGGTGTTTGACCACCAGGCTGTAGTTGTGGGTCCTCACCGTGTCAGAGGAAGTAGGGCCTGAGGGCGATGTGAGCTTCAGACCCTTGTGAGCAGAAGTCTCTGTGTTTTTCCGTTGGCGCTGCGGCAGAGGAACATCTGACTCAGTCCCACATATTTATATTCAGTCATCGTCCAAAACCTTTCTTTTTCCCTGAGCTTTTTCTTTAGCTCTCTCCTAATGTCTTTACCTCTCCTGCTAAAGTCACTCTGCTCTTTGGATCAGCCTCTGCTCTTCTTCTCCGTCCTGTCTGCTGCTCAACTTTACTGCGGACTTTGTCAAGGATTTCCTCAGTGCTTTTACAAAGACCAAAGTCTTTTTGACGTTGTCCCCTCTGCAGGGTTGATGGACTTCTGGCACAGACCCAGCTCTGTGGTTTAATCCAAAACTGTTCTCAAGGATTGAGGTCACAGTGTTGAGCAGAGCTTTTCTACTTCTCACGTACAGAAGTGTTTATATTTTAGAAGTTGATGAAGACCACTGCTCTGAGCCACTCTAAGATTACACACGTTGTCCTCAGCAGACTTCAGTTTGGACCGGTCTCTTCAGTTTCAGACTGGACCCAGTCTTTCACCACTGTCTATAGGTCCTGCGGGGGGAGATGGCTGTGTATCAGTGGGTAATGCTCCTGCCTTACCCCTACAGGGTTGTGGGTCTGATTCCAGACTTGGTAGACCTGTATGCCATCTCCAGATGAATGTCATCAGGACTGGAAGAGTGCTATTAAAGTGCAGACTATTTACCATTTATTAACTCCCCCATAATGCATTTCCATTTTGTGAGTGACGGCATCTGTGTTACCACAAGTAGTTTTTCTAAGTCTAGGAACTTCCGTATTGCTGAAGAAGTTTGACGTTGCCGTGGAGATGAGTCTTTTGATCTTTGTCAAACAAAAGTCTAGGTTGTTACTGACTTAAACGATTGTATATGGCCTCACTTCAACGCCTCTCTGTGGCCCAAGACGTCATCACCATCATCACCATCATCACCATCATCACCATCATCACCATCTTTGTTATCCTTCTTTAATCTCTACATTCTGTCCTGATTCCTCCCACCAGACGCCCACACCAGACTGTTTCTAACGTAATGATAGTTTGTCTTACCATGAAAAATGTTGTCATTCTTTCGCTTCTGACCACAAATCTATAAATGCTCGACGGGGCTTTTTTCTGTTGTTTTTTTTTATCTTGTTTGTAGGAAGTTTTGGTCAATGAATCCTCTTTCATACAGACCCACAGAGATAGAAAGAAATCCCAGCTCATTCTCATGTCAGTGTGAGAACAACAGCTGTGTCCTGTGATGAGGAATTTGGACCAAAACCTCAGGAAACATGCTGATCTTCTCCATTTTTTAGTTAAAGGGAGGATTTCGAAAGTCAGCAACTGACACAGAGTCATGAGTCATTTAACATGTGAGATACTTTAACACGGTCTTGTTTTTATTACATTGGACATCAATTTGGAAACACGGAGGATGGATTAATTTGTCCAAAGATGTGTTTTTTCCATTCCATTTGATCTAAAATACTAAGTGGAAAAAAACTGTTTGTAAAATGTGAGAAAACTGGACAGAAGTTCAGCTGAAGAAGAAGAAGTCAGTTTTTAGAATTGTAAGAGAGTTCATCTTTTTTAAGGTGTGTTGTGGCTCTGTTAGTCACATGGTGAGCTGAGGCCAGAGAACAAGGGTCATTTATGAGGACGTGCTCCGCCCCCTATTCCTTAAATCCAGGATTATTTAAACCAGGAGTTCATTGAATTTATCTCTGACTCTCGCTGAGTCAATCTGCCTCTGACACCAGATCTCCTCCCCCCTCTGCTCCTCTCCTCTCTCTGAGAGCTGCTAGTGTGTCCAGCGGCTCCAGTGTGGTGACACGTCTGCCTCTATAAAAACATACACACACACACACACACACACACACACTGAAGACCTCCACTTCTCTCCTCTGGTACCAAACTACACCACACACCTCCACCACCGCCACCTCCGGCCGGGGGACGCCAGGTATCCCAGCATGCACCTCCTCCCCCCTGGAACTCCCAGCCGCCTGGGTCAAAGCTTCTATTTATTCCGTCCAGTACATGGTGGGTATTGTTGGCGTCAGAGCAGCGAGGTAGCTGGGCCATGTGTGGTCAAAGGGTGGGCGGCTGGGTTCAGTAAACAGACGGCTGGGTCTGTGTGCAGCAACATGAGGTCTGAATGTACAAAGCACAGACAGTGAAACCAGACCAGTGTGACGGTAGCGCAGCAGTCAGGTCTGTTACCGTGGTGACGTGAGATAAAGGTGAGGGTCCTGTGACCCAGGAGTGACCTCAGCGCTACCATTCACCAGAATTCTGACGATGAATCTCTTGGTCCTGCTTCACCGGAGACGAGATCAGTGTGGTTCAAATAAACTCTGACCGTCTTCAGGCTCCAACACTGAAAAAGCCACAGACTTGATGGGATTATATTTAACGTCATCCTCCACGGTGACATATCCACATCCACACATGGCCATGGACCTAATGTCTGTCATCACAGTTTGAAGTTTTTCTTCTCTATCAGAGCAACGTGATAGAAGAAAGCCTGACTTATTAAATCCTAGGTCTGAAGGAGTTCTAAATCTGAAACCAGAGTCTGGTCTGATGGTGAGGCCACTGAAACTGAAGAATTTGGGCCAATTTCATTGACTTTACATGTGGTGGAGATGGAGACATAACTGTGTGGGTGTGTGGACAGATAATTAGAAGCAGACACGTTTACATTTGTGTGAATGTCATTCCAACAAGAGTGAAAAGAAGATCTGTAGTTTGATTATGTCTGTTTGGAATTACAGCCAACTGTTAGCTTAGCACAACAGACGGGAACCAGACACAAAAAAGCTGCAGCAGTTGGGTTTTTAGGAAAGATGTTTTATTACTCATTAGTACTCATTAATCCTGTGTATTGTGTAGTATTTGTTGTGTTCATTTTCCATGGCTTTTGCTAGCTAAGCTAACTATTCTTTTAGTATAAACAAATCCATCTACTTTCTGAGTTCAGGTCATCACTGATTAACATATTTATGACTGTTGGTCTGAAATGTTTCAAATATTATTATATATTAATATTGTTGTTATTGTTTACATTTTAGAGAAATTGTACTGATGATTTTTATCTTTTGTTGCTATTTTCTGAAAATATCTTAAGCAAGTTTGTCTACTTGTGGGTGTTTATTCTGCTCTGATCTTGGCTAACATTTAGGTGCGTTTGCTTTATTGCTGAACTAATTACTATTTGTGACTACATGGGATTTTTATTTTAGCTTTTTTGCATTTTTCAAGCTTCTCTCTGGTGTTGATGCTTCAGTGTGAAATGATACATCATTGTGTGAAGATGAGTCACTGTGGAGCGGAGGTGAAGGACAGACGGAGACAGGAAGAAGTTTAGGACAGATAGGGACAGGGGGAGGTGAAGGACACGTCTGACTATGTAGGGGACGTGGGTAAATCTTTGCCAAAAACCATCTAAAATAACCTAATGATGGTATACATATGGCATATATGATATAATAATAATAATAACAATAACAGTTATTGTTACTATGTTAAAGGATTATTTTGTTGTTGTTATTGTTACTATGTTAAAGGATTATTATGTTAAAGCTCCTAATAAACAACAGTCAACAGTTTAAAAACAAGTCAAAGGTTTACAGCTGGACAAACACCTTAGTCAACAAAACACCAGGGACATGAAGTTAACCTGTGTGTGTGTGTGTGTGTGTGTTTGCAATTTGACTTATCTTCATGTCTGGACCTGCCTCTCTGCAGATGCAGGGTGAATAAATGAGGACAAAAGGAATGTGTGTGTGTGTGTGTGTGTGTGTGTTTACCCATGTTGTGGTTTGTGGGGGGGGCATTCAAATAAAAGACAGGACCTTCAAAGACTAATGTCCTCTTAGTTCCACGTGGGTTTTGTCCACCACAGCAGAAAAAGACAGCCTGCTGGATCAGAAAGAGTTTTAAAGCCTCCTCCTGTCTCCTCCTGTCAGACAGAGACAGGAGGAGGTGAATGACAAAGTGAGACAGACAGAGACAGGAGGTGAAGGACAGTCAGTTCTCATTCATTGGACTTGACTTATTCATTGCAGTTTTCACACTTTTGGTGTGAATCTTTTTTTTAATTTGTTAGCGCCGCCTAGTTGTGATCTATGCCTGTCAACATTTGATTTTGTGTTGCTGTGTGTTTGTCTCACGTTATGCTCCTCGAGAGCTTACGTTTAATAGAAGCTGCTAAAGGATCTGAATCTGGTTAAGTGGAAAAACAACTCAAGGTTTCCAGTTTCAACCCTGGTTTTCTAGGGTTTTCTTTTCTATTCTCACATGTCATTCTTTGAAAACATACTTTTTATTTCATTGATGGAAACTGTGATGCCATGAAAACTATGATTCTTCCATAGAAGTGTGCTTTTGTTAGTCACATCCTCGTTTATGATGCACTCACTTCCTGTTCTGTATGTTCTGTTCCGTTCTGTTTCTTTTGAAGAACCAAAAAATTAAAGTTCTGCTAAAGTACTGAATTTAAAGTTGGTCAGCAACAATAATAAACAACACCACTGGACACTAGGGGGCCCTAAAGTGTGGTTCAGTCCAGGTGATGTGTTTTGCTTCTTTTGTGGTTCTGTGCCAGATAGAAATATCAAACCTGTATGTCTGTGTGTCTCTGCAGGCCTGGCTGCAGACCTATGGATACCTGCCTCTAGGTGACGGCAGAGCTCAGGCCATCCGCTCACCACAGACCATTGAAACTGCCATAGCAGCCATGCAGAGGTTCTATGGCTTGACCGTCACCGGCTCCATTGACACCAACACACTGGAGTGAGTCAAAGACCACTCGCTGGTCAATGTCCTGGAAATGAATCTGACTAAACGCTAAAAGTGTTATTTTTGCCTTTTTCCCAGAGCGATGAGTCGGCCACGCTGTGGAGTCCCAGACAAGTTCGGCCCGGAGCTGAAAACTAACCTGCGACGGAAGAGATATGCTGTACAGGGTCTGAAGTGGGACAAGTCTGAGATTACCTTCAGGTCAGACAACACAGTCACAGCCCTCTCACCTCAGGGCAGTCCATTAGTTTATAGGTTACGTCTCAAAATAGGTGTCATTTCACCTACTGTCAGAATTAAAGCTGTTCTTGTCATCTGTTAGCTGCCAGCAAGTTAGCATAGCTACATGATGTTCTTTTAACTGGTTATAAAAACGAGATACACACTCTCACACGTGTTGGAGCATAATTATGATACAAGTACAAACAGAATGCAGCTAGCCAACAGCTAACATTTGTTAGCCTCCAGGTTAACAAAGCCACTTTGAATCAGACTTTCACAAAAATTGTGTTTTCTGTCACACCCTTTGGTCACACTGAGTATTTCTCGACTTTTACAACAGCATACAGAACTACACGCCCAAGGTCGGGGAGCATGCCACGTATGAAGCCATCAGGAAAGCCTTTAGAGTGTGGGAGAGCGCCATCCCGCTAACCTTCAGGGAAATCCCCTACAGCCAGATCAGAGGCAAAGTGGACAAGTACGCCGACATCATGCTGTCCTTCGCAGATGGGTTCCATGGAGACAGCACGCCCTTTGACGGCGAGGGCGGATTCCTGGCTCATGCCTATTTTCCTGGAAATGGAATTGGCGGCGATACGCACTTTGATCTCGCCGAGCCGTGGACCACTGGAAACGTTGACCAAGGAGGTAAAAAAAAAAAATTAAACACATTTTTGCCACAATTAAATCATCTTTTAGCCGATTGTTAGCTTTTTCTGGGCTGAACCTTTGTGATATTCAAAGCTAACATTAAGCTAGTTTTCCATATTTACTGCTAATCCTTTTCTTTAGCTTTCACATATTTTCAAATGTTTTTTTTAATATTTCATTTCACTTTTTTTCTCTCGTCTCCAAAGGGAATGATGTTTTCCTGGTTGCGGTCCATGAGCTGGGTCATGCTCTGGGTCTGGAGCACTCCAACCACCCGTCCGCCATCATGGCCCCCTTTTACCAATGGTTTGAAACAGAAAACTTCCAACTCCCAGACGACGACCGCAGAGGGATTCAGGCCATTTACGGTAGGCTGATTGTCAACGACCTGTTAAGCTTTAACTGAAATCATCAGCTAAATATCTAACTTCATTTCTTTGTCTTTCACTACAGGAACCAAGTCTGGTGCTCCTCCACCGCCTCCTCCTCGGCCCACTAGGCCGTCTGTCCCTGACCAGCCAGATCATGGCCCAGACGTCTGTGAGGGACACTTTGACACCATTGCCATCTTGCGGGGGGAGAAGTTTGTGTTCAAGGTAGAATAGATGTTTTTTTTTCAAACCAAATCCATCTTCTCCAGCATCTTCTAAAGAAGCGGCAGCATTGATTTCCGTATTTTTTGATGTTGTGTTTCAGGACAACTGGTTCTGGCGTGTTCGTAACAACAAAGTTCTTCCAGGGTACCCTATGACCATCAGCCACTTCTGGAAGGGCCTGCCTTCAAACATCAACGCCGCCTATGAGAGGGATGATGGGAAGTTTGTCTTTTTCAAGGGTAGGTTGCAGACATCACTGCAGCAGAGATAGAGATGAGATGTTTGGCTCCATTAGTCACAATCTGACTCCGTCTCCAGGGGACAGGTACTGGGTTTTCTCTGAGGCCAGCATGGATAAGGATTCCCCGAAGAGCCTGAAGGACCTGGGTACTGGTTTACCCAGAGACAAGCTGGATGCTGCTCTTTACTACACTCCAACAGGACAGACTTACTTCTTCAGAGGCAACAAGTGAGTCAACACAGTTCATTTGTTAACAGCTAAGACCACTAACACCTCACAACATGTATGTTGTGGAACACGTCTGTGTCGGTGTTCTGATGACAGTGGCAGCTGGGCCACGTGTGGGCTGTTGCAGCAGCAGATGTTGAGAAACCACAGTTTTTTTCCATCTTTTTATCTTGGTTTTCGGGCAGCATTCTTGCGGGGATTTAATCCTTTCCTTGTCTTTGCTGTTTGTGCC
>NC_024307.1:27084514-27091021 GCF_000523025.1 Cynoglossus semilaevis | reverse complement strand
TTGGCCTCTGTGCATTTCCCTGAGTTTGTTGACAGCAAAATTCAACATTTGACTCTGACTCTGATCTGACCTGATCTTTCCCAGGTGATCTAAGATTCATATCATTATTAAAGAGAAATGTTTTTCAGGTACTTCACAGTGGAGCCGCTCTGGAGTATATGACCCACAGGAAACAACAACACATGACACTGTGTCTCTGTGTACTTCACAGGTATTACCGCTTCAACGAGAAGACCCGCACGGTGGACAGTGGCTATCCGAAGCCCATCAGCATGTGGAACGGAGCACCAGACAACATCAAGGCTGCCATCATGAGTGAAGATGGATGTGAGTTTAGACGTCTTAGAAGTAAATAGTCCAGAGTCTGGACAATAGGTAGACTGGGTCATTAACAGAAGCCATCAGGTCGAAGACCAATCAGGAGGGAACGGCACAATGACTTTGTATGTTGACTGGTCGTACAAAAACAAGGGCTACCAGTTCAGTGTGAGCCAGTGATGCCTTAACTGTCCAAGAGAAAGTAAGACTCAGAACATGACCTAATGCTGTGTTCATCGTTGTCGTGTTTATGCAACTATATTTCCGCTAATGCTTTAAATTCGGTTCTCCGTGCTCACTGAATGAAGCCAATGATGCCTGCACCGTCTCGGGAAAAAACAGATTGCGTTTCCTGATCCTAGCTTTTGGTGTTGATACATCTCAGTTGCCCTTTGCGGGCTAACAACAATGACATGTTAGCATGGTCAATAACCTGTGAAGAGCTGCAAAGATGTTTGAAGAATTACATACCCCGCCTGTTTATAACATGTCAGCTAACTTTTCATGCCTTGTTCCTGCAGCTTACACGTACTTCTACAAAGCTAACAAGTACTGGAAGTTCAACAACCAGTACATGAAGGTGGAGTCTGGTTACCCCAAGTCTGTGCTCAGGGACTGGATGGGCTGCGACAGCGAGGAGCCCAAGAAGGGCAGAGAAGAGGAAGTGATCATCATCGAAATGGACGAGTCGCAGGGCGGGGCGGGGCCCGTGGCTGTAGTCATCCCTGTCCTGCTGTTGGTGCTGGTCGTGATCACTCTGGGAGTGCTTTTGTTCTTCAGGAAGTACGGCACGCCTCGTCGCCTCCTCTACTGCCAGAGGTCTCTCCTGGATAAGGTGTAGACGGAGTGTGGACAGGAGACTGACAGACTGCCCGACAGAGGGACTGAGAGACAGGACGAGGGCCAAGCGGAACCAAATAAGTTAGAGAAAGTGAAGAGGAAGCAGGAAGAAGGGAGGGTGTGTGTGGTTTGTATGTGCCACCAAAGTAAAAGAGAAAGGCCCTAAAAACTGAGAATCAGGAATTTGTGTATTTGTATGTTAAGTGTGTACTGGTGTGGTTCTGTGAAGACACGTCTTCTTCATGGACTTCCCTCTCAGAGAAACACCCCACCTATGCTCCCTCCACCCTAAATGGACAACTTAACAGCTTAACAACTGTCTGATCCCTTAAAGCTACAGTCCGTAATTTTCTTTCTGGTTTGCCTAATGTTCCAGCAGTTGGTTTCTTTGTGGTTGGAGCGCCACAGGTAGACAGACGAGCCACTGTCACCCTCCGACTGGAACATATTTTTCTTCTATTCCAAACTTTCTTAATCAATGGTTAGTGTTTACAAACTGCACATTTAAGAAGTTGCATTCCAGAAAAAAAAAAAACATTTGGACTCAGGTTTTGAGTTTCACTAGCAGGAACTGTTCTTGACATTTGGACTGGAGTTTCACTAGCAGGAACTGTTCTTGACCTTGAAAAAATCATTTCCAATGGGATTATTTTTATTATTATTATTTTAAAAATTTCCATTGTTTTTTTTTATAGTTTTCCTAATTGAAATGCAATGCTTTAGTGGAATTGTTAAAGTGGAAAAGTTAAAGGCTGTGGTTTGTTGGCACAGACCACTGAGTTGATCTGGGTGTCAAACCTCTGGTGCGTTCACACTGAACACAATCAGAAAAACAGCTTTGTGAAGACGCCACAGCAGCTGAACGAGGTTAAAACCCCTGGTTAGTTAATTTGTCCAGGTTGACCTCGCTCTCTTTACTTGACCTGTTCCATTTGTCCAGGTTGAAGTCCCAACAAGACCTCGCTCTCTTTACTTGACCTGTTCCTTTTTATCCACTTTGTACGTCGGCTGTGGCTCACGGCCGTGCCGTGCTCAGTGTGGACGCCCAGCACTGATTTCCCAGCAGTGATTCATCTTTAACTCATCCTCCCAATTGATCCTATTCAGTCAAACGGCCTCTGATTGGTTGATTCGAGCACATGTACTTTAGCTTGTGTAAAGACTTTGTTGAGAATGTTACGTGTAGGGCTTTTTATCAATGCAAAAACCAATAGTGAAATGTTAATAAATGTAACAGGTACTGAGATATGTACTACTAGGATATCGGTACTTGTGTTTTGTATCATGTACTCCATACCCAGCCCCAATATGGCTAAAGGTGAGCTGCATTTAGCATAGCAGAGTAAATATCACATCCCCGGGTTAGAGCTGATCAGTGACGATTTGTTACAGAAAATTATTCAATTAGTTCGATTCCAGAAAAATCCAGGCTTTATTCAAGGCTAGTTGACGGCTGTAAAAATTAGAAATTTAGGGAAAAGGTCTTCTTTTAGTGCAAGCATATAAAGAAAATTTAAATGATTAGGTTAAAAAAGAAGTGATGACCAACCTATAAAACATTTTCTGTTTTTTAACAGTTTCCAAAAGACGCATTTACTGTCATTTTTTTATTTCTAACATCATTGGGACTTCCATCCATGCACCTCCTTCAGTCATTTATAATCTTCTATTTTCCTCTCAGTGGAATCATAATGTACCAAAGTGGAGTGAACCTGAAGTCATGAAGAACACAGTCAAAAATAGAACTTCAATCGGATCTACTTGACTTTTTGCAGCCCTTCGTCTCCATTCAGTTTTTAAACGCGCTCAGTGGTTTGGTTCTGAAACACTGCAGTCGATCTCTTACTGCCGCAGGCTGAGTTTTCAACAATATGGTGCAATTTAACTTGATTATTATTGTTGCTGTTGTTGTTGGGTACATTGTTATTATAATTATGGTTATTGTTATTATTGTTCTCCTGCTCTACCTTCTATTTGCTCTTTGTTTTTTTGTACATTGTCATTGGGAGTCCTGCTGGACAGAGGCAAATACATGACAATGGTGGAAATAAAATTCCCATTTACGTTCGGCATGAGGTGAATCAGACTCAAGTCCAACAGAAAAGAGAAACACAAAACCCTAATGTTATTTATGAATTTAACCACAGTGGTGCTCAATGTTTTTCTCTCATTTCTTTTTTTTTTACTAAGTCAAATTCAAGGTGAATTGATTTTGTTTGTAACAATGATAATGGTAATGATATTTATAATGATGATCATATCAATAAAGTGGAATGAGATTTTTTTTCTCTGGTTGGTTTACTTTGTGTTTTTCCTCCACAGTTCTTCGTCTCCTCTCCCCTTTAATACACATCGTCACCGTCTCTTCAGTCCCAGAGTTTGAGCTTCAGTCTTCTCAGACCAGATCATCTGAACTTGGACTTTTTCTTGGTCTGAACCTCACAGTCCGGTCCTGAGCTGGACCTGAGTGATTCTGGTGTTTGTCCACTTCAGTTTTGTCACTAGTGTCTCAGCAGTTCTGATACCAGTAAATTACCAGGAATATTGATCTTCTACTTCTTTTACATCCTGGTCCTTCACATTTGGAAATGTCTTGATCCAAACTTCCATGGTGATTTGCCATGGTGAACTATACCACCCCAATATCTTCTGGACAGTGGTTTGGTAGGAGAGTAGATCACAAAGATTTACCGCCACTCACTTATTAAAAACAACACTGATTATTTCATTCAAATCATTATCTTCTGAAATTACCTCAAAAAACAAAGCAACTAGTTACATGGCCCAAAGTGTTCCTAAATGTTGAAGGTTGGAGTCTTTGTCTCCTGACATAACCAGGTCAGAGCTGGATCTTTTATTGCCGCGCTGCCAGGTCACAGATGGAAACATCTGGATACAGTTACAGTTACAGCCATGGTTGTTTTGGACCAGCAGCATGTGGAGCTGTGTTTTTAGGAAAAAATTATGGAATGGTCACATTTTCTTTTCACAGAGAAATCAGTTCCAGCTGAGCATCTGGGATTCTTGAAACATCTGAGGGTGGTGGGCCGGGCCAGCTGTGGCCCGTTACACCCCTGCCTTATTTCAATTCAAAGAAGTGGAGCAGAGAAAGGAAGAGGAGAAGGCAATGTTGAAGTGATGAAGTTAGGGAGGCAGAACGTATTGGTGTTGAATTTCCATTCAAAAGTCCATCCTCTTTCCTCTCCTTCTCCCCTCAGCCATCTTTCTGTTGGTCTCCTCTTATGTGTACGTGGGTTTTAGATAAAGCCTAGGTAACTGTCAGCATCAACAACAATCACCAACAACCTTTGATTTCTTGGACCTCTGAATAGAAATCTGATCAAGACTGACCGATGAGAAGGGAAAGAACCACAGCTGCTCTGCTGCTGTGCCCCCCCTCCCTCCAACACCGTCACCAGTGAAGCCAGGTTTGTCCAAAACACAGTCTGTGCCCCCCCTCCCTCCAACACCGTCTCTATACTGTTACTGTATAATAACTGTAATAAATGTGATTCTTCTTTTCTTCTTCTTCTTCTTCTTCTTCTTCTTCTTCTTCTTCTCAAAAACATAGGAGATGCTGAGAAGCTGGGGGATGTTTTTCAGATGTAGTCTGTCGGTTACTAAACATCTGCTCCTCTACTTTCCTGCATCATAGGCAAACTCTGTCCTCCGTCCGTCTGTCTCCCAGTCTCTCTGCTCCAGTGTCGCCTGGTCTTTCCATTTGTCCTGCAGATTAACTGTTGTGACTGAGTCTCCTCTGAGGAGTCAGATACTTCCCACCACCCAATCTGTCTTCTCCCATGGTGCACTGCTCCTGACTTTTATCTCTTCTACAGCTGGCCCACAGCAGGCGGAGCCCTGATTTCCAACTTTCGTGTCTTTTCAGAAGTTTAGTTGGAGTTTGACTTCCTTGACTTGCATCTGTGATTTCCCTCTGGTTGGTTGGTGAAGCGCAGCTTCCAGGTCACCACTGCGGCACAGTTCAGGGGTTTTTGTGTGAAGGTGGTGACGGATGTTTGGCTGCATTTCCTTCACAAAGACCACACCAGGACAAACAGTTAAAGAAGTTGTCAAACTTCTCAACAAATTTGTCATAACCCTCGTTTTTGAACTCTATTCTTGGCATCTCCACCTTTCCATCTGTTGTCTTCCCATTCCTCCACCCATCCAGAGTCCACCAGGCTAATATAACTGAGCTGGAGCTTTGGAATGATCTTTTTTTCCCTCCAGAAAAGGTTACTGTTGTTTTACAGGACATGTTGAAGAAAGTCTGAGAGCTGCCTCAAAGGTCAAAGGGTCACCTGTGGAAGTCTGTTCATCCAGAAGACACACAGAGGAACAGTCAGAGAAAATGTCTGAGAGTTCTCCTACCAAAGCCCCTGCACTTCTTCTCTTGTTTTTCTGAAAAGATAATGTCTTTGCCTCTCCCTCCTCCTCCTTTATCTCCCTCTCCTGTCAGCCATTTTTCAGCTCAACTTTACAGTGTGGGAGGGCGAAGCAGCAGAACCACCTTGAGGCTCAGCACTCCTCTCCTTCTCCGTGCCAGGCAGGAAGTGGTCAAGGCAGCTGCTTACAATTCAAACCTGAGCCTGAGTTTGTGTGACCTACATTACTGTGTGGCAGCCACTAACTTTCTACTGTAACTTTCCTTTCCCTCCTTCAGCTCAGCTCCAGTTCAAGCTCGGTGACTATTACAGTCACCGAGCAGCAGACTTTGTGGCACGGTCTTTTCCGTCCTGTGCTGATTTATCTTCTACTTGGCCATAATTTGGTAAATACAAGATGTTACAGCTGCATGCTGGGAAAGGAGAGATCAATGTAGCACTTCAGGTGTATGTGCTGTATTTGACCAGAGGAGGCAGTAGTTGTTCTCTCAGTTTAACTACACCTGCTGCAGTGTAAAGAAAAGCCAGGGTGGGACCTGCTGCTAAATGTGCCTGAACTTTGTAGTATGCATTGAAAGTACCACAGTAACAGGACAGACAGATACAGAACATGAACTGAGGACTACTTTGTGTCCTAGCACTGTCCACATCTGTCTCCTATTGAAAATATCTGGCGAATCAGTGGACAGTGACCACTGACTGTCCAGTAGCTCCAGTCGTTGATACTTGAGAATAAGGATGGACAAACCTCTTTGTTATCCAGTAGGTAAACGTGTCTGTCAGTGGCTGAACTTTTTAGATGGTTTCTGTGTGTACTGTATAAACTTCTAACTCATATTATCAACCCTACTGACATCTTTTACTGTATATTTTGCCCTTCGATGCACAAGATGCCCCACAAACCAGGAACACCCAAGTCAGGAAGCGGTCTTTGCTGAATCAGACCCTGCACAAAACCCCCAAC
>NC_024307.1:27082974-27084493 GCF_000523025.1 Cynoglossus semilaevis | reverse complement strand
GCTCCCCCCCCCCCCCCCCGGAGCCCCCCCCCCCCCCCCCCCAGCCCCTCCTTTCCTCTGTCCCTGTTCTGTTGGTAAAAAAACTGCAGCAGCAGCTTCTTTCAGCCGATCCTTACAAAAAAGACAAACCACGTCTGTCTCACCCCTCACTCCTCTCCACACTTTCCCTTTCTTTCCTGACAAACTGACCTCACCTTACACCCGCACCTTAGTCTTCCCCACCCCTAAAACATCCGCCTCCCGTCCTTTCCACCCCCCCCACCCCCTCCCCTCCCGTCCGTTGCTGACTCCTGCACAATAATAACCCACATCTGGTTCTCGTTTACCATAAAACCAAAACAAGGCTGAGGGGAAGGGAGGAAGGGGAGAGACAGAGGGGCAGGATGGGAGGAGGAGAAAGAGATTTGCAGAAAGAAGCAGGATGTGAAATGATGGTGAGTCTGGAGAAAGAATAAAGAGTTGGATTTCTGAGTGTGGCTGCAGACCTGCTCTC
Organism: Cynoglossus semilaevis; assembly: GCF_000523025.1. Lineage (NCBI taxonomy): Eukaryota > Metazoa > Chordata > Actinopteri > Pleuronectiformes > Cynoglossidae > Cynoglossus > Cynoglossus semilaevis. The sequence continues at coordinate 27,084,000 of NC_024307.1, read as the reverse complement.
AGATTCAGTCTGAAGGTCTAGTTGTCAGAAGGAGAAAAAAAACTGGAGTGGATTGTGTCACGTTATTTTTTCTTCACCACTCTTGTGAGTGTTGTGGTCGGCTCTCCGTCCTCTGATATAATAAAGGCCCGAAACTTTTGGGTCAAATGTGTGGGAAGAAAAAAGAAAACTCCCATCGCCACAGAAAAGAATCTGCAACTCAGCGGCTCTTGAACCCTAATTACAGTGGGGCTTTGCTGAAGTCTGCAACAAGACTCAGGCAAAAAGAACAGACAGAAATGTGGAGAGGAAAAAAAAAAAGGAGCGAGGTCTTACCTCACTTTGTAAATAGTCTGTCAAAAAAGTCCAAGTCACTCAGGAAATGCTGCTGACTCAAGAGAAGCACAGCTGCTCCAGGTTCAGCTCAAAACTTCAGGTTTCAACATCAGGATTAGACTGAAGAAGGGGACGTCTGAGCACATTCTCATGGACGCTGCTGTCAGAAGTAAAGCCAAGTGGCTTTGCAGCTATAACTTGAGGAGAGAACAAAAACGACATCACTATGTGGAGGACAAAACTTTCTGCTAACTTGGCTGCAGTCTGTTCATTACGATTCCAGAAACAATCCAGGGTTTTTCCTTACAGTCACTGCAGTACAACTTTGAACTGAAGACCAACTTGGTTCAATAGTCCTCACTTCTGACTTGTATATACTGTATTTATGACTTACGTTCAGCGTTTACTGGGCTACATTTAGTGTTGTGGAAAGTGTTTAGCTATCCTTGTCTAACTGCAGCTGTGTGTTTAAACTGTAATTTACTGTGATAAAGCACATTGTACCAAGAGTTTGGTTATGTTCCAAAATGCCAGCCTTGGTTTTTGCTAATACTTTGGCAGGTGAACTTTTAGGGTTAATTTGTCACAAGTAGCACTGACATTTAGATCTGGTAATCCTTAGTCATGTAACTGGTTTCTAATACTGTTTTGTTACAGTTTTTGTATATTTTTAAGACTCCAGCTAACCTTTGGCCATTTTCTAACCTGAAA
>NC_024307.1:27080867-27082936 GCF_000523025.1 Cynoglossus semilaevis | reverse complement strand
TCAGTGCAGTATTTTTCAAACACAGCTGACAGTGACACACAGACTGAAAACACAGGAAATCTTCTCAGATAAAACGGAGTTCCTGAATCAGCTCCTCCCTTCTTCTGAAAACTAGAAAACTCCTCTCATCAGACAAAATGGCGTTTAAATTTCTTTGCTGCCTCAAGAAATTGCATTGCTGCCCCCTAATGGTAATTGAGCGACATTACATCTGAAGAAAACGTAATTCGCTGTAAAATGACAGCCTCTTTACCCTTAAAGAACACTCGAGCACTGGCAGCTTTGTTTTTTGAGGGTTTTTTTTTTTTGTAGAAATATTACATTTCAATAAACAAAATATGAACCAGGAGGACACACATACATCTTTAAACAAACATAAATACATATGCACCAGAGTGAAGTTAGTGAGTATTTTTTTTCTTCAACAGTTTTCCTTTAGGTTTGAACAGCAGAGACTTCCTTTGCTCCTCTTGTTGTCTAGTCTCAATCAGTTTGTCCTTCCACACCTGGATCCCTTTGTCCATTTCTGAGTTCAGCATCACAACACGTCGCTTTGGAAGAAAGCATTTTTTATTCGACCAATAATCAGATGGAGAATGATGACATGTGTAGAAAAATACATAGGATACTCACAGCTAAATCTTCTCTCTCCTTCTTCCGCCTGAGCTGGCCTTTCAGAGGCGGAGCTGGTCGTCCATCTGCGTACCACAGATGCATTTACACACAAACTCAATTCGTAGTTTTCACTTTGCTCCAATAATGACATTACTTTTTACATAAAAAGTCAGTAAATTGTAAATTGCTTGTAACAGTAAAAACTGACAACATACCAGCAAATGACCAGTCAGGCAGATCTGTCAGAGGTCCGTACTCTGAGTTACTTCGTGCAAGACCATGTCTACAAACAAAATCATTGTTACATGCTACAAGAATTCATCTTTCGAGGGGGTTAATATGATTCAAAGTTAAACAAACGTACAGTAGGTTTCACTACAGAAAGATAAAACATTAGTACATCCCTCCATTTCTGTCAAGCAAAATTAAGAAAATTATATTTTTTATATATATCTTTTGTGCCAACAGTTTTATGATTTTTTTTAATTTAATGCAAGTAATATTGTGTCACATTAGTAACATGTTTTCCCCTTCATGCCACTTTGCAACAACATTTTTTTCTCTATAATCTGAGGAAAAGTCTTTGAATTAACACAGACAATAGTACTGTGTAAATAGAGTCACTCAGTGTAACAGTACTGTTACTTACTCTATCCTCCACTTCTGTCCAGCCTGAATTGAACATGTAGTGCTGAAGTGTCTACTTTGATTCCTAAACGCTGTAAACACACATAAAAGGAGAGAAAACACAAATCAGAGAAACAGAATAATTCAAAGTCTACTACTACCACCAGGTAGTACCATTTTGTTGTTAAATGAAATAAAGAACAAGGCAACCAACACTACAGTGAAACAAAGTCATTCGAATCAGTCATAACTTGACTGTGGCTAACTTAGCCTTTAGCATTAGCCAAGTGTCCGATTGATAATATTACGGAAAGACAACACAGACGATACCGTAAACGGTTCCAAATAAGAGAGAGCAGACATTGTTAGTAAGATGATTGTGTGTGTTTAAGACCCACGGACGAGCAAACAGTAAATACAGTTAGATAACATATAAAACGACAATATTACCCGAACGGCACAGTGTCCTTATGGCGGCCGCCATCTTTATCTGCATTCAAACAGTTGACCAGCAGGCGGTGCCGAAGACGCAGCAACATCGACGTCTCGAGGAGTGTATTATGAGTTTTTTAAAAATGTATTTTTGATTTATTTAACAAAATGCTTTTAAAGGAAGAGGTTCCACCTAATGATAAATGTGTTCAATGTCCTTAAAACACCAGAATGAGCCATCGTTAATTAAATAACAAGCAGGTCTTCTTTCTATAGCCGCCATTGATTTTTACATTAGGTTACTGTGGACCAACTAAAAAGCTGTTAAATAAAACAGAAGGCTACAACACGGTCCCGTATATAATAAGTCTAGAATGGTGAGATGCCAAGTTTGT
>NC_024307.1:27078708-27080790 GCF_000523025.1 Cynoglossus semilaevis | reverse complement strand
TATACATTCTTTGCTGCATCCAGAACTGACTGCTTTGTAGGGTGAAAGGAACTATGATTAAGAGAGGAGGTTAACTTTAAGCAGTCACCAGGCATGGGTAAATATTCGTCCATTAACATGACAACGACCAAAACCACAATTTGTATTGTTTTAAAACTTCTTACAGAAAAGAAAACACAATGTAACTGACTGTTCTATGCAAGGCTTTGATTTTTGTATGATAGAAAATCTCTGGAGTTAAAGTATTTGAAGTAATTTCCGAGAAAAATATGTATTGGTTTATTATTGGGTAAACTTCTGTTTCAAAGTTAAGCCATCATAAACCTTGTTAATGTGGGAATTGACAGTATTTGTTTAACACTATTCGAGGAATTGTTGAGTGGTGGCTTTACTTCATCTGTCTGTCTCTATAGTATATCATATAATTGAGTGTGTTGAGCAGCAGCCAGTATTTCAAAGTGTTGTTTTGTGTGAATCTGCATCTGCTGCTGCAACACTAAGCCCAGAAGAATTTCTCTGTTGGTTTTTCAGACAAGTTTCCACTCGCAGACAGTGAGCTGGAGAGTCTGAGGTCTGCAGCTGCAGCAGCTGCTGCTACTGCTGGAAGGCCTGGCTGAAGGCTACGTACTGTACACACTCACCAGCCAATCCATGAGCTACAACTGTTTACCTGTCTGTTAATGCAAATGTTAAATTAGCCAAAAGCATTGTCAATATGACCTATTGAATTCAAACAAAGTATGAAAATAAAGTCAAATGATTTTTTTCTGACTTTAAACATGAAATACTGCAGATTTTAGTGCCAGAAAGGATCCACAGCATTCATGGATGACCAGTCTTTGGTTATTTTATGTGTCCTATAATCATTCTAAAGGTTTACAACATATAGTCTAAAAAGTAAAATATCCTCCAAGTGGCTTACTATTCTATACGTGTGCTGTGATACAATCATGTGACTGTACAAAAACTTAAGCACAAGTTGATCTAGGACTAGAAAAATTGAGTGCATGCAACAGACATAATAATTTGATTTGACCCATTTTTAGATGTTATTTATTATGACATTTTTTCTCCAAACATGGCACAATTAAAAATACAATTGAGCAATTGTTGCTTTATAACAACACTTTGTAATGTTAGGAAAAAGTTTGAAAAACAGATTAAAGTATCATTGTTGGAAGAATTAAGTTGATATTATTTTATTTTATATTTATAGTATCTTTTGTACCAACAGTTTATTATTAATTCATTATAGGAGCATGTTTTTTTCTTCATGCCATTTTGCATCAACATTTTAGTTAATCAGACATTGTTGTCATGTACACCACATTAGTGATTATTATTGATTGACTAGCTTCCCAATGCCAATAAACCTCTAGCTTGCCCCCGATCCTACCCCATCAATGGTGCCCTACCCACTGAGGGAAACCAGCTCCTTAGTTTGAGAACCACAGTATTACCTCTACATGTTTATACAGTGTTATAGGGAATTTGGATCCGTTTCTGGAACTTGGTAAAATGTTAGTTTTGGACTTTCTATAGAAGTGAACTGTACAAGTAAGTCATTGGCGATGTTTGGACTAAAACACAACGTTGAACCAAGTCGTTCGAGCCATTATTATCCCTCAAGTCTTCAAACACTGCAGGGCAAACCGTTGGACACGGGCGTTTGTTTGTTTTTCTATCAGGACAGTTGCCAGTTTTGCTGCGACCGTTAAACTGCCACACACATCCACACACACCCAGCGCCAGAGTGACCGGAAGTAGATGTGACTCAGTTGATGTTTACTCTTCAGCAGCGTCCTTGGAGAAGCTCAGACACCGCGAAAAAATCCAACCAAACCGCGCCGACAAACTCCCCTACACCCACCGTGTGCCTGCGCGCATTCCTCAGGCTACTGGTCCAAGAAAGTAGTGCCTGAGCAACAGGTTTAATGAAGACAAGCGGAGCGCAAATACTATTGTATCTATTATTCATAGAATTTTATTTTACACTGTGTAAGACCAGGATAACATGTTTTCTTTTTCATTGACAGAAAAATCATGCAAATATTCACGAGTCTATTGTGAGTCACCAAAAAA
>NC_024307.1:27027798-27078678 GCF_000523025.1 Cynoglossus semilaevis | reverse complement strand
AAAATGTGAAATATTATAAATATGAAAGTAGGAGAGAATTCTACTCTTTGATTCTTCGTTCTCTGTTAACCGCAAGAATAACGCGGTTAGTTTATAAAAAACCCCATTGCATTTTATCACTAGATGGTGCCAAAAATAACATTTCCAAATTCAAATTAGCCAGCTCAAACCTAGATAAATGAACAATTTTATCTTTTAAATTAAACTTACTATAATGTGAAGTGACAAAGTACTTTAAACAATACATGATGAAGCAGGAATCGCGTTTTATACAGCAACGTCTGCTAATTCACTTGACTTTCTAAAGCACGTGTTTTATATGAAAAGAAAATCTTGAGTGTTTAAATTTGTTAAACTTTTAATTTCCTTTCAGATTCTGTAATTTGAAAGTTTCTGTGGTTGTTATTTCTGGGTTAAACTACAGGAGCTTCTGGCTAATTACAAGGTACGCATGGTGACTATTAGCCACACACTTTCAGTAATAGCTATTTCTAGCATTACTTTACTGTTACTACTACTACTACTACTACTACTACTGTTAGTGGGCTAACTGTAACTGTTAGCCCACTGTTCACATCTTGAAGGACAACTCTACTCATTTAGGACATTACATGTTTATAACCAAGTGATTAAATACATTTAGTCCTTAGAGACTTTTTAATGTTTTATATTAATATACATTTTTGCAGCTAAAGTGAGACAGTTTAGTTCTTTCAGACATCAAGGCTTGAATCTAAAGTGACTCCAGACATGAGCTCAGTGAAAGGAACCTCACTTTGAAACATTCAGCTCGTTTCCTAAAGAAACAACTGAACGTTGGGAAATTGTATTCGTTTTTTAGCAGGTCTTTAAAAGGGGGGTCTCCCTCTTCCTTCTCCTCCCCCTGCTCCTCCTCTGAGGACTTTTATATTGTTGCGTATGAATGACGACAGAGCCATGTCTGGTGGAAAGGTGTTCCGGCCTGCTGGAGGATCCAGCCGCCCCTCACTGATAAAGGACCAGTCAGGAGTCAAGCTGTAACTACACGCAAGCAAATAAGAGCAGGTTACTTTCATAATAAAACACCCAATTTTGTTATCATCCTAACTATTATCGGCCTGACGTTTAAAGATACACGTTTGGCTTTTTTAATTATTGTGTCGAATAGAGCTGTGTCGAATAGAGCTGCTGCTCTGAGTGTGTTTTCTTTTTACGAAGGCTTTTGCCTAGTTTTGTCTTGTGTACGAACGTAAACGTTCTGTTGAGACACTTTGTTTTGAAAAGCTGTAGCCGGAAGCACCTCCTTCCGCCACCTTTAACTCGACACCGTTGAAGGGGGAAAAAGGGAAAAAGAGGGGGGAGGTAAGTCATTATTTAGGGGGAAGAAAGAAAGAAACAAAGTTGTCGACCGTGGAATGCACACGGGGAGTGATCTTTATTTATCTCCAGAGGCTCTTTGAGTCCAGCGCGGCTCCGCAGGGAGCAGAAAGTAACGGGACACCGGTTTCCCGGCTCATTGTTCCCGTCCGCGTCTCCGAAACTTCTCCGCTACTCCTGGGAATCCGAAGTCCGGGAATTTTCTTTGAAAAGCGGGGATGATAATAGCAGCCGAACGCAGGCGAAGGATCTGGAGAGTGCTTCCGTGTGTTTCCTGTTGACGTATTTTAAGTTTTAAATATTCCTTTTCACGTCTCTTTTTAAAATAGTTTTATTCCTAAGCACGTTCTTTCCGGAGCTGAATGGCAGGGCTGGACTTTGTGTGTCCAAACGGATTTATTTTCTTGTCTACACTGGAGACCACATGAAGAAGAAACTGTAACCTTCCACACTTTTCAAACTCCACGTTTTAAGTAACTTCTTCTGAACAAGTCACACTGGATTACAACAACATAAAGCCGACTTTTCCTGAAGAAGAGTTCGGACTGTGGGAGGATGCAGATGTGGAGCCACACGAGGGGCCACAAAGGAGGCCCTCAGCGACTATAGGTCACTCGCAAGTGTCCTGGATCTTTGCGTATGTCCCTTTCTCGTCTGAGGTTTGAGGTGAATTCTAACTCATAATCCGGATATTAATAATCTGATGGATTGTTCTTGGACACGTCTTACCTGCGCCTTTGGATGTTTCACACAAAGGAAAACCATATGACTCACCTTAGTAATGTAAATCAGCCATGCAGTTCTCTTCCTTAAATCCATCTTTATTTATCTGATTCATATTTATTTACATTTACATCGTGTGTATGTGTAAAATAATTGATGAGCTACAGAAAGGCCAGTATTTTTCCTATTTAAAAGTTTTCTGCTGTACTTCGTCGTCTACCCCCACACTGTATTTGACCGCATTAATCTGTAACTTCAGACGTGAAGCTGCAGGGACTTGACTTTTGCCTAGACAGGTATTTAAAGGAAAATAACCAAACAGCACCAGACACGACGAGGCTTCACCATGGATAGACCGATAAGCAAGTTATTGGAGAAGTTAAAGCTAACCGACTCGGGCAGTGTGAAATTCAACAGTTCCAAGAAAAAACAGGACTCTGCCAACAATGCTAATAACAGCAATGCCAACGCTGGCAGCTCAGCAGGAGGTGCTGGAGGAGGTGGAGGGAGCAGTCTGCCATCAGCTCCCAGCTCCACAGCTGCCTCGCCCTCAAGACCCGGCCAGTTCTCGCTTGCCCCTGCAACCACAAGTGATGCATGTGTTCCAGCGACTGGCAGAGGATCAGCAGGAGGAGGAGGAGGAGGAGGAGGAGGAGGGATGGTTATGCCTCCCTCGCCACAGACTTCCACCACGGTGGGGGCCATGCCCTCAGAGGGGGAGCAACCGCTTCACCCCTCCACCTTGGCGCCGCTTCGACGCCGCTCTCCACAGCAACGGGCTTCCTGTTATCTGGGTGAAGGTGTGGACTCCCACATGAGGCGTGAATCTGGTCTGGGCCCGGAGTGTGACCCCATGGGGACCTACGGTTCAAAGACGTCCCTCAACCAACGGCGCTACTCGTTGGAGCTCCAGCAGTTGGTGCGACGACAGCAGCTCCTCTCCCAGCCGCCACCTCTCTCTGTCCCACCGCCATACCCCACCACCACAGGTTATGGATCGGCTCCTAGAAGTGGAGGAGGGTGCCTTGGTACCGAGCATGGGTTCCTCCCTGAGCATGAGAGGCACAAACGCCTCTCCCTCCAAGAAGCTCTTTTCTACAAACGCCTTAGCACTGGAAGTGAGATGTGGGAGAGCACCAGGCCGGCGTCCTTCTCACAACCCCCCCATCGTCCATCAGATGTGACCGGAGGTGGCGTAGGAGGAAGCTTCTTTTACCCACCAGGGCCAGCTGTAAGCCCCTGCTCCTCATTCAGCCTCCAGGAGTCGGTGCTTGTCAGCCCAAGGTCCAGCTTTGCCTCCAGCACGGCCAGTGGGGGAGGAGGGGGCAGCCCCATGGGCAGCCGCTGCAGCAGCAACCGGACCAGTGGCATCAGTCTGGGCTACGACTCTCGTTACTCCGCCTCTGGAGGATTTCCTCCACAGCAGCCTTCGCCCTCCATGCAGGCGGGTGGAGGTTCCATGGCTGGTTATGGAGCTGCAGGCCGGGCCGGCATGACCCCGGTGGAGGCCTGGGCCCACGATACGCGACACTCCTACCCTCCTGCTGTCGGAAGTCCAGGAGCGTCCTGCTACCAGGGAGCTCCAGAGTGGTGGGATGAGCAGCAGGTGGGAGTACGAGGCAAAGAAGGGTGTGTGATGGGAGAGAGAGCCCGCTATTCAGACCTCCCTGGCACCAGGTACCAGGAGGAGCTGACCCGACTTATACTGAGAGACGCAGCGTTAGAAGGTGAGGGTCTCCTGGACGGTCTCATGTTAAAAGAGCAGTCTGTGGGTCTGACTGCTGTCTCCAAACCCAGTTCGGCAGTGTCAGTAGTGCCTTCCTCCGCTGGAGGTCCAGTGAAACCTCAGGAGGATCCAGGAAGAGAGGCTGTGGAGAACCGGCAGGAGTATTTTGGTGAGATTCCTTTCTTTAACTGTCATTTTCAGGAAAAGGGTAAACAAGGCTGCGATTAACAGAAGTGGCCCAATAATGCCTGTCATTACAGCCGCTGCCGTCACTGCACATGCACGGCATCCCATGTATTCACGATGGAGCGCTGGCTCTCAAAGCATCCGCCCTCAGCGTGTTATTATTATGTTCCTTTCTGCTGCCTGGTGTCAGATCACAAGTTCTCTGAAAATGAGAGGCTTGTGGAGCTGGATGTCATCATGGAGGGCCAGGTTAGAGTTAGAGTGAAGTGGGTATGGGAGGGTGGAGGGATGGATGGATGGATGGATGGATGGATGGAGCTTTAGAACCTGCAAAGACATGTACGACTGTAGCAGCAGGCCATAATGTCAGAGGGAAAAGCTCACAAACCTTCAGAAAATGTTGCTAGTAAAGCAGAAATCTTAGGTTGTCCATGAAGAGTAACTAAAGGTTAGCCTTAAAATTGTTAGCCAAAATTATAAACACTGACAAAAGAGAATGAAAATGTAGATTAGCAGTAACTGTGAGAAGAAACATTAAACTAGCAGAAGATCCAACGGATGTCAGAACATTATAACAACATAACTAAAGGTTATTAAGCAGTGGTTATTGAAAGTACATACATGACTTTTCTCAGGGCCACAATTAGCCCCAGGGACCAGACTTTGAACATCCCTGCTGCTGTCTAGAACCACGTCACAGTAGTCAAACTCAGAAGGTATTTGGTGCAGTCACAGGTTCTAATTGTGAAATCCAGGGCTAACACAAAAACAAGCCATTAACTGATCACTACACAAACACCATCCAGACCCAGGACTGAGTCACAGACGTTTGTGAGTCTGCAGGGAGACGTGTGTGTTGTTTCTCTGCGGCAGGGTGTGTTTGGCTCAAGAGTGACTTCAGGCCACAGTAATGCACGTGTGTGTGTGTGTGAGTCATACAGGCGTGCATGTGTGTGTGTGTGTGTGTGAGGGCGGTGTGTGCTGCAGCCTGTTTTTACCGCTCAGGTATGTGTGCCTGGAGGGGACATACAATACTGTAGTGAAGAAATCAGAGGCTGCTAACACCGAGGCTTTAACACTCAGCTGACACACACACACACACACAGCACATTAACAATGAAAGGAAAAGGACTATCCTTCCATTATCACTCAGGAGAGGAGCAGAGGTTGTTGGTTAGATTCTGAAGTCACAAGTTCAGGCTCAGCTAAAAAGTCCAGATTATGAATGATTGAAAATACTGTAGTGAAGAGAAGAAAAGAGAGCACACGTTACAGCCTGTCTCCACCCTCTGTGTGGTCAAAGAGTGGTGGGCGTGGCCTATCTTATGACATCATTCAGATGCTCATCAGTCACAAAGTGAGAAAGCTGAAACACCTGTAATGATTAAAATAAAGTGTTTTTTATATTTAAATATCTTAAAAACAATCCTTGACAGATATTTGATGGGGCTAAAAATTCTAAAAGTTAATTACAGAAAAAAAGTATGCAAATATTGCTTAGAATAGTCACATTCAACCAAAGTGTATTTTTAATCTGAAGTTGTTTAGGATTGACCAACAAATAGTTGGGATGGATGTAGGAAGGTCAGAGCCACGACAGGTAAAAATGAAAACAGTCATCGAAAAAGTCACAATTAGCTAAAATTAAAAAAAACAAAACAAAGTACAACAACAACAACAACAGGCACGATCCTCGTCTTCAGTTCCTTGACAATGACAAGTCTAATATGGGGAACATGGGACGTGACCCAGTGGACGGTCTCAGTTTGGACAGTTCTGGAGCTGAGACCCAAACCATACTCTAAATTAAAGTCTGAGCCTGGAGCCTCTGGTCGGCCTCTGGTTTTGGCAGAGAGGAGCGTTGGTTCCTGAATATCCTGAGGAATTCTGGGATATGTGTGTGTGTGACACTCCCTTAGCCACATTAGAAACAGGAAATGACACGAGAGGGTCCTGAAATAGATCAGAGGGCTGTGGCCTCCTGGACTAAAGTCACTGCCCCTCTCTAACGCCCCCGGTGGACCTCATTCACCTATGAGCTGTGTAGCAGGTGTTTCCAACATAAGGCCTGCAAGCCAACGATGGCACCAGGACAGCTCTTGTGGGGCCGGAACATTCTATCTTACAATGAACTAACTTTGGTAAATTATTTTTTCAATGTGTCAACATGGGATTTTTTTTTTTACCAATATTCCCATCTTTTCAGTAACCTTTAGTGAACCTTAAACTACGTTGATGTATTTATTTGGTTGATTTGCTGAGGCTTTGGGTTAAACTTTAGCCTAGCTTCCATTTTAGTAGCTAACAGCTCCAGATGTTTTTTTTACACCATTATAAACGTTCCATCCTTGGTTTTTATCTCCTCACTCTTGTGAAATCTGACATGAAACACATTTATTTTATTGTTGAAATCATTGCGTTCTGAGTTCTGACGCCCCCTGGTGACAAAAGTAGTAACAAAGTGAAACTGACAGACGAGCCACTGATTCATGGATGATGTTCTGCAGGAATAAAACCCCAGTTCCGACTCAAATCTCTCCAGACGTTTGTTCTCTGGGGTTTCTTCTTCCTGGGCTTTAATCCCCAGATTCTCTAAATTGTAGGTTTGAAGGATGGAATTTTAAAATTGTTATTGTGGTTTTAGTTCTTGAAGTTTCTGCCAATAACTGCAGATTTTCCATTCTGAAAGGTAACATCTACACAGGTGAGTGTGAACGGTGTGAACAGCCCCCTGGTGGTGTGAACCAGAGGATTTACACTCCTGGGAGTTCACACAGACCTTCCAGGAATGTGATGTAAACTGAGGAGTGACTTCACTAACTGTGTGTGTGTGTGTGTGTTGTGTGATCAGGGACGTGTGTGAAGTGTGGGAAGGGTGTGTACGGAGCGGACAACGCCTGCCAGGCCTTGGACAACCTTTATCACACTCGCTGCTTCACCTGTGTGTCCTGTGGTGAGTCTCCTCCTCCTCCTCCATCTTCCCCCTCTCCTCCTTGTCTTATCTCTTTTTCTGGACGATTCCTTGGAGCCTAATTTGGTCCTTTCTCTATTTCTCCAGTTATTTTTACTTGTCTTTAAATTGACTTTCAGGTTTTATCATCATTTGAATCTAGCTTTAATTGTCTGAATGTTTAGTAACTGGTCAGTGAGGTTTTTTTTAGTAAATTTGCCACAGTGACGCCATGTTGTTTTCCTGGTGTAAACCTGTGCTAACTGTGGCTAATGTCTGCAGTTTTGTCCATCACTTTTTTGTTAGCTAACCTTTAGAGACCTTAGGCTAAATTTTTCGCTTTTTTTAACTTAATCATTAATTGCAACGACCTGTGGTGTTGGTGTTGTTATGTTGACCCAGCTGACCAGAGTTTGATTTGATGACAACGACTGTGTCTCCGTCCACAGGACGAACTCTGAGGAACAAGGACTTCTACAACGTCAGTGGCTCTGTGTACTGTAAAGAGGATTACATGGTGAGAGAGGAACAAACACACACACACACACACACACACACACACACACTATGGCAGAAAGAGACAGAAATCCTCACTCCTTCACTAAACCTATGTTTTTGTTGACAGTTTTCAGGATTTCAAGCTGCGGCAGAGAAGTGCAGTGTGTGTGGTCACCTCATCCTGGAGCAGGTCAGTGTGTGTGTGTGTGTGTGTGTGGTAGTTATTGTTGCCTGATTTCTTTAGCATGTACTTTTAGCTATTTTGTCTGGTGTTCATTTCGTCTTTCAGATGATTTCTGAACCCAGACGTAGTCATTCTTAGACTTTGTTTTTTTTAAGTCTAATCTATTAACTTGGTGAATTTGTAGTTTTTGATGCTAACTAAACTAGCCGTATGTTGGCTACCTGTAAGCTTTTATGGTCAAACTGTTAGCTACATGTCCTATATCTGAAGTTGTGTGTAGTACAGAAGCCTAGATAGACTTCTATTGTCACGATGTTTGGCCAAAACTCTTTGACTCTTTCACCTCCCCGTCTGTTTCTGAGATTTCCAGAACTTTTCCTTCTCAGAACTTTGGCTAATTCGTATCCATGAACCTGACCCGGAACATTTTTAGCTTTTAGAAATTTTCCCAGAATACTTTGTGGAGACCACAGTCTGTCCATCCCTTCAGAGACCACCCCCCCCACCACCACCACCACTACAGAGCAGTTTCCCACAGAGCAGAGTTAGTGGGTGACGTCTTTCCGTCGGTTCCCAGGACACATTTCTGTGGAATGTTTGCTTTGACTGTCGCAGCATGAATCAGAGAAATCTGATGTTTGAACACAGAAAATATCCCATAATATAAACACAGAGCTGCCAGTCTGTCTGAGACACAAACACACACACACACACACACACTCTTCTCAGCGTTCACTCTGAATGGTCTGAAAGGGGAAAACACTGAGATATTTGAGTCTTTATTTCTGTCCTCACCCTTTATCTTGAGACAACTATCAAGTGGTGTCATCTTTTTTCAGCTACTCTTGGCTTAGCTGTACATATATGTTGACTCATTTTAAGTTAAGTATTTCTAATGTTAATGTTGTTATGTTGACGCTATCTTTGTGAGATTTTTTTTGGACTGATTTTTAGCTTTTCTGTTTAAAGCTACCTTTAAGCACTAATAGTTAAACGATCTTGAAAAGTTAAATTCATTTATTTTGTTTTTAACCCTGACTCTGTCCTCCTCCCTCAGATCCTACAGGCTATGGGAAACTCCTACCACCCCGGCTGTTTCCGCTGTGTGGTCTGCTCCAAGGCTCTGGACGGAGTCCCCTTCACCGTGGACCAGCACAGTAACATCTACTGTGTAGCCGACTACAACAAGTGAGTCAGTGGGCCTGTGGCCCACGTCTTGTAGACAGCTATTCTTCATAAATATTGACTGGGAGGACTGAGGTGAATCAAGGTCTCAGGAATTGAAAATTGAACACACAGGTTCAACGTATTCATGAGATACTGCTGCAAAGGCCAAAGGATAACCGTGTCCTGCTGACAGTCTATCAGAGCATTGTTGTCATGGAGACGACAGATACTTCACCTGCTGAAAAAAGAACACCCAGTGAAGGACAGGGAAACAGCCCCATTTCACATGTTCAGCTCAGGATATACAGATAGGAGGCGCTATTTTAGAGCCACTGTTATGTCTGATGTTACCATGTTATTATTGCAGAGTCGTTGGGTTTTCACAAAAACATAATTTGTCCTTGGTTGACGACCACGTCCTCTGTCTATCATTGACCTTATTTTCAGAGACCCTTCCTCACAGCTCCAGCTTCAACGAACCAAAGTTTATATAAAAATGTATATCATAAAATAAAAATGATTATATCTCTGTGGTTATGACTTCATCTAATCCACATTCATCATCATCAGACACGTCTGTCCACCTGGTCCAACCTGAACCTGTCTGTTCGACCTCCTCAGAGCTAACGTTAGCTTCTCTAACTCCTGACTTTTGTCTTTGCTGCAGGACGTTTGCTCCTAAATGTGCTGCCTGTTTACAGCCCATCCTGCCGGCTGAGGTGAGTACGCCTGGACTCACACCTGCCTCTTTATTAGGTTCACCTCACTAGTCCTGGGTTTGACCACCAGCTGCCTGGATTCTCCTCAACATAGAGTCAGGAAGTTGTTAAAAAGTCAGCGCAGCACCAACAGCTGCGACTGACAGAAGTGATCCAAACTCTGAATCAGTTCTGATGTCTGTTACTATGTCAGTCTGTTACTATGTCAGTCTGTTACTATGTCAGTCTGTTACTATGTCAGTCTGTTACTATGTCAGTCTGTTACTATGTCAGTCTGTTACTATGTCAGTCTGTTACTATGTCAGTCTGTTACTATGTCAGTCTGTTACTATGTCAGTCTGTTACTATGTCAGTCTGTTCATACATGTACATGTTGTTGTAACCAACTGGTCTGTTTGTCGTCTTAGGGCACTGAGGAGATTCTCAGGGTGGTCTCCATGAACAAGGACTATCACTTTGAGTGTTACCACTGTGAGGTAAGTGGGCGTGGCCACCAAACTCAACATTACCACCTGCGTTTACCCCTGATTTCACTTCCTGTCCTCTTGTCTCTCATTTCCTGTTCCCAGGAGTGTGGTAAGCAGCTGTCTGATAAACCGGGCTCTCAGTGCTTCCCCCTGGACTCCCACCTCCTCTGCCACTCCTGTCACATGACCAGAGTTTGCGCCACACACAACATTCCGCCTCACAACACACACTGACGGGGAAAGGAAAAGTATTGCGCTTGCGTCTCAGCGACTGTCCTGCTTCCTGCTCACGCCAGAGAAGAAAACTGCTGTGGATAAAAACTTTGATCAGGTCTTTTTTTAACTGCCTGCTGTTTTTGTACCATTACTGTAACAACCTTTTAAGGGAACGGGAACAAAACTACTGCTTTGTTATTGTTATTATTATTATTATTACCCCTAATGTGGCTACTGTTTGCTGTAGAAGAACAAGGGACTTTTTTTTTTTTTTGCTAAAACTGTTTTCGCATAAAAAGAAAAACATTTTGCACTTAAACTTGACTTTACTGTAAGTTTTGTTACTTCAATCTGTAAAATTTGGTAAACAATAACTGTTTTTTTTTCTGTACGTTGTAATAAATATTTCATTCTTGTTTCACAAACTATTTTTGCAATGAATTGCAGAATAATAAATTATTTTGTCTTGTTAAAACAATGATATAGACATGCCAGTTGTTGTCTGTGACTTCTGCGGTGGCCAATCAAACGGAGACCGAATGATAGTCAGGTGTGATATCCAATCACAATTAAATAACCTTTGTAGAGAAGGCACACCCAGCTGAGGGACACTGAGGGACACTCCAGGTGTACATGATGTTGAGGTTCTTTGTCCTTAAAGACAGTTACACTTCTAGATTTCTGGGAGTGGTGGCTTAGTGGTTAAGGAAGTGGACTTGGGGCAGGAAGGCCTCAGGTTGGAGTCCACCAGCTGCCAAGTCACCACTGAGGTGCTCTGAGCACGGCACCGTACAAGATTAATTTCTAGCCACCTTATGCAGCATGGCTTCAATCCACTCAAAAACAAAGCCGTTCCACCTGGTCAGTGGTTGGACGCCTCTTAGGCCCAACCCCCTACTACCTTCTTGGCGCTTCACTATTTGAGTAGTACTGCATTAAGTACTGTCAACAAAGGCATTAACCATGTTCTGTTGGTGAAGGTAGCAAGAGAGAAACAAAGAGACGGCAGGTGGAACCAAGACATCTTTAAGTCACAAGATTTCAATCTTGGATTTACCATGACAACATACTGCTTATAAAGTAACCAGAACTGGAATAAAACTGTCGACAATACACACAGTTCTGTAGTCTTCATTCAAATGGCTGAATTATGACACATTTTATTTTCAATCGACCAAATTCCCACAAGTGGCGATGCCTTTGACTGACTGTTGAATGACTGATGAGCAGAACAATTGGTCCATGTGATTTTCCCATAGTGCGATCTAAGTCTGGTCCTGAACAATCACCGGTTCTTAAAGTCACAGCCAATAAATGAAACAAGTCAACAAACATTACTCACCCAGAGAATCAGAACCAATTTAAATTTATTTTTAAATTCTCAGTACATTTAGAACTTACAGGAGGGGGGGAAATACAACAAAATCAAAAGATTTTCCAACTAAAAACTGATTAAAAAAAAAGATTAAAAGAGTGACCATCACTGTGTTCACCTCCTGTTGAACATGATTCAAAGACCGAGGCACGGATGATCGGTGCAGCTCTTCCTGTTTGTGACAGAGAACTTCCTGTCCTGTGGTGTTTTTCGTTCACGTCTTCAATTTCTTCAGTGTGAAGACTTCAGTGGTTGGTGGAACAATCTCACAAAACCTCCAAAGCAGAAAACAAACAAACATGATCTGACATAAAACTAACAAGGAAAAAAAAACTCTCTGGTGGAGTCACGCTGACACCAACCGTCTGAGAGGAACTTAAAAACACACCCTAGAAAAATAGGTGAAGGTCAGGCTTCTATTCTGAACAGCTTTTATTACAGGGTTCTGAGGAGGAAGGAGCTGTGCAGCCACAGAACTGAAATAGAACACAGGCTGGAACCCAAACCTCAGTGGAACAAAATGCTGAGGCCAGCCAGAGGAAACCACCACCGCCCTTCCACTGAGGAGGAGGAGGAGAGGGTGGAGGAAGAGGAGGTACAACGCTGTGCTCTACATGAGGAGAGATTCTCTTCTGGAACAGAAAAAAAAACAGAACAGACAGAAGGAGGAGACAGAGGAGCAGGAAGGAGACGAACCCCCAATTTCCTTAAAATCCAACTGTAATCAACATTCTTTTTTCTGCATAAATTTGAGGAGAATTTTCTGGAAGCAGAGTGGACAAATTAAAGCAGACTCTCATCCTGAACCTTATGCTTCACCAGGCGGAGCCACACTTCCTGTCTGCTGCGTCTCCTCCCTTCAAGCCCTCCCAGCAGCAGCAGCGTTTGTTTCTCCCTCCATCACCTCAGCGGCGTCTGTCTCGAGGGTTGCTACGGCTACGAGACCGACGTCCACTTCCAGGTCCACCAGAGAGTCTCTGTGGCCTGTGACCTCCACTGTCCCTCCTTGTGTCTCCCTCTTTGTCCCGGCCTCGTTCCCTCTCCTTCTCCCGTTCTCTGTCTCCATTGGTTCCTCGTCTGTCTGCTCCTCTGTTAATAGCTGCACTGCCAGCTGCACTGCCGCCACTGCCGCCTCCACCTCCCCCTCCTCCACTGCCTCCACCTCCTGCACTGCCTCCACCTCCTCCACCATCCTTCTCCCTGATCTTCAGACGCTCCTTCTTTTCCTCCTCACGCTTCTTGTCTTCCTCCTCCTGCTGCTCCTTGCGCCGTCGTTCACGTTCCTTCTGCCTCTCTGTGCGGTCAAGCAGCCTCTGCGCCGCCTGGTGGATAGAAGGTATCAAATTAGTAAATGCTGTTTGGCAGAGACATCAGCACCAAGGACAGTGGGTGAGGGTCAAGTCTCCACATCAAAGGTTCAGGAAAGTCCAACCACAGCAGCGTGTGCTGCACCAACCTGCTCCTCTGTGAGGGGAAGCCAGTAGATACACGGAGGTGCTTTGGTCTTGAGAAACAGGTCGTCCAGAAGTTTGGCCGGAGGTTCGTCGCCCTTTTCTGTTCAGAGAGAAAACAGTTCAATCAGAAAAGTTCTAGCCTCTGATCCAGTGCCAGTGCACTGACAAACCTCTTCACAGCTAGAGCCAGAAGTTCTACCTTTTTTGTCCGTCTTCCTCTCCTTACTCCTGGCCCGCTCCCTCCTCCTTCGCTCTCTCTCCCTGGACCGGGATCTCCTTTCATCCTCTCCGGGTCCGGCATATTCCCTGATCTTGTCCCGGTCCCATTCCCGTTCACCGCGTGCCCTCTCACGGCGTTCCATCTCTCTCTCCCGCTCGGCCCAAATGTCCCTAACTCCAGCTGCTCCTCGTTCCCTGTCCCGTTCATGCTCTCTGTCCTTCTCCTCCCTGTCCCTGTCTCTGTCCCTCTCACGCTCCCTGTCCCTGTCTCGCTCCGGCATCAGTGGGGGAAGTCGGTTGTGAGGAGCACCTGGAGCTTGGACCTGGATGTGCTCCACCTCCTTTTCTGGCTTCAGGATACCTCTGTGGAAGTCCAGCTGTGGACGGACACCAACGTCACAGATGACAAATCAGTTCAGAGTGAAGAAGCAGGAAAAATAATGTTTGATGCTAAGGTAACGAATGAGAAACTTAGACAGTTTGTAGCTGTGACGTCCAAAGTTAGACACAGCGTTAGAGACAAAAGTCAGAATCAGATAACCAGAACAACAAGAGTAAAACTAACAAAAACAACAACGAGCCAATAAATAATCATTCTGACAGTTAAACACATACTGTGCTGTCAGTCTACAGGTGTGTGTGTTTGTATATTTTGGCCATGTCTCACCTCGTCCTGTCCACAGAAGTCCACGCTGAGAACTTTGGGATTGCTGGAAGGCCACTTGACTCCATGGATGGCGTTCCTGGTGGACACGGCCTCCTCTGTGGTGGCGTACTGTCAGGACAGGAAATGACTGACTGAGATTGTTCTTACACACTTTTATGTGTAAGACTGGTGGTCACATCACAAACTTTTTAAATTAAAATACAAGGAGATCTTCAAACCCAACTATTTTTTAAAAACTTTTTCACTTGATGTTTTAGTAACATAAAAAAATTTGTCTAACTATTTTGGATCCAAAACTCACAGTGACATAACAGTGAGACTTGATCTTGTCAATCCAGAATCCATCCTCCAGGACCGAGCCTGTTCTGTTGAGCAGCTCCTTGAGTTGACCCAGAGTGAATGGACGAACCTTTGGGGAAAAAAAAAAAAAAAACAAACAAAAAAAACAACAACCCAACATTAATTCATTTAAGACGTGGAAAAATAACAACAAAAGCCACTGCCTTCAATCCCAGTCATGGCATCAACCAAACGAGGTTCAGAGGCTTGATGGTTCCCTGACAACATGCCTCCCTTTTGGCGCCACCTGCAGGCCCAAGTCTACAAACTCCTTTTGTATTTCCAACCCTTTGAAATATTTTGACTTGAGTCACAGATCTATTTTAGCCACTGTTTTTGTTAAAGGTGTTTGGACCCAAAGGCTGACACTTATTCTACACTGCTAGTTTCCACGTCCTATTTCTATTGAATTTTTACAAGTTGAACAAAACAGAAACCAAACAACACAGCAATCACATACTCTCCCACCCAAGACAGCCATTGAATATAATGGTACAAAATAAATAAACACAGACAGAGCAGGAGTAACAATAAACCTTAGAAAGGTGCAACAAATGTGTGCAGCCCAGATCAGAGTACCAAAGACAAAAACCGAGCTACTGTGATAATGCAGAATCCCCAAACTACAAGGCGGTCATAGAAGTTTTTGAAAAGTGATCTCCTTTTGAAAGCAAATCTCTCAGTTGCTTTGGTATATAATTTATAAAGGGAGACCAAATCTTTAAGAAATCCCCCTCAGGAGAAGGTGTGCTGACTAAAAACACGTCTGACTTTGTCTGCTCTTCAATGCACACTGACGGTAAAGCTCAAGACCAATTTCAGTTTGGGTCAGAGCAAAAACATAAAGACCAAAGTGATGAACGTCAATCAGTTCCAAACCCACCAGGTTGGTGACATGGATGATTTTGGAGATCTGGCCTCTGGGTGGTGACGGCTGCTTCACTGCACAAACAGGATCATCAATAGTGACGGAGACGCCAGACTTTTGCTGACTGATGGAGCGACGCACCAGGCTGTCCCTGGGGGTGACTGAAAACAGGAGGAGAATGTGAGAAGATGTAGGGTCAGACATTTATTTTAAAAAAATCAGGGATGTCCTTCACCTTTCTTGACATCTCCATCCATGTTGGCAAATGTCTGAGATTCTGAGGTCTCCTCTGAAACACTGCTCTTCCTTCTGTCTCTGGAACTGTGTTTTTCTTTCTCTGTCTTCTCCATCTTCTCCACCTGTTCCTGCACCTCCTCTTCCTCATCATCTTCTTCCTGCCCATTCTCCTGAGTGTCACCTTGAACCACCTGTGAGAAATGACTGAGCGTCACAGTCTGTGTTGGAAGGAAAACCAAACTTGTCTTTGTCGGCGTGACCTCTTACCTGTGTGACGGTGCGTCTGATCTTCAGACCTTTGTCCTCGTCACTGTGGTTGTTCTCCTGTTTGCCTTCGTCTCCAGACAGCTGCAGCTCCTCTGGATGCAGGTCAACCACGGCCTCCAGTTTTATGTCTGGGATCAAAGACTTTTGAAGAGAGAAGACAGGTCAACAGCAGCCCAAACACACACACACACACACACACACACACAGTCCACTGTCCTGGAACAGTACCTTCAGTGACTCTGTGGTGATGCTGATGGATGGTTTCTTAGCAGTGACAGCTGTGCTGGAGCCCCACCTCCTCTTCCTCCCGGCTGCCACTCCTGCTTCCCCCTCTCCTGCTCCTCCTCCATCTGTGGTGGCTGGAGAAGTCTTGGGGTCTGTGGGGTCAGCAGTGGGAACATTCAGCAGACAGTGAAGAAAGTCATGTCTCTGCTGCTCATCATTTCTGGGACAAGTTGATGCAGATTTAAAACTCTTCACCCCTGAGCTGAGCGCAGACACAGTCTAACAGTTTTCATGTCACTTCATGTGTTAATTGGTACTTTATTCAAATTCCATCTAACCAGTCAAAACATGTGATGATGCGATGATGGCACATTCCAAAGATGCATCAAATCCTAGTGTTTTTCTGTCCGACTACAACAGGTGATGGAAATTCACCACCATCTCTGGAAGTAGACTCTGCTCTTCTGCTGATTACCAGAGGAGACTAATGTACAGCTGTTGTTATTGACGAGCCTCACTCATCACTTGGATGACACTGTGTTACTTTAATAATAAACACTACATCAAATATGTATTAAATATATAATATAATACCTTTACAATAAATTAAATTAAAAGGGAATTCATTTTCTAGGAGGATGAAACATATGGAGGTCATTCCAGTGGTTCACAAACACAACCTTTAGCGCCCCCTTTAGTAGGACTATGGTCATGTCCCACCCCATATCCACAGATTCATAATGCTCTACATCTTCACTGAACTTTTTCCGCTGTGGCACAAATATAATAAAAAAAACCCATCAACATTGAGGACTATTTCTGCATTGCCGTGTCCAGCCCTGCATGACTTCACACCCCACCGTGAGCCCTGCTCTCCCACCTTGGGAAACACAGGGTAGATACAAAAAAAAAAGAACACTGTGGTGATGTACTCACTGGTCAAGGATATCTTGCGAGCAGCAAAAGCCTTAGTTGTGGTGCTCTAGAGGGAGAGAGAGAAAGAGAGAACATACAGAGACCCCAGGGGTGTGGGGTGAGATGAGAACCAGCAGGATGGACCCAAACCAGGCATCAACAGAGAGGTGAAACAGGACAAGTGGAGGAGAAGGGGGAGGGGCAAGTTGAAGTTAAAAGTGGCCTAGAGGCTAAAATGCTACGTTAGCTAACACTGCAGCCGACAGATGATCCAGACACTGATCGGCTCTTGGTCTCTGCTCCAGCATCAATTACTGCTCTCTGAGGACAGAAGGCTATGATCGGAAATGTGAAATGATGGTGTGGCATTACAAAAACAAAGTGCAGAGTGATGTGGAAATAGACAGGTGAACAAACCTGTCAGTGTCATGTGGCTAAAATGTTTGACTCCATAAACTCAACTGTGTCATTTGTAGCTTCAACAAAAAGTACTTTTGTAATTAAAACAACATAGTAAACAATTACAATTAAAATTAAAATAAAAACAATATAAGACTTAATATATTTAATACTTAACAACAGGCGGCATGTGTCTGTGACCTGGTGCCACTGAGTGTGCGAGTAGTCAGTCTGTAATAATCTCAGTTCATACGCTGTCATCCATCTTTGATGTCATACCCATTACAATGTCCATAAAGTCTAATCTATAATTATTGTGGTCAATAATGAACATTTGTTCTCCCGACATGGTAGTTATTCAATCAAAGCTAAAACAATATCTAATGGCACTATGAAAAAAATGCAGTAAAATTATTTCTAACAAAGATGTGATACAATGAGTGCACGCACAACGTAGAACCAAGTATGAACTCAGTACACTGAGGACTACGACTATGGAGCAGAGAAGAAGAGCAAAGTGTTGGACACTAACAGATCTGTGGGCCTGTCATTAACATAATATTGCTACATCATTAACACATTTTGATGTCTGATGAGTTTACACTGGTGTCAAAACTTAACCATTATTCTATACTAAAGACTAGTATTCCCTCCACCTATTCATTAAACCTCTGTAAAAAGGTTTTTAAAACATTAAATTAATTCAGTTTAACCATTTGTCACCAATAAACCATTGGACACCTGATTCCTTACTGGCTTGACTATGGCCCAACCTCACGACAGTGTGTACTGTATCTAGGCAACAAGGATCCAATCAGAGTAGGCAGAGGTGAGAGGGCGGGGCTGGATTTGACTGTGCAGATTAGCCACCACGCAGGAACTGATCACAGGTTTGGACTTTTTTCTTGAATGGGCCTGGAGACCAGCTTTTCTTGACTGACTGCTGATCTCAGAGTCTTTTGGGGGTTGAGATGTTAAACTTCTAGCTGGGTCTGGATGAGGTTCTTAGCTTAGTCCACAAATGTCAAAATTATGTCTTTAAAATGCCAGGTTTTGAACGTGTTCTTTATCGATGTTTATTTATAATCCTCAGAGTTCTTAATCCTTGAGAGTATGGAGATGACAAAAACTCTGGGAGTTGTCCACACAAACATTTCTGTTTTCAAACTTCACAGTTTTTGTGTCGGCCAAAAAGTCTGAAAACCCAATGTTTCTTGTTCACCGGTTTGATGAGTCCGTATTACGGCAGGTTGTCGAAGGCAGGAAGTTCACATGAAGGCATCAAAAATGCAGTAACCAGGCTGTGGATTAACCAAAGAGAACGGCTAACAGAAAATAAAGAGGTGGTGCTGTCTTTCAGACCCAGTGGTGAAAACTTTACTTGCAGGCTTTGTTGAGTTGAACAAAGGTGTGGCTGTAGAGGAGGACGTTGATGGTGTGTTGAAATAAGCCACTCTTTTAGCTCTGGTTCTGTCAATCTACAACTGCACCACCGTGTATGAAGTCTGTCCATATATTTGTAGTCATTTGTCCTTTAGTTTTGAATCCAATCCTCAATAAAACTGTTCTTTCAGCCCATCAGTGCCATGACTGTCACTTGCCCAGACATAGTCCCAATGCTTTTACAGTTCCAAATGCTTCAAAGTGTGAGTGGAAGTCAATTGTTTTGTAACAGATTATCCAGACAGAAGAGGTCTCATAGCATATTTTTGAAGAAGGTCACCGAGTGGTCCCGAAAACAGTCTTAAAAACTCCCAGATGGTTCACAGGTTCTGGTCACTGTGAGTTATGACACCAATTCTCTGTCCAAAGTTATTACTCCACCCCACAGGCAGAGGGCAGTGAAGGATCAAATGAAAATAGAGAGATGAAGAGGCTCGTCTTTCATCTGACTTTGAGAAGACATTGGCACAGATGTTGGAGGACGCAGACCTGAGACGTCTTCAGAGAAACAGGAGGAGGATATGGGGAGCGTTCGAGGTGACACTGATTGAAAACATCTCCTTATTTATCTCCCATCCCTGCCATTTAGACTAGTACAGTCCAGTACAATTCAGATCAGCAAGCAGGCTTATAACTTCCATGGCTGCATTACCATGACAACTGGTGCTGCTGCAGTTGCCATGGCTGCCACTGCTGTAGTTGGTGATCTGAAGCAAAATCCAGTTCCTGCTGGCTCAGCGCATCACAGGACAGAAACAGGGGCAGGCCTCAGGCTCGGGTTTTACTCAGTGCCATACGGCTGCAGACTCTGGGCCTAACTCAGGTACCAGCGACGCACTTGGGCATAGCGAGACAGGAGGAGTAGGAGTGGAGGAGGTGGTGGTGTTGGTGTTGGTGGTAGTACGCAGCAGGTACCATTAGGGGCAATGGAAGAGGCATGGGAACCTTCATAACAAAGCAATCAATGGGGGTTTAAACAGCAATCACACCATAAATATATAAAGTGAGAGTTCATGATGGGCAACAGATGGAGACAGAGAAGGAAAGAGAGACAGCGAATAAAAGTGAAGGCCGTGACAAAATGAGAGAAGAGCAGAGAGACTGAAGCAGAGACTGAAGAGAGTGAAAGAAACAGCACGCGCACACACGTGCGTGCACACACGCACACACTCAAGATTCCATGACTCATGCAAATCTGCAGAGGAATGAATGCCCCACCTAAACATCGCCCATCCCTCCTACAAAGACATATCAATGAAGACACATGCAGATGTAGCTCCGACAGAACATGCAATGTTGACAGGAAAACATATCACTAATCAGCACAAAAAAATTCTAACATTCTGAAATCACTATGCTGATGATGTTAAATTGTATGTGAAAAGTCATATGGTTTCAAAAAGGGAAAATCCTGATTTCAAATGTTCCAATATTAATTAAACATGAATAGGACAACTGGAATGGACAACTGCATACGTGTGTTCAATGAACATTTAGACTGTTTTAAAGAAAGCAAAAAACCAAAAGAATTGAAAAAGTCAGATGCAAACACAAAATAATTATCACCCACTTTGGATGATGCTCTGCCAAACTAACTGGAGCTTAGAGAAAACCAGGAGCTGCTGGTGGTTTTATACTTTGTCATTAATTTCCTTCTGCAGGTTTAATAATTGTCTTGTATTTAGGCATCAGCTTAAAGACACAGTAAGAAGACAGATCATCAGGTGAATAAGCTAGTTATAAATTATTAGTTGAAGTTAAAGAATGCATGTATTTCTATTTACTTCAAGACTCAACTCCAATTCAACCACTAGGTTTAATTTAACAGGATTAAGGAAGTTGAGACCAGATTCTGGGCCTGAAAAAAAAAAACATCTTTAAAAAACACAAAAGAAAAAAAAACACATGAATGTTGGTTAAACCATGTGGATTGAGTTGGTGTTGAGTAACCCATCCCAACTTCACATGCTTGTAATTTGAGCAAGGATGCAGGTTAGTGAGAGACACAACAAAAGCCCTGGGCCACCCCACCCTATCGGTTTCCCTACCTCCTCCAGGCGGTTCTCGCTGTTCTCCGGTTCAGCTCCAGATGCCGGCTGATCGGCCATGGAACTCTCTGAGTCTGGTTCCACTTCTGTCACAGCAGCCGCACTGGGCTCAGACACCTCCCTGCATAAAATAGAAACTTTTAGGGTGAGGAGTGAGGGAGGTTATTGTAACTTCATTTCTATTATTGGTCATTTCTTAATAACAGTAAAATCTTCTTTTCTACAATAACAGATACAAGGAAATATCTGACACACAATGTAAACAAACTGAAGGTTAACAACAAAGATGACTGTCATTCATGAGCTCTCAAGCAAGACAGTTACAACAAAGACCACCAGTGTGGCACTGTTACCAAAGTAGCAGGACTGTGTAAGGAGATAAAATGATGTAGAGGCTGAGATGCAGAGAGAGAGGCTGATGCAAACCAGTGATCTGGGTCATGCTCTTTTCCTATTAATATCTTACTAGTTAGATGACACCCAGGGTCACCAACACCCCTGGAATAGACCATCCTGCTGAGACAATGACAACTCCTCAGTTGTTGTCCTCATGTAAAGAAAATCTCCAAACCTTGATGAGGGCCATGCTCAGTGGTATCTTTACAAAACCTACATTTAAGTTCTTAATTTCCCTGCTGTCCCTGTTTAAACCCTCCTCTACTGCCTACATGTGATACAAAAAGCACCACTGCAGCAGTCTGGAGGTGGAGCACATCCTCAAGCAATGTTCTCTTCATATGAAGAACATACAAGACAAGGGTTTGACTGAATGTCACATCAGTAGAACTTTAGTGGAACTCAAAAGCCTGACACTCATTTCCCATTGCTCCAATGGCTTGAGTCATCATCATAAAAACAGGGCACAGCATATCACCAATCAACGCACATATGTGGTCGTATCCCAGTGAACACGTGTCAGAGCAGTGATGCCAGCTGGGAGAATTATATCACACCATGGGGGCCGATTCTCACTGACTACACAGCTAACAGATGTCTGCTTTAATGATCTCCCCTGACAACAGTAAGATCAGACACACAATTGTGACAAAAATACAAACCTCTGTTTGTTATAAAAGGATACTGTGTCTTTGAGCTACATGGTACAACTTCAGAGATCGGGAGTGAAGTACCAAGACCTGAATTTTTTAAAGCAATTGCAATCCATTTGTGTATTCACTTCTGGTATGGATGTCTCATTTTGACCTACAGTACAGTTTTTTTTTTACACAGGAGAGACAGCGAGCCATTTCCACTGTACTGTTAAAAACGGAGTATTAATAATAATTAATAACTGAGGATTGGTTGTAGAAATTCTTAGTCCACTGTAAACTGACATTGACATGGATTTTCATCGTGAACAAAAGAACATTACACGATTGACAAGACACATTTATGATGTTAGCGGGAAATTAGGAGTGATCTGAATTTTTCATTCACAATGTGCATAATGAATTATCTGCACTGATGTAACTGCTGATCGCTCACAATTGACACAATATGAAGGATTGAACTAGTCTCAGATTCAAAAAGAAAAAGAAATGCATCTTAAAGATGATCCTGGGCGGCATGGTGGGGGTAGAATATCAGCCCTGAAACAGTGAAAGAGGATTCAGTAACCATGTTTGGTGAACAATTAGGTGAAGATAAAAAATACAGACCCTGAGTTGCTGGGTTCAGACAAGGAGTACAGTTCTAATGAGACTTAAGCAAAGTCTGGATGAAAACTCCTTGAAACTCATCTGTAACAAATGGATCTGGATCAGATTTTTTAAAAATCCTGCCCAGACACTCAATAATATAAAAAATATAAAACTTTTTCACATGGCAGAATATAGATCAATATATAAATTAAAGCCAGTAATTCTTCCCCGAAACGATACTTATACTAAATAATTATTTTTACAATCCGTTCCCAGCTCCACCAACAAAAGATTCACACTGAGGTCCCCACCCCCGGTTCTCCTCACACATGTAACACGCACACAACCAGGCC
Source organism: Cynoglossus semilaevis (assembly GCF_000523025.1). NCBI lineage: Eukaryota > Metazoa > Chordata > Actinopteri > Pleuronectiformes > Cynoglossidae > Cynoglossus > Cynoglossus semilaevis. The sequence continues at coordinate 27,056,037 of NC_024307.1, read as the reverse complement.
AATGTGATCTAATGACATAATACATAACCGACGAGGAACTCAAGGCAAACCGGCGATCAAAAATACTTTGAGGCCCAAAGACATGCGGACAGTGACTACGTTGTGGAACTGTTGGTTTGTTAATGCGGGGAGTCAAAGTGCAGCCGGAAAACTAAAGCCTTGGATCGCCCTCTGGCTCACTCTTACCCGTTTTTGTTGCCTTCAGACAGCATGATGACCGGCCTCGAAAATAACCACCGAGATAACAATCTACGGCGTGGCCCCTATACCGATCAGGCTCGGATTAATATCGACAGCGATTGCTGGTAAAACTAACGAAAAATAAATCAGAATTCCGCTCCTGTCCTTTAATGATTAGCCGCACACTGCGTCGGTTTCAGGGATGCAATGCATGCGCGGCAGCCATGTTGGCAGCAGAGACCTGCGTCAAGTCTGCCTGTGTAAAAAAAAAGAAAAGTCCTACGAGGACTTTCAGAATAAAGGCTACGTAACTTGCATAAAGGTGTAGTTTTCGACGGAAATGGGAAACCAGCTACACTGCCGTGTTGTTATAAAATCAGAGTCATGTCAACGATATTGGACAAAAAGGAGACAAAAAGTAGAAAATGAGCGGGATTACTACTCACAATAGCTGTGGGTCTGTCCACACAGAACGCCTGACAAAAAAAGCATCCGGTTAAAGTTAGCAACCATGAGCTAGTTTTATTGCTAAAAAACATTAAGAATAGAAAATAGTATTACTATTATCTCTTTTAAAACAATCCTGACCGTGAAGGTCTCTGCCATTAAATTATATGAAACAACAAACAATTTATTCAATAGATGCACAAAGAATCTCCAATCTCAGTGGGATACGGTTTTTATGAAAGAAACCCAGTTATTTAATAAAGTTATATTTTATAAAATTGTTTCCTTGGTCACCAATAATGATGTACAGGAAGCACTTGGTGCAGTGTTAAGCCGTAGAAATAATACTATTTATTAGAATTCCTGTCACTGAGACACTCTGGGGATGAACTGTTACAAAAGGAAAGGGAAGGAAAGTGAACTACTTGTCATTGTGACACAGCACACCACTGCACACAACAAAATGCATCAACATCTGCTTTTAACCCATCAGTGTGTGGGGACAGTACCATGCTCAGAACACCTCAGTGGTAACTTAGCAGCTGGTGGACTCGAACATGAAGCCTCCTGAATCCAAGTCTGGTTCCTTAACCACTAAGCCACCACTGCCCTAGATCGACTCTGCCCGGAAACATGCAATCAGGCTAGTAATGTAACTTTATGGAGCTGAATTGCATTTAAAATCTTAGAAACCTACCTTAAAAGAACATAAAGAAAGGTTAGCATGATTAGCTTATCCTGGACCAGGGGTGTTCACTCTTTGTTGGCTTGGAAGCTACTTTTGAATTGACCAGACCATCTACATTGATAATATTTAATATATATTTAGCCACATGAGCTGAATATACTTTATATAGAGGTCATATTTTGATTAAATAGCTGTCATTGTATGGTACAATATGAACCAACAATTGTATTGTTGCTGATCTAGTTCTAGATATTTAATATTTAAAAAAATCTTTATTTTTTATGTTTATTTTATTTGCTCATGATCTACTGCCCTACCTCTGCCCTAGACCATCAATAACTGGCCACTTTACAACAGTAATGTCTATATAAGTGCATTTAGGTAATTACTAGCCTCCAAACCTGAATGTATTGTATTATATGTTTTGTGTTCACAACTACAACCTTATTGTCTCAACAATGTACTGCAATTGTAAAAAGACAGGTACTAGTGATTCAAACGTTTACATTGTTTAATTGTCAAAAATATCGACTCATGATTAAATGTTGTTTTGCACACGTATTTCAAAAAGTTGCAGAAAAAAATCCTACCTTGTTGACAAGTGTCTTTTCTTCACCTCCTCAGTCAGGGTTGTCTTATGTTCCTCCTCCACCTTCTGTTTGTGTGTTTGTCCCAACAGCTGTACAATTGATGAATCATGAACAATTATAGGTTATTGAAAAAATTAAGAGAGGGTTCTTAAAATCTACAAATTAATCTTTCCATTTGTAAACCATAACATGCTGTTCACAAACACCTTTTCTGATCTCTTATTATTGTCAGTAGTGTGGGTGGATCACTAACCTTGTTCTGCCTAGCTGAGAGGGTCTTATCACTTGAGGAGGATGATGACTGTGAAGCTGAGTCTGATTTGGAGTCAGAATCTGATGAATCAGATTCTCGTTGCTTTGTCATAACCTTCCTGTCTCTGTTTGCTGTTTTCTGCCTCATGTCCTTCTCTTCCTTCAGTCCACTCTCCTCTTTAATCTCCACCTCATCCTGCGTTTTTTTCCCTCGACCTTCATTTTCTGCTGTGTTAAGTTTAGTCTCCATGTTCTCCTTGTATTGATGTTGCTCTTTTTCTCTGTCTTTCTTCTTTTCTTCACTGTAATGCTCTTCTCTCTCTCTCACCTGCTGCCCACCTCTCTCCTTCACCTTCTTTAGTTGTGTCTCTACCTCAGTCTCTATATTTTCTTCTTGCCTCTTTTTTTTCAGTTTTTGCAAAGGAGATTCACTGGAGGATCCGGCCGTGGAGTGAGATGTATCTTCTGACATTTCCATTGATGCTTGAAAAGCCCCTTCTGACTCCATCTTATGCACAAGCAGAGAAAGAGGTCCAGGTTTAGACTTTGCAGGAGGATCGGGACTGCTGGACCCTGAGCTTGAGTCTGAGTCTTGCATCTGTACGGAAGGAGGCAGAAAAGATGCTGCCCTCCGGTCGAGTGCAGGTTCTGCAACATCTCTGTCCTGGTCATCTGGTTCTGGTGGACTCTGCTTTGGAGTATCAGGAAGTGGAAAGAGGTTAGAAGGAGGTGAAGGAGGAGGAGTGGGGTGGCGCAACTGCATGGGGCTGTGTTGTGCCTGTGGTGGTGGGATGTGCTGTGGAACTTGAAGTTTGCGTTTGGACCTCCCTCCTGACGAAAGCATGGTTGAGGGCATTTGCTGTGGCTTTGGAGGAACAGTTTTACCCTTGCCAGGCTGCGACCCCCAATCCTCATCATCTTCACACTCATCATCTCCATCATCATCGTCATCATCATCATCACTACTATCCTTGAGGACGACACTTCCTGCTGTGACCCCAGCAGATCTGCTCAAGTGAAGAACAGACTGAGCAGATCCTGGTTGACTCGGTGCAGTGCCCTCCTTCTCATAGACCCTAGGCACAGCAGGGGGCAACCCCTGCCGATCAGCCTCACCCAAAATGCGCACTGACAGAGATGCTACAGCACGGGGAGGAGAGGGCACTGGCTCTTGATGTCCAACAGCTCGCTGCACCCTAGTTTGTAGAGCCTCAGGAGACTCCTGGCTTTGAATGGACATAAACCCATGACCCACCACCGCAGCACTTACTGCTCTTCCTGGCCTAGTCAGTGTGGAGTGAGAGGGTATTGGGCAATTCTGTGGAGCAAAGACAATGACATTTGGTTTAATGGTTTGTACCTTTCTGGAATACAAACCACTGAGAAAATCTAACCTTTTCAGTGACACAGGAAGGACTGTCATTGTCTTCTGAGTGCTCCTCGTCTTCCTCTGGAACTGATGGGCTTTCTATAAGTGAGAAAAACCCAGTGGACCATAAAAACCAGACTCTTTTTTTTAGTTTGGTACTAATACTATAGCTTTGAAAGATGTCAGTCACATTTTTAAGTCATTGATCGTGTGATAATGTGATTTTATCATTTTTACCATCTGCCTCATCGTTTTGTGTAGCCTCTCTCTCGAGTCTCTGGCGAAGTAGTTCCTGCTGTTTGGCCAAGTACTGTTTAATGAAGCTGTTCTGGCACATCTCCTCCCCTATCTGACAAGGAAACATATGTCAGTAAAACTGTAGAATTCATGTAGTTAATTGTGCCAAAAGAAAAGCTTTATTCTACCTGAGAGTTGGGCTGCAGCCCACTGTGCATGTGGGAGGAGGATGTCTTCTGTAGGTTTTCTAGCATCAGGGCCTGTCAAAGATGCAAGAAGGGAATAGTTTTAAAAGTTATTCTGTCTTTTTATGTAAGCTGAACTTGAAGTGTCTTGCAGTCATTATTAGTTTATGGTTGGCTTTACGCCAACATTTCGTCGTGGATATCCATCCATTGTTTTTCAGCTTTGACCACTGGTTCCCATTTAACTTAATTTTAATGGCGATATATAACACTATTCTCTGAGCTTTGTTACCAGGATTCTAGAAAGGTATGACTTTTATGTGACATTGGTCTGGCAAAGAAGACATCTTCTAATGGCATTAAAGAGATCCTTTAATGGCTTTGGTTTGAACTCCAACACTGATTTTGTACAACCAAATTCAGCAGCTCCTCCTTTACGTTTATATATATATATATTTACTGTATATATACTGTATATATGTATATACGTTTTGTTTCTTTTTTATTCCCAACAAATCTCCACAATTATCCCATCTTTTGTTTTGACAAAAAACCCTCTGTATGCTTTAGATAAATTAACCTAAACAAATGTATCTAATAGTACTTTTTTGCATGACCTTTATTGTGATTACAAAACCCTCTAAAGTGCTTCACCATTGCCGCAAGCTACTCCCATTCCTCCCAACTATTTTGTCTATCTTTATAATGACATGTTTTAGTAGTAGTTAGTTAAACATATTTACAAGTATATACGTTTGTTTAATTTAAAATATTGTGTAAGATCATGTTAGAATCAGACCTTGTTGTTTAAATCAGTAATAAGATGCAGATGCAGACATCTTTAAGATCTTACATGGAGATACAGTTGCTTTCATTGTTTTTTTTATGTAATACATCTACAGCAGTCCTAAAGTATTGGGATTGATAGGCAGTGAGAATTTTAAGGTTGTAATTTTTGTTAAAGTATTAAATATTAAATTAATAACTAAGCTTTTCTAAACTAAGCCAGTATGTTTGAAAATGTTGTGGGGAGTCTTTCATTTTTGTGGGGGGTAATAAATACCTCCATCAACATGACCACTGTCTTTAAATTCTTGCTACGGCCCTGTTGTAGCTGTTGACCTGCTGAAAAGTCTAGTACAAATTAAACAGTGTTGTGGTCAAGTTAAATAAAAGACCAACAACTTAGCGAGTGTTTACACGACGATGCGCGCACTCGTGACGCTGTACACAAACGTACGCGCGCCCTAGCCGCGCGGTCACGTTACTGTACACAGTGTGTAGCCGCTCGCTTCACACTGAAGCTTAGGCCTCGACTTGACAGGTGCACACTAACTGTGAGCAACACGATGTGCGGCGTGTTTCCTCTTGTTAAGTAAGAACTTGGTTTGACTGACTATTGGTGCTGTCAATATGTGAACAACTTAGTACAGAAAGTGTTGTTAGTGTGTTATATTGGCGTGCAGGGCGGATAATGTATTCCCGCTTCCGAGAACATACACATACATGCACACACATACACACTGTTACGGCCTCAATAACGTTAGCCCCCCCTTCTCTCTCCGACTGAACTTAGACAGACTCGTTCCGGGCACGACAAAAACAGAGGAAAACTCACCCCTTTCAGACGCTTGACAAGCGTGTTTTTCTGACCGCTTTTCGGCAGGTTTCTTTGCTCCAGAGCGGCCTTCAAATCCGCAACTCTGAGCGACTGGAGAGGTTTTCCATCAAGCGTAATATCCTCGTCCGCCATTTTGCTCCCTCCGCTCGTCTACAAACTCCTACAAGCGTCGCTACGGCGGACGCTCGGCGTCATCGCTCGACAGTTTCCGGAAACGTTCGACTAGCCCGAGTGCAAGGACACAGGTCTACTTGTTTGCCAAACGTTTTTCAAACTATTTCGAAGGCTATTCTTTTACTATTTGATCTTAATAAAATGTAATTAACACTTTTTAAAATCAACGGCTAGTTTACATATATCAAGCATAAACATTTCATTGGAGACCAACGTATTGAAATGAATAAAAGTCATTCTATGTTTTGGAACATTAATAGTGATATCCGGACATTCGAACATGGTACAGTAGATAACGTATTACCACTAGATGTCACTAAATCCAACACTGTTGAACAAAGTGTATAGTTTTTGTTCACTATTGGTTAATGTAATGGTTTTCAAACAAGGTGGCATGTAACATAAAAACGATGATTCTGTCTGTATTATTCTTATTCTGTCTTCTTATTCTTATTTCTATCAATAAAACAATTCTCGAATATTTAATATTTTATCCTCGTTTTAAGGTTGGGTTAATACACCTCAATATTGTACATAAATACATTATCTAAAACAATAAGGCTAAAATAGTTTTTTTTCAAGTAAATTGTGTTGTGAAAAAATATTTTTTTTGGTTTACAATTATTTTTAACATCCATAGAGGTGTCAGTCTTATGTGGATATTTAAATACATTTACACAACAAATACCGCAACATAAAAATACAAAACATTGTTTTTAATAGCAAAAGTTGTATTTGTGCATTCTGAATAGGAACACAGAGACATCCAATGTAGTGTAAAAGAGGTTGTCTGTTTAACTGCAGAAGTCATTTTTGAATCTTCTGCAAATATCAATGAAAGTAACATGTTTTTAAAAAAACTGTAAAAAAAAAAAAAAGAAACCCAACATATTTGTACAAAAAAATACAGGCATATATATTGAAATTGTCAACCCCCCTTCCCCAAAATAGATGAAAATCAAATTGTACATCACCAAAAATCACCCTGGTGATGTATGTGCACATTTATATAAAACTCAAGCGATTTAAAGCCATGCAAACTGGGGAAAAAACAATCACGCAAAAAGTTAAGATAATAAATATTTATAGCTAAAGGTTACTTTCTTCATTCGTACAGTTTAGTGTTATGGCAGGAAGGCGCATTGGTTATAACCTCCACCAGGTGGCACTGCAAAACAGAAAACGGCAAGAACAAACTGTACTGCAAACGTTTGGTTAAAAATGAACCACACAAGTGAAAAAAGAGTAATGCAATACCTTAGATTACCAATATAGTTACTCAGACTATGCTGGATTATAAAAATGCAGAATATTAATTGAAAAGTAATTGAAAACTATGCCCAAGGGTGAATAATATATAAGGTCTGTGGTGTTAAGGTATAAAAAACACACTTCCAGTCTGTTTAACGTTCCATAAAAACACTGTACCTGATGACTGCAGTAAATAATGGCAGTCAGACAGAAACAGTCAAAAACAGAACTACAAAGGACTTCTGATCAAATAAACAGTAACACTGATGCCAAAGTTGATTGTGCTTCACTCCAGATCTTGGACATGCAAAACAGCTTCTGTTAGGTACGTGTCAATGTGTCATCTTGGTAAACAAAAAATAGTTTCCAGTACAGTGAACTCCCCTTCACTGTGGAAACAGTGTGCACACTGACCGGCCACTGCATAGGTACACCTATTCAATTGTCCGCTGACTGAAATATCGCATCAGCCAATCACATGTCAGAAGTAGTGCTGCATTCATTCATGCAGAAACAATCAGAACAACCTACTGCTGTTCAAACTGAGCATAGAGTAAAAAGGTTCTGGAGAATTATTACAAACATTATTCCTGGACGTGACTAGACCTCACTGTAAAAGCAGACAGTTCCTGGAGTAGTCTTCCGTGAGCGAGCTCTAGCCATGCTGCTAAAGAGCAGACAAACTGTGGCTACATGACAATAACAAGGAGAGAAAAAGTCAAACAAAGCTGTGCTGAACAGAACAGAACATGTAGGGACTGGCAACCTTGGTACACAGGTTTCTCACAAACACTGCCAGATTATGACACTACCGTGGGAAAACAATATTAAGCAACTTGCCACTAAACTGCCATTATTCTTGTTAAGTCACTGGAAATAAAAGGACTCAGCTCCTGTCTCTGTCAGGAAGAACACATGAGAAAATGTTTCTTCAGTGATATGGCAAGTTGGCAAGTTCTCAAAAATGATTCCATACAAAAACACCACATGCTTTCATTTCCTCTTTAAAAAGTCCCCTAAAGATGCAATGCTGCCTCTACAGCTTCAGAATGAATATGACAGAAAGAATGTAACAGTTTTAAAGTAAGCCGGAGTCAGGATGTCTTCTGTGCTATATCTGGGGCACAGGGACAGCTGAATAAATAGAGGAAGGAAGGAAACATTGCCTTCATGAGAGACAGCCAACATACAGAGGAAAGCTCCAAAAATCAGCAGCTCACAAGGAGCATCAAAGCCACAGCAGGGGGGCTGTGAAAATTCAATAAGTTAATACTGAGAAAGACACGTGTGCTCAGAGTCAAAGCTCAGGGGTGGGTTCATAAAGACAGACCTAAAAACAGCACACACTCCAACCATAGAAGAACCATCAGAGTCCAGACCCAGCTGACTCACAGCTGCGGAGAAGATCAATAACCATTCAATCACTGCTAATCAAAGACACTAGCCATAAATAAGGCATTTCTGAGTGGACTAAGGTGGAGTGTTTGAACGCTTTTCTGTAAAAATGACATCATATATCATGAGGAGATTTCTGCCAGACGTTGGAGCAGAGTGGAGAAGCCGGCGGCCTGCTGGGAAAGTTCAGCCACATGGTCCACCATCTCCTGGGTGGCTGACACGGAGGGGTAGTTCTGGGCAGCACCCTTGGTTGCCACCACGACTGCCTTCAAAGCCTGGCAGAGTCGCCCCCCTGAGGCCGTGATCTAGGGAGAAACAGACAAAAAAATGTATTAGACACATTGGACAAACGCATGTTTTCACTAAGGCCTCACATCAGAGCCCTTCTGCACACCTTGGTCCGGAGGTCGGTGGAGGTAAGGAGGCGGGAGAGGGTGTCACTGATGAACACCAGCTTGTGTGCCGTCACAATGAGACTCTTTCCTCTGGCCACAAAGATGCGTGGAGGCTGGTTGCCCTGCACGCTGCTGAACAGCACGTCAATGGCGTCAGCCAGGCAGGAGAGGTGGGCCAGGCTCTGAGAGGAGTAGAAGGAGAGCAGCTCCGAGTCCTCCAGGGAAAGGGACACCGGCAGAGGGGGGGAGGGTGTCATCTGAATGTGAAGAGAAGAATGAACTCAGAAGCTGACATGACCTTCATGACCTCCATCTGTCATGATGTCATGAGTGCAGCAGCACAGGTGTCGGTGACAACAGTAGACTTTCACCTGCATGGTGTTTAAACACTGACAGAAGTCAAAGACACAGTCAACATAGTACTGTACTGTACTTTTGTATATCATACTATACTGTACTATAGAATACCATACTATATTGTAATGCTGATACATGTGAGTGGACTAGTAGACAAGTCTCCTGCTGATGTTCAGCTAGACTTGTCTTATGAATGGCTGCTTGTCTTTCACCCTGTCGTCTTAAAGCCATTATCTCACGTGTAAAGAAACAGTGTTAAATTTTAACAAGTGAACTTTTGTTTGCTTCTTCAGGGGCGTGAGAAGCGCTGGCGCAAGAGAAACTACACACTTACATATAACAAAGATGGACCTGTGTCTGCAGTCAGACACAGAGTCACAGATGGACAGAGCAGAGTGAGTGACATCAACATCTGCAGCAGCTCCGGCTGTAGACCAGCACTGACAGTTATGTGTGGACCCACCAGCTTTGAACACTGATCCAGCTGGAAGAATTCTACCTGAGAGTCAGGGCTAGGTAATAGGTCTAGTGTTTCTTCTTCTCACTGCCTGTTCAGCCGTGATGTAAAGGTCGGGACTCACCCTTGGTTCTGCAGTGATGGCTTGTAGTTGTCCATTCTCTGCCACAAAATCAGCAGTTAGATCAGGTTTTCCCTGGTTTGGAAAATAACAGAAGAGTTTCCAGAGTTTCCACACAGGTTTAAAGACAAACGGTAACAACTCCTGTACATAAAGGACGGTCAGGTCACTGTGAGACCTACCTGGAGTTTGACATATCCCACACTGTCTCCAGAAGGTACTGGTGGGTGGATGGGGGTCAGTCCGATACCAGCGTACTCATTGCTGGGATCGTCCTCTCCGTCAACAGGTCCCACTGTCATGGTCACTGTTGAAGGAGCAGGAGGCAGAGGGAAAGCAGGCTGTGGAGTCGGCGGCAGAGGCCTCTCCTGGATCCAGCTCCCTTTTCGAGAACCCATCCCACCTCCAGGTGACTTTCCATCAGGCACCGGGAGCGCAGGCAACGGTCTACGGGACAGGGATTCCTGGGAAGGTAAACGGGGCCGGCCCTGAGCCTGTAAAAGGAGTGCGCTTTCCTCAAGGGAGCGCTGAACCAGTGTCAGGAGACCTTCAGAAGGAGGTGCAGGGCCTATTGCTGATAAAGCTGGCAGCAGGTCTGAGAGACGTGCCCACGCCTGCTGCAGAGGAGGTGGGGGGTCACCGAGGTGACTGGCCTTCCAGGTGGAGAGGATTTCTGCCAGTGATGTGGCCAGGTCTCGTGACGACAGGGTGGAGGCCGAGGTTGAGGCCGCACTCAGCACCGACTGGACCAGGCTGGAGAGGGAAGCTCGCCACGTCACGTCACCAGAACCATTACTAGAACAGGACAGACGCCGAGCAGAGGTGGAAGATGAGGAGGAGGAGCAGGAGTGAGGCTGGACTTCAATAGTCAAGGCAGGCATGTCGTAAATGCCACAGTCAGGCTCCGAGGAGCCGCTGCTGGCTCGTTTTTCAGATCCAGGGCCACCATAGACCTGTCCAACATGTCCTGCACCCTCCTCAGTGGACAAGCTGGACATGGACTCTCCTGGTCCCAGAGGAACACCCGGAAGTGTGGGAACACTGTAGACCTCGTCGACTTCATCAGGGTGAACATCTGTTGTGGCGTTTAGAGTAATGGTGGGCACATCGTAGACCTGTAGGGTGGAGACAGAATTTTTTTTAAGGTCTCTGACTCGAACATTTCCACATATTTACTTTTCATTACTTCATTAGCACATGTTTGTTGTCATACATTTGTAATCTGACTTATACCTAGTGGTCATTTTGTCAGTGCAGCCTTTTTGTTGCTTTGATAATTTATCTTTGATAAACTTCACAACTGTTTGATACTGATGCCATGGTATAGGCATGGCCAACCTGTGGCTCGGGAGCCACATGTGGCTCTTTGCCCGGTTTGATGCGGCTCTTACGTTCATGTTGAATTTTATGTTGGTGTTTTTTTATGCTATGTGAAACTAATGCCAATGGGCATTGATGCAAATTACTTAGGGAAAACCCAGTTTGCAGAGATGAAGTGGTGACGCCAAAAACTAACCAGAAACTGAGAGACTGACCACCAACAGAACAGCAACATTTGGAGGACATCACATCAAAGAGGAAACATCTGCAACATACAGTAATTGCAGATGGGGAGGAAGTCGTCATCAAGCCACAGGCAGGCTGTTCAAGTAACATTAAAGTGGAGACCACTGGAAGGAGGAGGGGGAGGGGCAGTGGTGGGGTTTGGGCCTCAGCATGGCATTGACAGATGGGTGTGACTGGGGAGAAAATAGAAGCAGCATGTGGACTGGATAGACAGGCTTCACCGCAGACAGAGACAGGTGTGGCCTCGCCTATCGGGGGTGGGGGGGGAGATACTGCAGTACTGTACAGCAGTGGGAATGTGAGAGGTTCTGACAGGGTACTTGATACTGGCTCATCTGCTGTTGGGGAAATCTCTTCACATGCACAGACACGATGTCAACACACCAGTTTGTCACAGATTCCAGTGAGTTTCTGGGAAAATGAGTGGAAAAAAAACCAGATGGAAAACTGTCGTATTGGAGACGAAGGTGGGACATTTTAATGCTGTGATGTCATTTGATTAAAGTTTATACATTAATTCACCCTTTACTGACCATGGTGGAAGACTGGACTGTTACCCTGGCTGAGACTAAGGACAGATTTTTGTAATGAATGACAAATTAAATGATGACTGACATTTTTCATTTTCAGTTTCAATAAAATGTTAATTCTACCTCAGTGTCAGAGTCTTGTGGTGGGACGCTGCGTGGGGTGTCGTAAATGCCATCATCGTCACCAATAGAAGATAAGACAGGACGCTGCCACCTACCAGTGGGAGGAGTGTCGTACACCTACGTTGCCCACAGAGACATGAACCAGTTACTGGTGCAGAGAATTTTGAATGCAAACAACATCCTAACCTGGGAGGGTGTGGAGAGTACATACCTGCTCATTGACAGAGTGTAACTTCTCCTGACCTTCTCCTTTCTTCTTGTCCACACTGCTGTTTCTGTCCAGCCCGTTGACCGTCTTCTCGTCCTCACTTTGAGAACTCTCTTTTTGTCTGTCTCTCGTCTCCTCCGGCATCAGGCCAGTAGAGTTGTTCTGAGCTGTTGGTTTAGGGACAGCATTAGCATCAACAGATGAAAGCGCTGCTTGTTGTGTATCTTTCCTGGTGACGCCCCTCACAGGAGGTGCTGGTGGTGGCGGTTTGCGAGCAAAATTTGGTGATCCGGGAACCCTGACCTGGCCTGCCCTGACTAACAAAGGTGATCCGCGGTGAGTGGCCAGGCCAGGTTTGCCCCTGGAAACTGCAGGGTTAAGTCTGGGAGATGCATGAGAGGGGGACGATGGAACTGGATGCTGGTGGGCCAAAACAGCGGCTGGAGTCCTGTGGAGATTTGCCCCCACGGCTGTGGGTGTTTGATACATTCCAGGTGTGTCCTGACTCACTTTGGCCTGGGGTGTACCACTGACAGCAGGGGGGGCACTGGTCGTTCCAACTGCTGCTGTTCCTGAAGGACACTGGCAAACTTCATCACCTGCCAGCGGTGTACCTTTCGGTACCAAATAACAGTCTTCTGAGGGTCCTGTTGTCAGCGTTTCCCTGGGGATCAGATACGTAGTGTCCTCTGGCTCATCTGCTGCCCTTTGAGCAGCACTGGGGGAGAGGTAGACCGACTCTGCAGCCATGAGGGCTGCAGTTTGTCGGCACTGCTGCGCTGCTGATGGTACTGGACTCACTGGAGTCTGATAAAGTGTTCCTGTGGATTCTGTGCCACGTCCCCTAAGGGAAGGTGAGCGTGGACGCCCTGCCACCCCAATGTCCCAGTCAGGCCTGGGCCTGATGCCTGAGCTGGAGTGAGAGCGGGGACGACCCCCCTCAACTCTGCGGAGCTCCCCTGGTCTCAATGCAGCAGCCACCACTACTCCCCTACCCTCACCCACACCAGGCGGCGAGCGGTACACCCCATCAATTTCCTCCGCACTGCTGCTGACGGTGGACCGAGTCAGAGGGTGGCAGGGAGACAGGTAAACTGAGTCCTCGCTGGGGCCGCGCCGTAGATCTGAGTTGGGGGGTGGAGCCGTCTGAAGGAGACGGAGGCGGTTGGCAGGGGCAATGCCCTGCCTTCCATGCAAGGAGCAGAGCCACCAGCCCGGTCCACCACTCTGCTCCTGATTCAGAACCATGAGGATGTCACCTTTCCGAAAAGCCAGCTCCTCGGGGCTCTCTGCTGTGTTGTCAAACAGCGCCTTAGCCAAAACCGTCTGAGAAATACAGAAACAAAAATCGTCAAACAGAGTCATTTGCTCTCTCTCTCTCTCACACACACAGATTGACAGGCTCTATAAAGGAGGCTTTAATCAACAGGCTCTTGCAGCATCTGAACAAACAAACACGTCCATTGACAGAGTGATGTTTAGTCACAGTATAAACAGTGTGGAGTTGTTGAAAGGAGAATGAATGGCAGTGTAATGGCTGCATTGATAGTAATCACTTTATGTTCGACTCAGACATGACCTCTGACCTGCACTGCTTGTAGTAGCGGAGTATTCAACATCTTCAGAGATTTTCTGTTCATCTACAGCCTGTAAGGCCGAGATGACTGAAGGTTTATATTTATGTTATATCTTTAAACTGAGTAGCCAGTTACTTTGACATGGTTGTGACAAGGGCTGTTTAAGACATGACGTGTATTCTAACGTGTATCTAAAATGTGGACTACCACATTTAAGAATCTCATTGGCTGTTCTTTTTGACACCATGTGCAAGAACTGATTACTCTCAACTCTAAACTGGAACAAATCCAACCTGATGTCGAGAACTGTTTTCTTGTACGGTATCTATCTATCTAATCTATCTTTACAAACCTATCAGACCCAGTGCTGGATTTAAACTCCTCTTTATGGCTGGTCGTTGTCACTGGTGCATCTGAAGTAGCTTTGCTGCATTCTGGAACCAAAACAGATTTGTTTGGACGGAGCCAGAGTGATGACAGGAGACAAAGTAAAAGGTACCGTCATTAAGGACAAATCTCAATTTCTAGCTGCACCACTCATCATGAGAGAAGCAGGAAGCAGAGGGGGCACAGTAAGGGAGGATCAATGATCAAATGGACAACAGGGGGCTTAATGGTAATGAGTGGGATGAGAGACAGAGGGGGAGGAAGGGAAGGCAAGGGGCACATCTGTCCCTCAATGTTTAGGGTTTAATTGCCAGTCCAATGACAGGGAGCCAAACCCCCTTTCATTTTCTAAAGACCTCTCCCCCCCAGGGACCACGGGGCTCAATGGAGCCATGTGGGACTCCCATAAAAGTGTAATGGAGGCGATAAGTATTCAGATAAAACAGAGAGATACAGTAAAGCAGTCCACGGAATAATAAAATGTCAGGCACTCAAGTGGTGTAGCATTACCACTACACACATTACTCACTACAACAACACACCTTGATTCTTCGATCATGTTTCTCTTCTTATTATCCATTTACATCCAACTCTGCGAGTCAATTTGCTTTTTATTTGCAAATTTATTTTTGTTTTATTTTTTATCTGTATTTGCTTTAATAGGACTTTCCTACTGATGGCGATGGGAAAAGAAGAACTTAATAAAACCTGTACAAAGTTCTTCTCACAACTTTATCAAAATTAAGAAAAGGATTTTCACTGCAGCATCGCATTTTTTGTGAAATAAAAGAACCGGATGTGGCCAAACAGTACCCTACACAGTAATTCTACAAAAATGCAAAAGAGGATTTCAGATTTCACCATTTAAATTTTGAAAGGGTAAATGGATAGAGAAGCACCACAAATGTACTAAAGAATGACAACAAAGACTTGAAGGAACAGGCGTGGATCCAGATTCGGTAAAGTCCGTACAATAATGAAACAGACTTGTTATCACAGTTTTCCGTTTGTATCAATGCTACACATGTGCGAACTCATCAGATAATTAAAAACAGTTATGTACTCACGGAGACAGACATTATGTGAAGAAATTCTTAGTCAGGTCTTAGAGAAAAACAAAAAGTCTTGGTCAGTCAGGCTCATCCATGGAGATCCATAGTCCTTTTCAGCCGGTGCTGCCGAGGCACAACAGCCGAGTCTGGGGACGACTCATCTTTCGGCGGCCTCCTTGTACACCTGCATGACGTTCCTACAATCCGTGGTTAAATCCGTTAATTTCGCAACAATCAGAGTAATAGAGAAAACCGAGGGACAGAAATGAGCCGAAACTAAGTAACACCTGTCTTCCATTTCCACGCCCAGTTACGTTACTTTAAATTCAGCGACGGCTAACCTTAGCATATATGCTACAAAATGCCGGTAGAATTTCGCAAGATTCAATATTAAAGTATCGAATTCACATGAAAACTGAATACATTAATGTGTAACAAATTTGATGCAGCCTAGCCTTGGAGCTAACGCTGGATATTATTGCAGTTACTGCTGCTAATGCTAACATTAACAACAACAATGGCATCGCCGGCTACTGCTACAGAACGCTTCTTGTTGGTTAAAGCACATAAGCCATGGAAGATACACACCATTTACCTGTTTTTCTGGCCTTATCGTGGAAAACGCCGTTATCAGTATGCGTTTAATTTCACCATGAAATTCACTTCTATTCAAGCAGAAAGTCTGCGGTCATCGACATTCAATCATGTTCGATGATGACAACAAAATGGTCTCCGCCTACTTTAGGATCTTGACGTTTTAGACTGATTTACAAAAGAAGCAGACTCTGGCTGCACATGACCGAGATCCATCCGGTTTAGTTGCAAAGTAGCACAATGAGGTGACGACAGAGGGTTCATTTAATCTCTGATTGGCTCGTTCTATCTGTGTTGTGTTCAGAGACGATTATATCGTGTCGTAAATTGCAAACCCACAATATAAAAAATGTAAATAATAAATAAATAAATATAAAACCAGCTAAAATTGTGTTTTAATATAACAAATATGTAAGAAATCACATGAGCACAATACAAGTGTTTTTATATTAAGCTAAAAACTAAGCACATCTCAGTCTGTGTTTTATTAACTTTTATTTTGATATAAAATATTTAAATTTAAATAAAATAAGGGGCATTACAGAAAATACTTCTCAAACCCGCCACTGTCTTTTACATACAGCTCTGTTCGTGTTGGGAAATGGGAATATGTAGTGTAAACATAGCTTTGTTGTTAATACTTTATCTGGATCAAAGATAATGTCTTTGTGTGTCCAGGAGAAATTATTATTTAATATGTAATGGCTGTTGTGAATCTTGTGTGTTCACAGGTGATGTTGAGGAGTGTTTTCAGGTGCCTTCAGAAAAACACTGTGTCTCAGAGTAACCTTTCTGGAAAGGTAGCCATAGTCACTGCCTCCACAGAAGGGTAAAAGTTGTTTTGTTTTTTTTCCTTTATAATGATTTTAATTTAACATAAAGGTCCAGTATGAGTGAGTCACTCTTGTCCAAACCGTCAGAATTGGTCTGGCTGCAGCACAGTCTCTGGGAAAGAGAGGAGCCCATGTTGTGGTGAGCAGCCGAAGACAGGCCATTTGTAATGTTAGGGTTGGAGGAGACAGAGAGAAACTGCTGCAAATGTTCAAATTCAGATTCAAATGACATAATTAGGCATTTACCATGTTAAACTGTAGAACAAGTACTTCACAGGAATAATGAAAGTAATTTTGCTAAATTTCAGACCGTGATTATTATGATTCTGATCTTATAATAATCAATTCAACAATCTCGTTCTGGAACAAACTCCGGAGGAGCCTGGAGGACTCGGCTCGCTGCCGTCTCCGAATCGTCGACGCCCATGCTCGAGTTGCTCCAGTTTATTTATAAAGCAGCGCACAACTGCTGCCAACTCTTCTCCTCTCCGATTGGCTCGTTCTCTTCGAGTTGGATTCGATGACAATCGAATCGCTTTTAAAAAACAAATATTGGGAAAATTTAAACCAAATAATACAACTTATATTACGCTGGCATTTTAAACAATAAGCAAGTATTTAAGAGTTTGTTGTGCATTGTACTCACTCAATTTAATAATAATCACCACTGTATATAACAACGTCTTTTATTTTGACAGCCGGTATCCAGCAAATCCTGCAAAACACACTCCTAAACCAGCAACAGTCCATGGTCCTGGATATAAAACATGTTCGTTTTGACTTTTGAACATTTTGAAAGGTAAAATAATGGATTTTCTTTATATTTTGCTAACCTAGGTCTAACCTAAAAATTGTTTTTTTGTTTATTTGCTTTTGTGTCAAAGCAGTGTTGTGGTGTACTTTGTTATTACACAGATTAACGATTATACATATGTATACTTTTATTGACTGTTTCCATATTCATAATTTTGATGGTCCACTGGGGCCGTCGCTTGGGTGCGCGACCTTGTAAGTGCTGACTACTGCCCTGGAGTTCAGTTTTACACTGGAGGCAGCTCCCTGGAGGAGAGCATCACTGACTTACTTTGTTCTTCTATTAAAGGAGCTGCTACTGCTGCTGCAGTGCCACAAACTGTGTCTGTGTCTGTGTCTGTGTGTGTGTGTGGCCACATAGAAAGATGATGCCGTAAGGTCCTGCGGTTTTGCTGACCTCATCGACTCCCAACCGCCCACACACATACACACACACCTTTTTATTTATTTGCAATAGAGACTACAGCAAGGGAATGAGAGACGAGACTGCAGGGACCCATCTCCACCAGCAGGAGGAGCCCTAAGCAAAGCAGGACGCTCGTGGTGTCGCAGTGATGCAGCACTCTCCACACTCTCCATTTTCTTTTGCAACTGTAAAGAGGTGGAGTCGAAATACAATAAGAACCGACGAGATAAAAGCCAGCGCCCTGCACTGAGCTGACAGCCTAGAGGTAGCTTCAGGTACTGCACCAGCACCAGCACATCAAAGCTCCTACTGCACCACATGAATCTTCTTCAGCGGCTTAAAGCAGCCAAGCCTGTACACACGTGCACGCACACACACACACACACACGAACGTCTTGGAGAAGTTTGACAAAACGAGGAGTCACATTGAAAAGTTCCTTCATGTCCAATAATCTCCACACTCTCCTCTGACACACCCTCACTCTGTTCAAAGGCCTTTCGACTTTTCTTTCATCTCTGTATAGCCTAAGCCCACTGAAGGACTGTAGCTTTTTAAAATTCTCCAGAAAGAAACAGCTCAATATTTTCTACTCTCAACTTTTTTATGCTGCCCTTTTTATTGACCCGGGCGAAGCAACAGAAACTAAAGTGGGGGGGGAAATGAAGGCCAATTGGTCCTCCTGTGTTAGTGGAGGTCAGGGGTCGGAGCATACTCTCCCACATGACCTGATTGAAGAGACCAAGATCAAGACCAATGTTAGCTCTCTACTTTGAAGGTTGCTCAGCATGGAAGAGGAAACTGTATGACCTGAAAGGAATGTTTTTCCTGGACAACTTATAGTAAGTCTTTCCAGGATTGTTTAATTTTCTTCTCAGTATTTTTTCTATGTTTGAACAATTGGTATCATTTTGTTACCAATTTTCATTTGCAGGACTCCAAGGAACCTTGTCCTGGAGGCTGATGACTAGTGGAGAGAGCAGCTGACAGAAGGAGACTGTGGACATCCAGGGTCCCTGAAACCATCAACTATGGTTTACAAAGAGTTTATAAAACTCTCCGTTGCTTCTGGTCAGTGAGGCTCAGATGTCCTACAGCGTTCACATCAGAGGGCCACAGGATCTGTTAGCCAGGCACCATGAATTAATGATATACGTGATAATACATTAAATATACATCTGTATATATTTTTGTACATCTCTCATCAATTTTTCACAGCGTCACAGAAGACCACACGAGCAGCACTGCAGAAACGTTAACCTGAGGGGGGAAAAAAACATAGAAAGAAACATGATGAGTGTGATGAGATGAGAGTTGTGGTAGGAATGACACCTGTGATAGTTGTTAACCTTCTGACAGGTTAAAGGTGGGTTCTGTGAAGAGGACTGTAAAACAGTCTCATTTTATCATATTGTCAAATATATAAAAAGAAGAGATAATGTTGTGCATGTGGCACATGACCGCTAGAGGGAGACATCCATCTGACTATGTTATACGTTCACTAGTTTTATTTTGATCGAATCTCAAACTTCCTTTAATTTTGTGTCATTATTTGTTCATTCCTGTTGTATAAGAATACAAATCACTCTTAGACATATAGTACTTTGTACACAGCAAAATGTCTGTGTACAAAGTAGAAATATGTTTTGGGATTTATTGTTTTTATTCAGTAACTTAGTGACAGACCTGACTTTACTTCCCAGTTTGTTTTGATCAGGGGCAGGAGTTTGCCTTTTACAGCAGAAAAAATAATGTTTCACTGTCTTTGAGTCGAGTAAATTGGTTCAGCTGAGGGTGATGTTTGTTCTATATGTATGCTTTTTAATAATAATAATTATTGTTATTATTATTATTTGAACTTTATTGGTCCCATACTGGGGAAATTCTTGTGTTGTCAGCAGATCTGGTTCAAGGGTCCGCCTCCTGTATGTGCCAAGCATGTGGTGCCTCTGGAGTTTGAACCACTGCACCATGGGACTACAACAATAATAATGAATAATCATCTTTACTCATTACTGGGGAGCAGTACCCTTCAGCAGCACCCAGGGAGCTCAGATTGTGACCCCTGGTTTGTTTAGTTAAAGGGGGTGCAGTAGTACAATCCACCAGTTTCAGTGGTCAGTGAAGGCATCACTGGCTTTACTTTGCTTCTGCATTCGTTCTTCTGGGGTAATGTAGACAAAGCTGCCTTAAATTACCCTAACCTTTCCTGCAGTAGTGTGGGTTGTACCTGTGAGTCCAACTGGGATCAACTGGTAGCTGAATGGAGTCAAAGGTCACAGTAATGAGGCAGACGGTTAGATGTGATCTTTAGGCCACAAGAAGGAAAATGGCACAGGAAGTACGCTGCAAAAAAAAAAAAAAAAAAAAAAAATGTCAGAGGTCACAGTAAAGATTACTGGAACAACATGCGGAGAGAATTTCAGTTCAGCTGAGAGAAAAAATACAGAGAACAAATGAAGAAAATCTCACTCAGTATGGTTAGTTAGTTAGTTAGTTAGTTAGTTAGTTAGTTGGTTAAAAGTCAGAGAAATACAGACTTTTTTAAGCTGAACTAATATTAAAAGTTTGACTTATTGTACCACAATGTTAGGTTCTTCCTGGTTAACATTTAGCAGGTTTTGTCCAAATTAATCTTTATTTGATGTTGTGTCTAATTAACAGTTGATGTTGATCAGCTTTTCACAGGCACAGACATTTTCCTGGACAACTTTCAGCTATCCAAGCTGTAAGCTGGTTTGTTGGTTCATTTCTACATGTTTGATTTATCTTTATTTATGGACAATCTTTAAGTCAACTAATCAAACATTGATTTTTTAAAATTTTCTTTTAATATTTTTTCTTTAGAAGCAAATTCTTCACACTATGCTTTTGGACACCCAGAAAGACAAGTTGTCCTCTAATTCAGTGGACTACACAGTATGAATTTATGAACTTTTGTTATATTATTGAGCATCACAGGAAAAAGCAGTTGGTCCTCGGGTTTTGTTGTTGGATTATTGAACCTAAAACCAACTGAGAGAAGCTCCAACACCACAGACAGGCCTGACTCCAGACACGTTACTGTCAAAAATCACATGAAGGTGAAGAAAGAGAGTGACATACCATCAACTACAGTTTAAACTACTGCAACTTCAGACTCAACTGATCATAATCCAGGAAATGTCTGACTTAATCTACAGTGAACAGAACTGACAGCTTTATGTCTGGATACCAGAGAGAAAACCCAGAGGAACTTAAACCACAAAGATGAAAAAACAAATGCTCTGTCAAGAACATGAATTATTACTGAAAAAAGCATTTCTGTGGTTTGTCACAAGGACATGAGTCTGGAGCACGGGTATCAGTGATGGAGGGAGAACCAGAGTCTGTGCAGCTCTGTACACCGTTCACTCTTCCACATCACAGTCCAGCACAGAGGAGTTACTAGTTTTCACTGCTACCTCCAATACTCCAGTGAGTATCAGTACTTGGTGGAGGGGTTTTAGACGAGCGGACGTCCGCAGTCTCCAAAACCTCAAACAGGTTCATTTCTACTTCCTTCTTTTGTCTGACTGTTTATGTTTCACTGTCCTCATTCTTAAAAAACTCATGATATTATTGTACATTTGAGAGAGATAAGTTGTGAAACCATAAAGAAATCCAGTCAGAGAGAGACTCAAGAACAGCTCTTCAGACTCACTGAATGATTACAGTTTCATTTCTCAATGGACTGTAAAGTCCATTGAGACAAATGTGTTTTGTGAATTTGGGCTCTTGAAGTAAAATAAACAAAAAGTCACAGCACAGGAGTAAATGGTAAGGTCCAAAAACCCCCCAAATTAAATTTGTGTCCCTTATCAACCTAATGTGAAGCTCATCCTTCACAATCTCTCTGTAAGTGTTGTAGTTGTCTCACTTACACCGGGGCGGAAGCTAGTAGAGTTGTAAATGCTCAGTTACCGCGGCGTCTGTCTTGCCTGTTGTTGACAGGTTCATATTTGCACAGACTGCACTTTCATTTCCGTTATTTTGAGGTAATGCTCCAGAAAACTGAAATGAAAGTGAAAGAATTGCCTGCTGTCATCTCTGCTGCAACGTCTGAACAGAGCAGATCATGTTGACAACTGGTGATGGTGTAGACCTGCACAGACCAAGACTTCTGTTTTTGTCTAAGGACTGCGTGCGGAGGAAAGAAAGGAGAAGGAAAGCACAACCAGGCTAGGCCCGAAATGGACACAAATAGAACAAGTATTTCAACAACAACAAGTAAATGTAAGTGAAAGGGTAACGCAGACCAAACATGACAAATCATACGACAGAAATAAGTTAGCCAAGAAAAAAGATTATAGTTACCTAAAAGAAAAAAGACCCCACATGGCTAAAATTGATTAAAAAACCCAGTCAAAGCAGAAATACACACAATTGAGAAGTTAGTCAAAGTCAGTGCATGACTAAAGATACCCGTTAGCTTTGACAAAAACGACCATAATAATTAATAATCCCTGATTAGAAAACCAAATAATTGTCAAAAGTTTCCGGCCACCTATAACCTATCTAAGGTTTACCATTGGGTCGCGGACCAGCCTTTGGATTTGCCTATAACTGCCCTGATACCTTGGCGATAACGTGCTGTTTCATTGTTGTATAATCATCGACGGTACCGGAAGGCAACACCGCCGGCAGGCAGGCATAGGGATGTAGTGCGCATGCGCAAAGCCAACCTCCACCCTGTGTAGTCAGACACTCAGACAGACTGACTGCACTTTCTGCAGAGGTGCTGCACAGCCAATCCATCTTCTCCGCTGGACAGGGGTGAGGAGCACATATGTGCACCTCCTCCTCCACCTTCACTTTCTGTTCCTCGTCTTCCTCGCCTAGGGAGGTCTGTGAGTGGGATAAAGGGGAGGAGGCAGGGAAACCTTAAAGTATAGGAGGGAGTGGGGGTGGACGCAGCGCCTTATCGATAGCAGGTTTCTTCCAGTTCAAACTAGTTCTGCTGTTCGGCGGAGTGATGGTTGTGGAGGAGCCGCAACAACAAAGACAGTCACCCACACCTTTATACGGATGACAGTATGACTGTTGGACGTCACGACGTCACGACAGTTAACCAATAAAATAATAAATAACTATTAGAAAAATAATAATAATAATGATGATTTCAAAATAAAAGCACATAAAAAACAGATGCGTTTTATTAAGGGGAGGGTCCAGGGACAACAAAGGACCAGACTCAGCTTCATCATCTTCATCATCTTCATCATCATGAACCGCTGCCACCGTCTCCCGTGCTTCCACCGACACTCCCGCGGATGCTGGGAGGTTCCAGCTGCGCAGAGATGTGCACTGCGCGTCTCCATGTGGGGACGGAGCCGTGCGTCCATGGAGGAATCACTGCAGTGCAGCAGAGCTGTCACTCGTCACAGCAGACGATCGAGGGTTGGGGTTCGATGCCCAGACGCTGGGCTGCCTTTAGGTTTCATTGTGATGTGTGGGACAGTGATACACAGCAGCGTCCGTGAAGCCACAGCATCTGTAGCATCAGCAGCATCAGCAACACAGTGTGGTGCGTTTAGCTGAATTGTGCTGGACAGTAAGAAATGAAATAGAAAGTAAATCCTGGTTATGATTTTACACACTTTCATTTTTAACACAAATGTTTTTTGTTTTGTTTTTTGTTTTAGTTTGACGCACTGTACTCACGTCCAACATTCACGCCTGTGCACCAATGGCGCGTTCACGGTACCTAAACAAAGCGGGGGGTACTCCGCGTTGTAAGACTCGTAAAGGCAAACCTGCGGAGAAACCGAGCGAGCTCACATCACCACTCCCCCTCTCTCCATCACACCCCCTCCCCTGCCCGTCTATATATGCACCTCGTCAGAAATAGAGAGTCTCTCCCTCCTCCCCTTCACCAATGCATCATTTCCACCAATCTGTGCAGAGGGAAGACCAACCCCAACCCCTGAACCCGTAGCTACCCGCCCTGCCTGCCTATAAATACGGCCCGGATCACGCTGACAAGTCTTGGTCGTCAGAAACGCTCAGGGTTGCAGCAGAACATCCCCCTCCGTCGCCTCCCCTCCATCGTTTCTCCGTTTTTCAGAAAAAAACCAAAAAAAAAAAAAACCCAGCCCTCATATCCTCACCCTCATCACCGCCACCATCTTTACCGCCGGGTTCTGAACCACTTCGTTCTCCACCCCCCCAACTCTCCTTGGGTTTTTTTCCGCGGCCAGTTGCATGCATTTATCGTCTCCAAAAATGGTTTGCGAGACTAAAATCGTTGCGGACGAACACGAGGCTATACCTGGGAGTGGGACCAAAAAAGAGTCGATCATGTGGAGTTCTTCCACTTCCTCCGCCGCCGCGGCTGTGGATCCCACCGAGGCCAAGGATGTGATGAGGGGAGATGCGGTTTTCATCCGGGAGTTCGAGCTCGGGGATCAGGACGAGGTACGCCGCATCTTTTACGAGGGTATCATGGAGCGGATACCCAACACGGCTTTCAGGGGGCTGAAGCAGCAGCCCCGGACCCAGTTTTTGTACGCTCTCCTGACAGGTGAGTAGGAGCGGGTCTCTGCAGCAGGAGAACCGAGCCCATGTGCCGGCTCGGCTGTTCCTGCAGGGACTTTGTCTTAGAACGAGCGATGTTCCTGGAATATGTCCGTGTTTTTCTCACAGTTTTACTGATGTGATCATCATCATGTGATTCGGGGGAAAATCCCCTCTTTTAACAAAACACACCAATCGAACCGTTCTTTACTTTCGGCTCACAGTTGAGTTAAACATCCGTCTTTACCGAGCGACCCAGCAACAAAAGACAGGCATGGCCGGGCAGGCGCATGCATGTGTGCATGCATGCTGGATGCATGTGTGGAACCGGCGTTCCTGCTCCTGCTGCTGCTCCTGCTGCCCCTGCGTCCCGGGCGGCGTGAGCTCGCCACCGGTGTTGACGAAAATTTGAACTTCTGTCCTGGAGTATATGTGAATTTATTTCTTGTTAAGGGTTAAACATACAGGCTAGAAGCATTCTTAGTTGATTTTAAAGAAAAATAACTTTTGTAAGCCTTTTGTAAAATAGAGAAAATTGTATTTTCTTTATGTTCATTTCTTTTGAATATTTTGATATCCAATACGTCATCAAATACATTTTTATAGCTGAAAAGCATTTCTTTTTTCTCAGTCATCCAGATCATCTTATAACTACTTGACTACTGGATATTTTTATCACTCAATTATCACAGTAATTACAGGTGTCTAAATGAGGAAAATATTAAGAGTAAAAAATGAACACACACCTCTGTCTGTTCTTCTTCTCCAGCTCAGAGAAGACCACATCATATCGTCGCACCAGCAGCGGAGGAGGGAACCAGGGAAAATGCAGTGTGTTTTCTCCCACCTGTGTGGGCAGCCAGGAGGAGCTGTACTGCAGTTTAGTGAGTAACAGTCAGAGCCCCACTCCTGCTCCTGCTCCTGCTCCTGCTCCTGCTGCTGCTCCTGCTGCTGCTGCTGCGGTGGTGACGACGTCACGCCGCCGGTGCCGTACAAATCAGAGCGCAATTTGAGGATTGGTTTGCGGGGTGCGCGCACGCATCCCCCACAAAGCAAACCCGCCCATGAGCAGCGTGCACACGCAGCCGTGCGCCTTTCCCTCCGCCTGCGCATCGTCACAGCAGCAGCAGCAGATAATGCACCAGTCCCGCACTGACACAGATCGGTCCGTAGTTAATGTCAAACCTTGTGGAATCCTGACAGTTACACGGACCAATGAAAACACGTTTGAATATAAGATCTCAGAGTCCACACGTTGACTCCAAGGACATGAGGTTGTTGACATATTTGTCCACAGTCTTCATCAACCATCAGGACACATTCTGATCCAGATTCCAGCGCTGACCACACTGAGGCGCACTGCATGTCACCGGACGTCCCCGAACCTCTGCCTGCCCCGAGGCTATAACCAACAAACCGCCTGAAGTCTTGCTCCCCCCGCACCTCCCCCCTCCCCATCCATTTCCAGCGTCACACCCGACTAATTGCTCCAGTATGATCTGGTCGTGATTTGTAGAAAAGCTGTGGAATGAACAGTTGGGAGTTTCCCCTCAAAACTCTGCCAAAATAATATTTCAACTTCAATTTAAAAAAAAGGAACTACCCTCCAGGGGGCAGTTAGAGGACAGTGGCCTGTATGTGAACATTAAACAATGTGTTAAATGTTGATGTATTTGATACTTTTTTGCAAATGTCATTTTTTGTGTCTTTTTTTTGGGTCAAATTCCAATTCCAAAAATCAAACATCTGATTCTCTTTTCTGACAGGTTTCGTTTATTTTTCTTCCATTTCTCCATAGTAATGTGCTTTTACGTGACCAAATCCGTCACACTGACCTGCTGCGCGCCCCTCATTCTCATGGGTGCGCGCTACTACTACAGCAGGAAAGTTATCCAGAGTTATTTGGACTGTGCTCTGCACACGGACATGGCTGACATAGAGGCGTATTACATGACACCCACAGGTAAGAAGACTCAGTGTGTAACTGTGATGATGGACGTTTGTCTGATTGGTCACTTTGACTCTGCTCCACCACCAGGGTCCAGTATGGTCCAGTACCAAACTATATTTGAAGTGTTACTTTAGGAAGTACTGTGTACAGCACCAGTACAGTGCAGACCCAAATTTGAAAATCTTTTTTGAGCTTAATCTCCCTGAGAACTTGTTGTGTTTGTTACGTTCATCCTTCTGCACCGAAGGCCATGACGAAAACTAGTGTTTATAACCAGAACTGCTGCGTCATTGGTTACATTAAGGTTAACGTTAGTCATTAAGTGAAACCACCAACACTCCTGAAGTCTATCACTGATATAAAGAGTGAAGTCATTCAGTGAAACCACCAACACTCCTGAAGTCTTCCTCTGTACGTGTTTGGATGTGAAGTGGTGGATTTGTGGAGTGAGACATGTTGTCTGCTGGATCTCATCAAGGGAGCGTTTCAAAGAAACATTAGCCTGAAGCAACGCTGATCCACTGAAACATCACAGTTAATTACATGATAACTACAGTTAACTCCAGATGACCTGCTCTGACCATAGACAGATTCATGTTGTCCTTGGACCAGCAGAAAAAGAACACTGGAGTTCTACTGCCAACTGTTGAATCACGGTCTAGAGCAGTGTGTCGGAGAGGCCTGATGGCTTCTGGGTAATGTGTGACGGCTTTGACACCACTGTCTGATGCCGGATGTTGTAGGGGGATGTTGGATGTTGTAGGATGATGTTGGATGTTGTAGGATGATGTTGGATGTTGTAGGATGATGTTGGATGATGTTGTAGGATGAAGTTGGATGATGCTGGATGATGATAGGTGTTGTAGAATGATGTTGGATGATGATGTTGGATGTTGTAGGATGATGTTGGATGATGTTGTAGGATGAAGTTGGATGATGTTGGATGATGCTGGATGATGATAGCTGTTGTAGAATGATGTTAGATGATGATGTTGGATGTTGTAGGGTGATGTTGGATGTTGTAGGGTGATGTTGGATGTTGTAGGATGATGTTGGATGTTGTAGGATGATGTTGTAGGATGAAGTTGGATGATGCTGGATGATGATAGGTGTTGTAGAATGATGTTGGATGATGATGTTGGATGTTGTAGGATGAAGTTGGATGATGCTGGATGATGATAGGTGTTGTAGAATGATGTTGGATGATGATGTTGGATGTTGTAGGATGAAGTTGGATGATGTTGGATGATGCTGGATGATGATAGCTGTTGTAGAATGATGTTAGATGATGATGTTGGATGTTGTAGGATGATGTTGGATGATGTTGTAGGATGAAGTTGGATGATGCTGGATGATGATAGGTGTTGTAGAATGATGTTGGATGATGATGTTGGATGATGATGTTGGATGAAGTTGGATGTGGAGCCTCATCCACTGACCCTGACTCCAGCTGCTGGACTCTTCCTGGGAGGACACTGGTCACATGTGCACATCATGCCTCTGCATCTCCACGCCCACATGTCTTTGTTCACACCCTCCTCCCCCACCAGTTTCCTCTCTGGCCCCAGAGCGGGAGGTGCTGCTGCTGCTGCTGCTGCTGCTGCTGCTGCTGCTGCTGCTGCTGCTGCTGCTGCTGCTGCTGCTGCTGCTGCTGCTGCTGCTGCTGCTGCTGCTGCTGCTGCTGCTGCTGCTGCTGCTGGTGACGATGCATCACAGAGCAATCGATTTCACTGAAGGAGAAACTGCTGACAGATCTCTGCTGCAGCTCTGAGCTTTAACTTGAAATCTTTACAGCCTTGAATCCCAAACCCACAGTCCAGGACAACATTCTCCAAAATATTCTCCAAACCTGCTGAGCTGCTGAGTCCAGTTTGGTACTGGACTCAGCAGCTCAGGACAAGAAATCTGGACAAGAATGTCACAGTCACACACACACAAACACACA
>NC_024307.1:27022814-27027196 GCF_000523025.1 Cynoglossus semilaevis | reverse complement strand
GAGAGGGGGGGCTGGTGGGGCCACCTCCCACTGGCACGCCTTGCTCCTGGTAGCCGTAGCCGATGTTTCCACATGGGAATCTTCTCAGTCTGTACAGAGGAACTGGAGGAAGGGCGGCGGAATCTAGAAGCAGAGGGGACTGGGTGGCAGGATGGGGTGGAGGTGGTAACAAAGGCCTGCACAGACCCTGCTGCTGCTGCTGCTGCTGCTGCTGGTGACGATGCATCACAGAGCAATCGATTTCACTGAAGGAGAAACTGCTGACAGATCTCTGCTGCAGCTCTGAGCTTTAACTTGAAATCTTTACAGCCTTGAATCCCAAACCCACAGTCCAGGACAACATTCTCCAAAATATTCTCCAAACCTGCTGAGCTGCTGAGTCCAGTTTGGTACTGGACTCAGCAGCTCAGGACAAGAAATCTGGACAAGAATGTCACAGTCACACACACACAAACACACACACACACACACACACACACAGGTGGAGGTGGTCAGGCTCCAGTGCTCCTGGACAATTCCACTGATTATGTCCAGGCTGCACCTGGACACCGTCAACATGCAGCACTGATGGACGGACAGCGTCTGATGTTGCTGTCAGTTGGTTTGTTTTTTGTTTGGTGTGTGTGTGTGTGTGTGTGTGTGTGTGTGAGTGTGTAACTTGCTGGGAGCAGTAATAACCTTTGTGTGTTTTTCACTCCTCACTGGTGTGAACTGGGCGTGGCTCAGTGTCACATAACTCACAGCGCCCCCGTATGGTTTTGTCTGAGGTTAGCCAGACCATTAGTGAGGAATGTCACAGCTCCAACCACAGGATTAAAGATAATCTGACAGGATTAAAGAAATGAAACGTGTCTTTAATTAATTAATGAAAAATACATTGATTTGCTTAGATGCTGTTTGAAAAACCTGTTCTATTTTGGTTTCCTTCAGCTGTTTTGTCAACACATCAGCTTGTTCAGCCCTCAGTGGTCATTAACAATACAAAGGCTAACATGTAGCAGTCATAATCACAGAGAATCCTTTGCCAGTGTTTTTGCTAAACATTTGGTGTTTGGTTTTATTCTTTGCACATTTCACTATTCATGTCAGACCCCAGACTATTCTTTACAACTTATTTTATCATTTATACTTTATAACTTTCAGGATAAACATTTGATTGAATTGAACAGATTTTTGGGGAACAGTTTTGGCTCGTTTACATTTTCATTGCTCTTTTTCTTCGGGCACATTTCAAGTTCGTTTTCTGTTAACACTGAACCACTTTACTCTCTAACAGTTCAACATGAACACTGACCACAGACTTTTGGTTGAGAGGAGACTGAGCACAGACCACAACTACACCAATCAATAGTCTTTTCATGTGTGTGTGTGTGTGTGTGTGTGTGTGTGTTGAGCTCACTTACACTGTTGCCATTTAGAGCCAGCTGTCACCTTTTTACATCCGCCCAACAATAACGTGTGTGTGTGTGTGTGTGTGTGTGTGTAGCAGCAGCAGCTGTAAATCAGGCAGCAGACCTGAGTGAGGTTTTAAGAAACAACTTTGTTTTCAGAGTAGAACAGAGATTAGACACACACTGCATAACTGAATCAGTAACAAAGTAGTCAGAGAGGTTTAGCTGAGCTGTGACGACCCAACCTGCTGATCAACACGTGGCCCCAGACCTGGAGATATTTTAATCTTGTTTCAGATACTGGTTTGTGTTCAAACATGGGAATAAAAGACAGAACTGTTATTGCTGTCAGGACCCTAGTGGGCAGGAAAGGAAGTGCGGTCATTTTTACCATCTGTAATCTTTTAGAAAGGAGCTCCAACATAATATACTAGTCTGACAGAACACTATGAGCACCACAGACTCACCCCCGAGGAGGTTCTCCTCCCACCTCTAAAACAGTCACCATCATAGAAATCCATCTCTCCATAAGCTCCTCAGCAGCAGCAGCAGCAGCAGCAGCAGCAGCAGCAGCAGCAGCTTCTGACCCTGATTCCCTGCTCTAATCTAATCCCTTCATGTCTTCCTGAAGATTAATCCTCACAGACGTGGTGTCAGATACAGGAGAGCAAAAATCAGGGAGGAGGAGAAGCTGGAGGAGGGAGACGGAAGAGAAGGGGGGGTGGGCTTCAGTTTCTCACCCTGTCAGAGGCCTGATTGGAGTGGAGATATTTTAAAAGTGATAACATCAGCATCATTTGAACTGTTTATCTCCCAGTTTTCACAGGGGAGGGGGTGAGTGTTGTGGGTGAGAGTGAGGCTGAGGGAAGACAGTGAAGTGGATGTGTTCTAACAGAGACCCTGCACCACTTTAGCTGTGAACAACAGAGACAAAGACAGAAGGAGAGGAAAAAAGGAGGTGAGAGCTACAGTATCATAGACAAACAGAGGAACCACAGGTGGAGGAGTGGGGGAGGGGGGGGGCGACCTGTAGGGGGATCTCCTCTCCTCCCACTGCTCCTGCTCCATCACTGCAGCAGCAACTGGGTTATTCATCATCCCGACAGAGTGGAAGACACGCTTCCTACAAGGCAGAGGGGAGGGGTCACTGCCACGTGGACCGCCACTCAATCCAGATTCAACAACATCAAATTCTGCAAATCTAATGAGTTACTGATTTCACTTTGTCAGAGTAAAGATTTTTAAACATCAGACAGATTCAAGTGGAACATCACGTCTTCACTTTCAAACAGTCTGCTCCGTTACGCCCCACAGGTCAGCCATTTTGAATTTCTTTTCTGTAATTTCAAGATGAAGTGTTTTAGTTTTGAATTGACTCATCAATGTTAAGGTACAGTCATAGTGCCACCTACTGTCGGGACAACTCTTCTCCCGTGCGTTCCCCCGAATTCATTGATGAGGAAGGATGAGCCGGTAGCTCAAAAATAAAAGCTTTATTGAAGTAAAATAAGGCAAACAGAGCTGTGGGTTCTTACCACCTTCAGAGACGACCCTGAGAGGAGGAACGACCCCCTTCTCACTTTGCTTTCTTACATGCTGTCGGGGCAGTTCATGCAGTTCATGCACGCTCACCTGGAGGCCATGTTGTAACCTTCCCTAGGGCGCGCTCCTGAGTCACCTGGAGGCCAATGTCTTTGTTCAAGTGTTTTCCTTTT
This sequence comes from Cynoglossus semilaevis, assembly GCF_000523025.1. Taxonomy (NCBI): domain Eukaryota; kingdom Metazoa; phylum Chordata; class Actinopteri; order Pleuronectiformes; family Cynoglossidae; genus Cynoglossus; species Cynoglossus semilaevis. Next base: position 27,024,090 of record NC_024307.1, on the reverse strand, counting down.
AAGGACTTGTTTTCGGGGTCTTCTCAGTTATTTGCCATCGCAGCAGTTTGCTGAGAAGGTAAAATGGGGAGTGTGTGTGTCAGCTGCGCAGGAGTGTGTGTGTGAGGTGTGGACAGCTGTACGTGTAGACTCTTTGGACGTAAGGCAGTAAAACCAACAGTAAAGGTCAAGATAATGAGAGCATGCTGCTAATGGAAGTGTGCTTAGCTTACACACACACACACACACACAGTGTAGCTTACACACACACACACAGTCACGTGGTAAGAGACAGGCGAATGCACCGTCACCTCTTTGAAGTCCACGATGGTTTTTCAGGCTAAGTCAACGGAAAAGGCTTCGTCAGCTAGTCCAGGAGTCGATACTCATGAAATATTTAGTTTGTTCTAAACACTCTGCTGTGGAAACAGGTCCTCTGACACAGACAAGACACTCAGAGGACACTCAGAGGACACTCAGACTGTAGATGAAGTAAACGGTTCAAACAGGTAGCTGAGGGTGAGGAGTCACAGATTCGTTTGTAAATGAGAATGAATGGGAATTCTGGAACGCTGAGGAATCGTCCCAGCGTGTTGGGAGGAGGTGGGTGTGGCTGCCCAGACGTCCTTCCTGGTTCTGGTCCTCAGACCTGGCTACATGAACATGTCTGTGGGGACAGAATCACCAGGTGGACTGAGCCTCTGCAGTAAAGATCGTAAGGTGTTGTTGGAAGACAGTCCGCAACTTTAGCGCCCCCTGTGGGTCAGGGAAGGGTAATTCAAAGAAGCAGGGTGTGATCAGAAAGGATGAGTGAAAGGACATGTGTGCTGGGACATCCAGGAAGTGCAGTCCGTCCTGCAGCAGCGTCTGGACAAAACGCCGACAAGTGCATGGTCTCAGGAGTGGGTTTGTAATCACGTTAGTTCACCACAGAGGAGATCACTGAGCAGTGTCGAGGACCACAGCAAGTCTGTGTCAGTCATACAGTCGTACTGTGACGTACATCAAGAGGCCAGTCATCTGACTGTGTCTGAGGAGCTGGAGAATCATCACGTCATTACTCCTGTACTCCTCACAGCCCCTCCCCCCATGAAATGATGCTAGATTCCACCCCCTTCAGTTTACATGCCCCTGGCTACAATAATGGATCCTTTCAGACTCATCACTATACTGTTACCACAGATGCCTGGCCTCCCCCCTCCTCCTCCCCCCCCCCCCCCCCCCCCCCCCCCCCCCCCCCCCCCGCGGGTGCAGTGATGTAAAATTCAGGGGGGCATGAGTAGTGGTAAGTAGTGAC
>NC_024307.1:26995446-27022656 GCF_000523025.1 Cynoglossus semilaevis | reverse complement strand
ATGCCTGGCCTCCCCCCGCCTCCTCCCCCTCCCCTCCCCCTCTCCCTCTCCTCCTCCTCTCTTTCACTGAAGACAGATGACTGACTTCTTCATTGTCCAGCTTAACTCTCCCTCTTATTCCGCCTTGGTTTTGCCGTGACTTGATTCATTCACGCCACATCAGGTGGTAGATGTTGATGGAGCACAGACTGTGGCGCTACACTAAATCAAACGCAGCTTAGGCAGGCACAAAAGAAATAACATCAGTGGAAAGACGGCTCTTGCCTCTACAGCAGGAAGATGAGCACGTTTCTGTTGATCTTTCCACATGGAGTCAGCACGCTCCGCCCGTGTGTGTCTCTCTGGGTAGTCCGGCTCCGTCCAACAGCCTAAAAACAGGCTCAGTAGGAGAGTAGGCTGATCAGACACTGTAGTTTGACCTTAGGTCTGAATGGGAGTGTGAATGGTTGTTTCTCTCTGTATGTGGCGCTGTGGTGGACTGGAAAAGTTTCTAGGTTGTTCCCTGCGCCTGCCCGTCGATAGCTGGGATTGGCTCCAGCGCCACCCTTTTGTCCTTTGTTTCTTTATTTTGTTGTTTAAATATCATGCTACAGGACATCTGGGCTAACTGTAGTTCTCCTGCTAATACTCTGTGGGTTGTTACCGTGTGTCATGTGTTTGAGACTTCATGTTTTCTACCATGTTAATCTGCAGTTCATTTGTATGAACGTGTAAAAAGGCCTGAAATCCAAAGTGAAAGTGTGAACTCTCTGTGTAGGTGTTTGTTGAGTGAAGCTCAGTCTGCAGAGCTGATCGGCTGCAGGACGTTGGCGTGAACACTTTCCACTCCTGCCCTCAGTCCTGGCACAGACTCAGTTCAGCCAGATGGTCAGGAGAGCTTGGAAGCGTGTGTGCCACCCTCTAATACATGCACATACACACACACACAGAGGCATGTGCACAAGCGTTATGATGACGCCGTGGCACCGTGTCAGGTGACACCGCAGCTTTGAGGTCTGCCGTTAACGAAACACCTACAAACATCCAACGGAAAAGTTGGTTACAAGAACTTTTTCAGTTTCGGGTTAGATGAAAAGGCAGCACCAATCACAAGCCACCTCTGCTCAATCAAGGTGTGGCAGTGTGCGAGGGTGCTGACAGTTGATCAGGTCAGTGGTGCTGTGAGGGTGCGAGGGTGCTGACAGTTGATCAGGTTGTTATGCATCAGAAAGCACCAGCTGGGCCACGTGTCTGGACACGACAGGAGAGTGTCAGGTCTGTGGTAGAACCAAAAGAGGAACTGAGAGAATCGGTGAGTAATTTAAATTTCTACAGAGCAACAGACCACAAATGCAAAACCCTCTGTAGCATCAGCAACATGCAGCCCACAATGCATCACTCGTGTTTCAGAACGTGTTAGCAGTAACGTGTCCCTTTGAGAGCAATGTTAAATATGAATGAAAACTGGACTGATACAACAACAACAACAACAACAGCAACAACAACAATAACTGAGTCTTGTATGCAGAAATTACAGATTTTTCAAAAATCCCAAACACCAGCAGGTTAGTGAAGCAGCATGTTCACATTTGGTGGGAGACGGAGCGATCATCCACTTTAAATGATAAAATACTGAAAAATCAAAACCATAATTTTTTGGCACCAAGAAAACGTCTTAAATTGAGACGTGTTTTCATGAAACCATGAGCATCGGCTGACTGTGGTGGAGGAGCAGAGTCTGTTGATCTGTCTGTAGTCTCTTTTATCATCACTGTCTGACTGTCTGTCAGTCAGACAGTCTGTCTGTCTGTCTGTCCTTTGTCAATTGAAAAAGAATGTCATTTTGGATTTAACTATTTTGGTTACTCTGAATGAGCCGATGTGTGAGATGGACTTTCTCTACATCTTTGCTAATGTGGCTAACGTTCAGGCTAACCTTAAATGATTGATTAAACAACCATTTTGACATAAAAATATAATCTGAGTCAGAATGAAGAGGTTTCTAGATTGGCTAACAACTGTTTCCCTCATTTCCTGTCACCTCTGTCAGGCTCCTGTTTCTGGGTTGCGGTACTGGATGGACGGGTTGTTGGCATCGTGGCAGCTCAGGGCCGTGAAGATGACAACACAGTGGAGCTGCGTCGCATGTCAGTGGACTCCCGCTACCGCGGCAAAGGCATCGCCAAGGCCCTCGGCCGCCGTGTCCTGGAGTTCGCCGTGCGCAACAACTACACCGCCGTGGTCCTGGGCACCACAGCTGTCAAGATGGCTGCCCATAAGCTGTATGAGTCTCTGGGTTTCCGCCGGATTGGCCAGTCAGAGGACCACCGACTCCCCGGGATGAGCCGCTCGCTTCTGGAGAGGCTCTTCTTCCAGATCCGCTACTGCCGCTACCGCTTGCAGCTCCGCGAGGAGTGAGAGGTGACAGGGAGAGGGAGAGAGAGAGAGATGGAGAGGGGGAGATGGAGAAAGAGAGGGACAGCCAGAGAGAGAGAGAGAGAGAGAGAGAGAGAGAGGGAGGGAGAGAAGAATCACCCTCCTCACCTGAGAGCCTGATCATGTCCACTCCTCTGACAGCTTTTTTATTTATTTTCTGTCACTAGAAATACCTTCAGCCTCAGTAATTCATCTCTAAAGTCACTAAGGTTTTTTTTACTACAATACTTTTGTTGATGTTGCTTTTTCTTACATTTAAATAATTTTATTAATCTATTTTTGGACTCCTCCCTTGTCATTGTAGAATTAAAAGAAACCCCTAGACATTGGTTGAGGACATGTAAATGACATCCTGACTAGCCCCGCCCACCCCCGCCCACGTGACTCAGATCAATACGTCCTTTCATTATGATTCCACAGTGCCACCCTTTTTCTCTATCCCTCCCCCATCAAGACGAGCCTTCCCTCCTGCCCTGATTCTCTTAAATCCACCACAGCAAGAGTCAGGAGGCGGGTTTACACTCATTAACACACACACACACACACACACAGGACACCACACACTGCACACCAAGTCTGTGTGTGTCAGGACATGCTTTGTATTTAACAAAAAGACTAAATTATTTTCTGCAATTTGGTTGACAGGAGGGTGGCGCTCACGGCCTCGAGAAGACCTAACATACAGTCAGAGTGTAAAGGCTGGACCAGAGTAACTGTCTCTCAACTCAGGAACACGATCTCTGTGTCAGAACACACCAAATACAGAGCACACTTTGAAGGCAACACTAGGGGATTCAAATGAAGGCTAATGCTATGTGGGCTAACGGCCAAGCTAATCTAATTCTTCTACCGAACAAATTTTAGTCTTGTAGCTGTTCTTGCTAACGACCTAGCTAATCAACTGTTCTGTCTTCATGAAGTCTTCTTTTACTTCAGAGTTATGAATTCAGAGTCAGATTCTCTGTTTGTTTGTGTAACATCACAGCAGATGTGATAATGTTGGCCAATTAACAAACAATCTGAAACACTTTTATATCAAACAGAGTGAAAAGCAGTTTAGGGGATATCCAGACTGTGATTCTGTATGTGGATGAGGTCCAGTCGAGGGCTGGTGGGCCCAGAGCTGCAGCTGTATTTGGGAGACTGTTGGGTGTGTGTAGTTGTGTTGGTGTGTATTTAATGAGGCCATGTTGCCTCCACACAACCAAATTTAGCAGGTTTTATTTTCAGACTGAGTTTTCTGTGAGTGTTTACTAACCCAACACTCTCTTACGTACTCTTGACTTTTTGAGGTTTAGTCATTTTTATACCGTTGGACTCATATTACCACAAAGTAATTTGCAGGTTTTTCAAAAACTACAAAGACAACAGTCACATACTAACCGAGGTCACAGAACCTGCAAACCTGTGAGTGAGCACAAACAGCACCAACACACAGCCGCCCCTCCCCCCCCCCCCCCCCCCCTCGGTTATCTATATTAGGCACCCACTCACCGTCAGCCTTTGTCCCATAACACCTCGCTCCATCTCCACCCTCCCAACCAACAACAACCAGCAGTAGATTCATCCACCCCCACTCTGAGCCTCAGATGTGTCACTGAATCATTTGTAAGAAGATAATATAAAAAGAAAAAATATTTTAAAAAATTACAAAAGATGGAAAAAAAAGGAAAAAAAAAAAGATTTCCAATGTAATCACCATGAAGTTAGCACTGACTCCTCGCCTTTCCCTCCAAACTCTTCTCTTTCATTAATCTGTCTGCAACCCTGGGCCAGACCTCACATCCTTCATTCAAACCTTCATCCACCACACACACACACACACACACACACACACACACACACCCACACCCTCCATGACCCTTTAACCTTTCCTGCCCCTGCCCCCACCACCTCTGCATGCGCCACAGAGCCTTGCTGCACTGCTTTTATTCCATTTGAAGCTTGTTGGATGAACCCTGGACCCCCAGCCCGCCCCCCCGCCCCCTCGCCCGCACGCCAGCCCGCCAGACCGAGTTTTGAGTGTGTGTGTGTGTGTGTGTGATTAGGGAACCACTCACGACACTAGCAGCGCTGCCTGGATGACATCGTTGCCTGTCAGCCAACCAACTGTAGAATGCAAAAAGCAATGCAAGTGTGGCATGCCTCTGTACCCAGTGTGTGTACGGTGCCTGCCCTGGAAAAGTACAGATTAAAACAAAAAATTAATAAACACCATTAACAGATATATGTTGTTAAATATATAGCAACAATATATAAATATATATATAATGAAAATACGTTTTTTTAAGGATGAAAATATCAAAGAATTGTGTTTCTTTGTATGACAAATAATGAAATTGTACCATTTGCATGAAACGTGTCTTTGAATGCAAATATGACTCTGAGAGGGAGAAACAGTGGAACCATGGACTAGTACAACGTGTGTTTTCTTTTCTTTTTTTAAAATCATTCTGTTAGATCCAGATCAAGGATATTTAGAAGCAGAACAACCAACATTATTATGATTTTAACCAAGTGTAAAATCTGTGTCAGATTGAAAACTGTAGTTTGTTGTTGTTGTTGTTTTTTTATCGTTTATCATGACTTCTTTGGTACATTTTCTTTTTTAACTACAAAAAGTGGGAATGAAGGTACCTGTGCAGAAGAGCATCGGAGTGACGTGGAATCTTGTTGGAGCTGTGAGAATCTGGAGAAAAAAAACAACAAATCCTTTTATTATTTTGTTGAGAATATTAAAGTTAAAATTCTGGGAATCTGGGAAAAATCTGGAAAAATACCTGACTTTCTCTGGTGAACGTCAGAGTTAGGACACTGGAAATTACTTTTTGTTCTGAGAAATTTGGGACTAGAATTGTTATGGTTTTAATTTCTATAGACAAATAAATTCTTAATTTCTGTGAGTTCTGAATCTAATGGTTTTTTGTTTCACAGAAAAGTGGATCAGAATCAGATCTGAATTCCAACATTAGCTCTGAAAGCTTTGAAAGTCACTCCGATTCTCTTCTGTACGTTTGACACAGAAGTGTCTCAGTTCTTCTTTGGTGGAAGCAGTCCTGAAGTCTCAGCAAGAGAGATTGATTTTAGTGTCGGCCTTTGGTCAGTGATGCAAAAGGAAGTATTTTAAACTGCCTCAAGTTTGAAATCCACTCCATGTATAAGGGTTGACCTTTGACCTCTGCGTTCCCATCCCATGTATGTGAAGTGTCCCGGCTGTACGGCTTCTGTAGACACAGAAATGTATTTATTAAACCCTCTGAAGTCTTAAAATACAACACTACAAAAGGCACAAACCATAGACTGTATATAAATGATGGAGTCACCACGGTGCAGGCTGTGGTGGACCTGCTGATGCACGCACTGTAAATCTGGGCCAACCCTGGTGATTGCAATTCAAAATTTCAAAAATCTGAAATTGGTGCTACCGCAATACTCCCCCTCGAATCAGATGGGATTTGAACCTGTGATCCTCTAAAAGTCTGGACCTCCTACCACGATGCCTTGTGTGCCCACGTTAATAGTAGCCTCAAAAGGTGAATGCATTCTGACGTTGCAGTTGAGTAAGAAGTCGTTGTGGAACTTCCCAACCAGCAGAGTCACCAAAGACAACATCCATCCCTTATGTACAGTCTATGGTATGATCTAAGCACCAAGCAGTATTGTACGTTTTTGGAGCAGGCCTATCATGACCATGATGCTTTTGGTTGTTGATAAGGACGGAGAAAGTAAGAATTGGAGCTGACTTTAATAGATGTGAAGTTTCTTTTAAAACAACAGTGTTGGCTAAACTGAGCAGCTAACTGTCAAACCTGGTGAGGTCCATGTTGTAATAATAATAATATTAGTAGTAATAATAATAATAATAATCTAGGACTCATTCTGGTCAAGGTCTGGGAGCTGAGAGTGAGAGTCGGGTCTCATGTGAAGCCTGAGCCATGTCTGCTGCTGCTGATCTCAGCCTTGACTGGGTGAAAACCTGTTTTGTTACAGTTACAGGCTTTTATTGTTATTCCGTTTTGGTACATACTCTGAACAAAAGTAACTTTTCCAGAAATGCCTTCTCCGAGGCCTTATGCACTGGAATCAAATCCTAACTTTGTGGACGTCACAGCTGAGGGTGGATGTCTTTGTATTTACTTTAACAGTGTAAATCTGAAGTGCACTGACTTTGATGCATTAATGTCTCTTTTGTACTTTATGTGAATGCTATAACATAACCCAGCCCTGCCCCCCCACCCCACCACCCACAGCCCACTTTAAACTGGTTCTGCAGACTGGATGTTAGACTGTAGTACTGCCATTAACACCTGAGAGCAGCGTGTAACTGAGAGGAAGGAAAACTGTCCTGTTGTTGTACCTGTATCCCCACTACACACTCTCATTCTTTTCTACCTGGGCTGTCTCTCTGAGGGGGCGCCTCGTGTTGGGTCACCTTTAAAAACTGTGCCACAGAAAAAGCCTCTCAGCTCAGAGGAGGTTGTCTTTGAAGCTGAGGCTGATGATGTCAGCAGGTTTTTAAAGACATGCTTCAAATATATTTTTTAAATTATAAAGCCGTCGTTTTTTGTTTTTTTTTTACTTCCTCAGTTTGTTGACTGGTACAGGAGCAGAGAAGTCAAAACTGCACAAATGTACAGAAGCTGTGAGTGTGTTGTCTTACTCTGACGGTGTGTGTGTGGCCTTGGGAGGGGCCAGCACACACATGAATGTAAACTGCTCACATTGATGGTGTATTGTTTTTGTTGTTGATTTTTTTTCTTCAATTTGACAAGTGAAAAGCATCATGGGAAAGGAGTGACAAGCAGCTGTTCTGCTTTAACCACTACACTAGATGTTAGACATTGTAAATAGTCGTATCTTTACTACTGCTGATGTATCATTTACTGCCACCTGTCATCAATCCTGGTGAAGTATTTTATTTTGGTTGTTTGTTTTTTTTTTTTGTTTTTTTTTTTAACTACTACACCCAGTCTCAGAAGATGACTGTCACCCAGAGTGTCCCACCTAAGGAGGAGGAGGGTGAGGGAGGACTGTACCAGGATGAGATTATAAAGGGAGGGAGGGAAGGGAGGTTGGGATGGGGTGTTGAAAAGGAGGAGGAGAAAGAGGAGAACTTCAGTACCTGGACGCCACAGCATGGACTCCCTCTCTCTCTCTCTCTCCCTCTCTCTCCTTCTGGTGAAGGTGTGGCTCCACTGTCAGAAACACTGGACTGGTTTGTGGACTGAGGCCACAGATGCCCAGAACACAGGAGCACTGGTAGCACAACTGTGTCTTGTTCTGTTCTTTGACAGCACAGGTCCAGAGTTCACTCTTTTTCTACGAGAAGATTTTCCGATGTTCTTGTTTGACTTTGAAGAGAAGAGGACGCAGGTGAACCTGTTTCCACACTGACAGAAACTGCTGCATTTCTGTTCATTTCTGATCAACGGCCACGCCCTGGTTTGTCTGGAGGGAAATGAGAAATAAAATTCAGCCCATGTACCATTCAGTCAGCAATAAACATAAGGAAGGACTTTCAGCGGGCATCTGCATGTGGGCCACATGTGGAGGTAAGACGGCTAGACAGTTCTACTCACTGATGCACACCACTCCTGGCAGTGATGCAGCCCATATTTGTGCTTTCCTTGGATGAATGTGTGTAAACTGTTATCTGGTTTGTAGCCCAATATGCAGCCCACTCAGTTCACCCAATTTGCTCCATAACGCCCACTATACACTTGTGTACAGTCAATAAACCTGCAGGTGTGGCCCACGTGAGATGCGGCCCGGTGACCCACTATGTCCCACTAAAATAAATGAAATGCTGCATCAGTGTTATAGCCCACGTACTGTACCAGTGATGGCAGTGATGCCAACGTGGTACTGGTATTACATCATTAGCATCGACTACAGTGGAGGAGAGCGGCTTCGATTGTATAGATGATGTTTCTGGGTTTATTTGTAGTTTGTGTTTTTACACGTGTACCTCTGCATATTTGTACATATGTCAGGAGGAAATGACCAGAGGGACAGTGGAGGCTGAGGAGTGAGCGGCTCGAGCAGACAGGAAGAAAGATGGCGCTGTTGCACCCGTTTAGTCTTTTACTCAACAACAAAGACTTGAGGTGCAGCCTGATCGTTGTTACTTCTGTACCAGTGAATCGATTACAAAGAAAAACGTCCTGCAGCGCCCCCATGCCTAACTTTTCCTACCAGTGAGATTTAGTGTGAGTCTTCAGAGTTAGTAACTGTAAAGTTGTAAAGTATATTTTATTGTAAATAACATTTGGGGTGATTTTTTTTACTCCTTTTGTAAGAAAATAAAAGTGTGGATTTAAAAAAAATCTAAAATATATTTTAAGGATATTTACAGCACTAATACAGGATTCTGCAGCCGACGTCATCTGGACAAACTGACCAGCCGCGCCACTTGGTTTTTTTTCTGTCTGCTCGAACCCTCACAACCAGAGAAGGTGGAGATTGAAGACAGGAGCAGTGATCAGTAGTCTGGCCCAGGTGGGCTGCATTGACAGGAGCCAGTTAGGACTTGATGATTCCCAAAACCCTGGTAGATATTCCACTTCCACTGTCCGCTGACAGGAAGTTGTGACTCCAAACTCGAGGCCCACCCATGTTTTCATCCCCACTTCGTTGTGAATCCTGACTGGTTCATAAGGTTCATCTGTGAGGAGATCCCAGGGAGACCCCCGGAGCCTTATGTTTAGCCAACAGAACATTTTCAATGTTTTTGTTTTAACAGAAATGCTGTTGATGGAGTGATGATGCTCCCCCTTTACTCCCCCCTCCTCTCCTGTCCTTTTCCGGTCTTCTTTCTGAAGAGCCTGTCATGGCTGCTGTGTTGCCAGGAAACGCTGCAGCACAAAGCGGATCAGCCAGACTGTAGGGAGAGACGGGTCAACCAGCCAGACCAGGACACGGGAGAGGAGGCAGTGATGGACAGATGGAAGGAGAGTTAGACTTAGGGAGGGGGGAGGGAGGGGGGGGTTAGACAGCAAGTGAGGGTATTACGTGGACCGTGAGTCAACACCACCTGGGGCCCACTGGGTGAGAGGTGAGGAGCAGAGAGGAAGAGGATGTGGTGTAAATACTGAGGAGGGAGGTGCAAGGAGGAAGTCGAGCGGTGAGAGAGAGAGAGAAGAATGCAGGTGGGAGGAGTTCCACCCCTCCTCCCTCACCTCCCCCACGGTCCCACTGATTCGCAACAGACTTCACTGTCTCTCCATTTCCTTCTTGTCATTCCTTTGGGAAGATTGTTCTACTACTACACTGGGAATTCTGGGATTACTGGGATGATGGTGATGATGATGATGATGATGGTGATTAATATTATTATTGTTGTGATTATTAACACTTTCTTTTGTACTGACATCAACTGGAACTGTATAGGTGTAAAGTTGGGATTTCTTGCATCATGACGATGATTGAAACATGACTGTACATAAAGTGTATCCATTAAAAATGACAATGCATCAAACTGTGGCGTCTGTTCACCACTCTGTACTGGCCGCTGACTGAAAAGTCATTTAATCCAGCCACAAAGTAACGTGACATGAAGGCTCAAAGGTTTCACTGTGTCCAATCAGTCACATGACATTTCTAGGACATTTGACGTGTTTTTTTCCTTATTGTCCATTACTGGAACATTTGTAATTTATGTTCCAGAATTTCCAGGCCATGAAACCTGATGTTCTCATGTTTTGAACAGATCAACATTATTCAATAAGCTAAACGCAAACAACAGTTTTGCAACAAAAGAAGTTAGACTGGAGAGATTATTGTGTTCTATAATTAAGAGGTTAATTAGTAACAAGGACTGGTATAAAATGAGCCTAAAACCAAGGTTTGATCCTCACACGAGTCAGTCATGATTCAACATGAAAGGACATGTGAGTGCATCACACTTTCTTGGTCAAGGCCCAGTTGTACAAAGTGTAACAGTTGTTCTGGACAAACAACAGGAAGTGTGTTTGTGCCTGTGACGTGACATAAGTGTCAGCAGTCACATTTCTGTGGTGGATGCAGTGCAGTGAACGCATCAAAGCAACGAGCAATAAATTCAAACAAATGTTCATATATGAGCGGGGAAAGACAAAGGTCAAAGGGCAAAACCAATCTGCGACGTCATAGCAAAGACCAGAATAAACTGTGTCACCGGTGAAGATGCACGACTTTAGTCTCTACACTTACACATCCCACGGTTGCCACGACAGCGGGAGGAAGCTCATGCTGCGGCCCTTGACAACGGTTCTCTTCAGAGGGACCTGTGGGCTGAGTGTGACTCCTGGTCATAAAAGTGACAGCATTAACCAATCAAATCATTTATCGCCAAAAAACAATCTGCATCACAAAGACCGGTGGTTAAAGAGACAATGCAGAGTATTTAGCAGCATCTAGTGGAGAAGTGACATAAATACATATCTGGTGTCAAATATGACCTCATTCTTCAGTTTTCATTTGAACACATGGTGGTCCAACATGGCCGCCTCTCTGCAGAAGACCAGAGAGAAAAAGATTATTCTGGTTTTCAAAGAGCCAGAAAAGAATTGAAATATTCTATCATTTCAAGTCAATTCTACTTGAAATACATTTTAGACATTTTTCAAACGTGTTACCTTTTCTGGGTATATTTTAGATAACTTTACTAAATATGATAATATAAAATAATACAAAATTGTGCATAAATTCTTAGCTATTCTCTGGTTTTTCACCTCACTTTAAGAAAGCTAGTTCAGTTCAGGTAAATGTTTTCACTTTCCTCGCTGTATTTCTGTGTTACTCTTGGATAAGTTTTATCTACTTATCCTAAGTCTTTAATCTTTTGCTGACCGCTGCCGTCCTTTATTAATCTTTTGGCAAATATTATACAATATTTGCTCATTTTGAAACTTTTAGCTTTCAGTTATCTGTATGTCTCCAGTTTTGTGCTAACATTTGGCTAGTTGTGTTTTTTTTTGTTAGTTAAACTTACTGGATCATTTGGAAAATTAAATGTACTTCAGGATTAACTTGTAATCTTTGAACCAAAATCTTTTAAATGTATTGGTCTTTTCACATTCTTATCTTTCAGCTGATAAACCTTTTGAGATAAAACCTCTAATTTTTAAGCAGTTTCTCGTCGTACTTTAAGCTTCCGTACTTTAAAACACAACAATATATTTTCAGCACTTCTAAGGATGAAAAGTACCCTTTGAAGACCTGGAGTGAATGTGGACGTGATCTTTATGTCGACAGTTTGGGGTTTGAGAACTTTCTGACTGTTTTACCCTGGTAGGCATAATTTGCACATACCGCTCTCACACTCGCCCCAGGAAAGTACATAAAAGGACACAGAAGAAAAAACCCAGGAAGGGGAACTTGTTCCTCAACCCCCTTCTCCCAAAAATGCTACAGAACAATGAGGGACTGGGGGGAGGTGAGGTGGGGGTTTCTCTAACACTGTCTGAGCTGCTGCGGCTTTGAGCTGCTCCTGCTGGTCTGCATGGTGAGACACAAAATCTTCCCTGTTAACAGGCTTCAAAGGCGACGTCTGCACTGAAGAAAAGGATTAAACAGTGGGACAAATGAGAGACGTGCTGAAATCTTCAGTCACAGCTGTTGGTTTTACAAGGTTGATGTGCATGTTATTGAAAAGGTCTGTTTATCAGGGACAGTCCTCTGGCCTCTAAGGAGGAGCTAAGTCCATGATGGATGGATGGGAAATAATACCCCTGGGGATTTCCCCAGGAAAAGCAGTAACAGTTTTAAGTGGAATCCACATTATAATGTCAGGTAAGGACAGAAATACTTTGACCAGGGTGGAGGCTCTGTGATGGTTCGGGGCTGCATTTGAGACATTCAAATCTGAAGTGGTGAAAACACTGACGCCCAGGTGCTTCATGAAATACGCTCACCATGCAGTACGAGCTGAGATGTTTCTTTTCCACTCACACTCACCGCCCACTACAACTGCTGCAAGAACAGGAACCAAAGCTGAGGAAGTGGTGCTGCTACACTCTCTGCTCCACAGAGCGGCCCATTGTTGTGACCAAATTCTCATGACATCACCTGAACAGGGAAATGAAAGAGAACAGCTCTAAGGTGTTGAAGATGCCTTCACAAAATCAGGAAAACTTCTCTTACCATTGTTGTATTAAACAGAGGGGCGTGGGGCCTTTGTACACCACTACAGACACACCACAGGACACAAGTCGATTGATGGACAAATGTTCTGGATGTCTCCTCTGTTAGCGCCTTAAAAAGTGGCAGCTACTTCAATTGTAGGCCGGCATGAGGTGACATTTAGTAATAATGGAGGTAAGTCTTAGTGTTAAAGGTCGTAAATCTCTGCCAGGACCTTTGAGTGAGTTTTAAAAGGTCCTCGTGGAAGGACAGGATAAAAGGATAGAGAGAGAAAGAGAGACTGACTGTGACTGTGACGGACAAGAAAGCGCAGTCAGTATGCCTGGAATCCAGAGACTGAGTGGCTGTGGGGGAGTGTGTGTGTGTGTGCGTGTGTGTGTGTGTGCACATGTAAGAGCATTTGTGGAATGTGAGTGCATGAGAGAGAGAGAAGGAAGAAGAAGAAGCTGGGTGAAAAAGCAGATCATCTGCTTTGAATCAGCTGAGTGTGAATAATTCCAAAGAGTGATTGAAGTCCTGCAGTGAGAACAGAGTGAACAGTATTCAGGAGAATCATTTGTTGTGACTATTCCATCAGATTTCCATGTCATTTTAGGTTTTCCTGAACAAATCTCCTGAACAACTCCACTCACTGGTTTCTTTTCCATCTTTTCTAAATTCCTCAAACCTCTTGACTGCTGTCCTTCAGTCAAACCAGATGATCTGCTGATGTGAATCATCTGCTGGAGTCCACAGATGTTTGACACTTGGCTTTTGTCTCAGTTCATACTGTAGTAGAACTAATGTTTTAAATGAAATGCACCCAGTTGTGGATACTGTCAGCAGACTTACCTCTTCATTTACCATCATCTGTGTAATAAATGTTTTTTTTTCTTTTGAAATATTTGTTCCTAAATGTCCGGCCCATGTGAGAGTATTAACGTGAGGACACGCTGCGGAGTGGTCTGGAAACTGAAGGAGGGAAGGAAAAACAAACAAACAAAAGATGTCGGCATTTTTTAAATCAATTTCTCATCAACTACACATGAACTATAACTGACTGAATGTTAATTAGCGCCACCTGGATGACTAGTTGATAATAATAATAATCTTGGAAAAATGTGAAAGCATAAAAGAATTTGAAAAGTAGGACAAAAAAGAAGAACAGACAAAACGAAGGTTGAACTGAAGTGAGCAGGAAGTTCAGGCAGTTGGTGACGTCCACCACAGTTAGTCTGCAGAGTTGATTTGTAATAATAACCAAGAGTGAATGAATGCTAATTTTATTGGAGAGAAACAAGGAGAGAAATCTAACGTTAGAAACAGTGAAACATTTGTCTTTTGTCTCCAGCTGCTCAGCCTTTTTTTTTTCTTCAAATGTGATTTAAAATGAACTCTCACGAAACAATAAACGTATTAACCAACAAATATCAACAAGACTGCCACCAACCGGGAGCTTCACCTTGACAACCAGGCAGTGTGAAAACGGAGGAGTAGGGGAGGAGAAGGAGAAGGGGGAGGAGGAGGAGCAGGACATGAAAAAAAAAAGAAGAAGAGAAGAATTAAAAGAGGGAGAACTGGAACAAACTGGTCTGTGGCTCCTGCCGTTGCCCCAGGATACGGATGGAGCAAGAAAAAAAAAAGTGAATTTGGAGCTGAAAGGAGCTGCAGCTGCCTGGTTTCCATGGCGATGTGGATGCAGGGCAAGTGAAGAGAGAGTAGGAGAGAGAGAAAGGGAGAGAGAGAGAGAGAGAGAGGAGAGAAGGACACAGATGAGGCAGAGACAAACAGAGAGGAGGAAAAGGAGTGAACACAGAGGAGAGGAGAACAGACAGGCAGTAAAAGGAGGAGGCCTAAAGAGGAGGAGAGGGAGATGTGGAGGGGAAGTTGAGCTCAGACATGGAGCCCCATGACTTGCCACAGGAAACTGCCACCTTCAGGGGAACCTGAGGGAAAGACAAAGACACACACACACACACACACAGAGGTTATGAGGTTACGTTCGTGATTAGTTCAGGAAGCTGACAGAATCTCAATTTGTTTACAAAAATAAAAATATTTTTTAAAACACAAAAGGGAAAAAAAACTTGACCCATTTATTGAATAATGATAAAAACAGATGCTGTGAATTAGGACTGTAAGGTCAGAGCTGTCACTGAAAGACATCATCATCATCTTCATCACTTTTTCTGCATATTATGGCTGATTCCTGTAGACATAATGACATCATAAAGATGAGCATCTATTCATGCAGGACGCCACTGAAGGTCTAGGTCAGAAACACACAGTAAGCAACTGCAGTTAAGGCCGGTGTGATGTCACTGTTCCCCAGAGACAGGATTATCAAGATCACACTGAGTCTGTCGTCCATCTGAAATGAATTCATGGGCTGAACGCAGCTCACGGGCCTTAGTTCTGAAACGTATTCCTAAATGTTGCGACTTGATCTGCAGTGACTTGAAGTCTGACTCCAAGTGACCTGGAGTAACTGTAGACTTTGACCAACATCTGGACAGACATCTACATAAAATAAAAGTCTTTATTTTTAAGACAAAAGACATCTACATAAAATAAAAGTCTTTACATTTTGACCTTTGACTGACCTTGAGATGAACGCCCAGATGATGGATATGCTGCAGAGACTCCATGGTGTTCTTCACCAACGCTGTAAGGGACCACACGTTATTATTTTACAAACAGGTTCCTGTCACTGACAGCAACATTTCATCATGTCATGTTTGTCTGTGGAAAAACCACATTCTGAAATGGTTCTTTGGAGATTTTGGTTCTTGTCATGACACCTGCTCATGTGGTTGTTGAGATTTGGCAGCAGCACAAGCTAAATGTCAAATCTGTGTTCCACAACATTCATGGTATAAACTAACTAACGATGTGGCCCAGTAAACTCACCTGCGAACTCCTCCACCTGCGAGTCCTCCACCTCGTACAGGAGCTCGTCGTGGAGCTGTGCCGTCAGCCTGCAGATACAAACACACATTCAACAGAACCAGCGCCACATGTTGGTCATTGAACAAACCAGCAGAGACTCCATCATCCTCCTCCTCCTCCTCCTCTAAGGTCAGTGACTAATCTGTTGGTGTAGTGTCTGTACCTGGCAGTTAGAGACGATGATGAGGAGACGAGGTCAAAGATCCTGATCATGGCCATCTTACAGAGGTCGGCCGCAGAACCTGTTTGTACACAGTACACACACACACACACACGGGTAAAGTACACACACACACACACGGGTAAAGTACACACACACACACATGAGTAAAGTACACACACAGGTACACAGGTAAAGTTTTTGAATCCACGTTACCAAAGAAGAGTTTTAGTCTTAGTCTTTGAGTTCTTTGAAAATGTTTGACGTTACTTTTGGGTCGTCGTCTATTATGTGTGAAAATTCTAATAACACGAAGATCAAATGAAATAAAGTCTGACTTCTGTGCTTTGCTTCGACAGAGCAGCAACCGTTTCAGGCAGTAAAACTCGGTTGTATTAGTGATTAAAGGTGAACTGAAGCTCTTTCAGTGGGTCCACCTGTGACGGTACAGGAGACACCTAACATGTGGTGTGGTATTTGTGGTCTACGTCCTACAGGTCAAGTGTGATCCCTCTGACCTTGGACTGTGAAGTTGACGGCCTGTCTCTCGGCCTGCATACGAGTCGCCCAATCAGGAGAGCGGATGTGAGGGAGGCTCCGACGACGACCCATGATGGATAACACATAACCTGGGGGAGAACAAGGTAAAGAAATGTTGACTTTAAACACATTTGAAGAGCAAACAGAAGGACGTCTGTGTGAAAGACGGAGTGTTTGACCAAGAACCAGAAAACCACAGAGACACACAAATGTTGTTCACGCTGAGAACGCCACACACCCCCGAATATTTCAGACTTTAAAGTCTGGTCTTTTCTGGTTCTGTTTGTGTGATGTGTGTGTGTGTGTGTGTGTGTGTGTGTGTGTGTTGATCTGTGTGGCAGCTTCAACTTCCCGCTGCTTCCATTTCAATGACTAGAAGACTGGTTCTTGGTGTGAAGGACCACTGTTGACAGAGAGCATTAAGAGGTGCATGCTGGGACAGAGGTCAGAAAGACGGTCCCAGCAAATGAGCTTCAGGATCAGAAAAGAATCTCACAGATTCCTTTGAAAGTTGGACTTCCCCTTGTTAGCAAAGACTCATTTTTGTCCGATCCTTTTATCGTGATCCAGTGAACAATAAAAGACAACAGTCGTCCATCGGAGACAACACCTGGAACAACACCTGGAACAACACCTGGAACAACACCTGGAACAACACCTGGAACAACACCTGGAACAACACCTGGAACAACACCTGGAACAACGGCTGGAACAGAAGCTGAGTTGAATTTGTGCATTTTTAGATGGAGAAACCCTAAAATAATAGGGCATTATGGGTGAACTGTCTTTGTAGTATGAATAATTGAAATTCCCACCACACACACACAGACAGACACACACACACACACAGACAGACACACACACACAGACAGAATGACAAAACAAACTGTGACATCCAAAACACTCCAGTTCATTCACACACAACATTCCACAAAAAAAGAATGTGACTGACACACACATATTATATACAGGTATGCAACACACACACACACACACACACACACACACGTACACAAACAGTGGGCCCGGTACATTCCACTCTCCGGACGACAATGTGGTTGGATCTAATACTTAATCCCTGACACTGAGTCAAACCAAACACAGCATCACATCTGAACCATCCTTTTCTGAGAACACACACACACAGACACACACTCACCGGGACAGAGCATAATTGCACAGGAAACAAGCTCTCTCACACACACACACACACACACCCGAAGTGACCCGCCCAAAACCCCGGGCTCAGCTAGGACTCTCCAGTCCCAGCTCTGCAGCAGGGATGTGACCCGTGTTCTGGGGCCCAGTCCAACAATGTGGAGTGGACACTAGTTCAGACAAAACACATCACACAATTGGTGTCCAATCAAAGTGGAATGTGGGTGTTTTTTCTAGCCAGGCTGGACTGTCCAACAAAGGGACAGTCCAGCACTCTTCACTGTCAGTTGATTGGACCAAACATGAAAAGAAGCGTCAGTGTATTTCCCCCAGCAGACAGAGCTGAAGGACAGACCGACTGCAGACAGTTGGAAGGTTTGATTCCAGATGGGGTGATTTAAAACGTCGAGGTCCCACTGAGGTGCAGCGCTCCACTGTTTTGTTGGTGCGTACACCTCCAGAGTGCAGCGGACGTCCACACTGTAAAACTGTGGGGATTACGTCAGGATTACGTGAAGATTGTGACCCAGTAAAAAACAGAAGTGAACGGTTCCTCTGTCCTCGCCCCCCATGTTTACTACACCACAGAGTATTTTTCATTACTTGGATTACAGAGATACATTCAAGACAGATTTCAACAGTACAACCTGAGAGACTCTCTCTCTTTACCACCAACTACTAACCACTCACCTGCCTTTGGGTTACTGTGCACTGGAACCTATGACAGGTTTTATTAGCAGATTATCAGAGTGTGAGACAGAGGGAAATGGGATTAGATTAGAAGTCTTAATCCTAAATCTTTCACAGATGACAAACTATAAACTAAATATTGTTTGTGTATATTTAGAACAATTTGGTCAAAACATTTTCATACTTTTCACATGAGAATGTGAGGGAGTGTTAAGACAGGACTTATAAATAATACTGCAGGTAAAACACAGTGATGAAACAGTTTGAAAACCCAAATGTTAACCATCAGACCTGCCTGAAATAACAAGGTTTGTGGGAAATTAGCTGCAGGTTCTGAGAAAGGAAATATTCCAAACAGTAACTCGTAGTCAGGCCAGACAGAGGTCAAACAACTTTGATAGAAAGTTGAGAACCACAGAACTGTTGCCTTCAGTCAGGGTGAAGGTGACCATGTTAGGGTGGGACTGTAAAGAGGAAGTGTCCCCCCACCCCCGAGACCCTCTCCAACAACTTCTCTCTAGTAGACATGAATGTGAGGGGCTTGTACTCAGACCTTGTTTGTGGCAAATCTGAATGGTCTTCTGGATGAAGGCCTGGACTTCTCTGTAGGTCTGGAGGAACCGGTCCTGGAACTGTCTGGCCTGGTCAGAGCTAACGCCCAGGATCCCTGACAGTCGTTCACGACCTGCAGGAGCCAACGTTTACTCGTTACGTAAGGTTCATTTTTCTTTGACTTTTCATGAGTTTCAGTTCAAAATGAAAACCAAGATCTGATTTTGGAGACTAGATCCAAAAAAAAAAAGAGTTAGAACTTAATTTCACATTTTATTGACATTATTATTAAAATGTGTCGTATCATAAAGAACTAAACGCAGCTAACCTGGATGATTGTTTTCACCTTTGTCCTTCTCAGGTTATTTTTATGTGTATTGTTAGATTTATGTCTTTATCGTATCAAATATTTAATAATTACTGTAATAAGTACTGTTATAAAAATAATTAATATTATTATTATTATTCCGATGATCTAGAATCTATTTTTATCCCCCCAGTCTCCCTCCCCCCCTTACACCTTCTCCCTGCCGTCTCATAAGTTGACCTATTTGTGTGTGATACGTTGGTCTATGTGTCACGTACATGACAGAGCTGGGGTTCATGGCGCTCTTTCTCTCTCTCTCTCTCTCTCTCCTCCTCCTGCCCCTCCTCCCTGTCCTGATTATTGTCTCCTGGAGAAAGCTTCCTTTTAGTATTCTGTCGCCATGACAACGCAGGCTTCCATGTAGGAGCTGTCTGTCTGTACTGATCGGGATTCAGTTCTTGTCACTCTCTCCAGTGCTCTCCACTTCTACCCTTTCCCCTACATTAGTGTCACCGCTCCAGTTTTTTCCTCTAACCTTCACTGTCGTCACCATCCTCCTACCTCTGACATCTCACTTTTCTAAAGGTTTCCTTCACCTGGTTGTTAAACCCCAGTCAGTGAACATCATTCCAGTCACTCACCCTTCCACACCGAGGCTTCCTGTAACTGAGAGCTGTGATCAGAAATATCACTTCACACTCAGAGCATCAGATTCTGCTGAACTGCTGCTGAGAAAATGAACTGAATACATGAGTCCTGGCCCACTGGCTAAAGTGTGACCATGTGCTGGAGAGTCACGGCTAATTGGTTAATCAAATCAAACCTTTGTTTTTCTCAATTGGTGGTGACGCCATCTTGAGGGGAAAACCAGCAAAGACCTGTTTTTGTTGATGTGCAGCTGTAAACAGGTCAGAACTGATTATCCACGCACTATATATATATATATATATATTCACACATATATACACACAAATATATAGAACTTAATTTAATCTGACTTTAAATTCTATTATATAAACATATTTTTATGTGTGATTTATAAAAACCTTTGTTTAAATTGTTTAACTCATTTCTTTGACGTTTGATTGAAGTTCTCTGATGTACATTTACTAGATTACGGACATAAGTGTTATTTGTATCAAATTAGACAGTTAGTAATTAGATCAGACAGTAATCAGTGATGCATCATTTAAAACCACTCACTGTCTGTCACTGTGTCACTCTGGTTTGATGGGAGTTCTGATGACACTTGTCTTTGTGGAGCTGACATTTATTATACAGGCAGTCAGTGCTTTGACATTCTCCTGCCTGTTGAGTCCTCGTCATAACAGGAGCAGGAGCTGCTCCTCTGTTGGCCTGGGGGACAGTGTGTAAAGACCTCCTGATAGCGCTAACCTCCACAAACACACTGGTCTGTTCACCAGAGATGAACAACAACATTGATGAAGAACCGACCCAAGGTTATTTTTGTGGCATTTAAATCCACCGCCAGTGACACAGAGGCAGTGTGTGACGCTCAGCCGTGGTTTTCTAGTCAGGCAAGTTTGTTTACCGAAACACCTACGTTTCCCAACCATGTATGGGTCACTGGGGGCACAGAGTCTCTTTATGGGCCACAAGGGTGCTTTATGCATTCATCATCTTGTTCCCTGTGCTGCTCACTCACACTGCCCAGCTGTGTCCACTGGGTGGAATCAGGAATGTGTTTACTACATCCAAGGAAAGATCTAATCCAGGATTTTTCTTTGGCTCTGACTTGTTTGGGGGTTTTTTTTGGACTAGAATTATCTGTGCTGTAGGTTTACACACATCCTAATTATACCCTCTAAAGTGTTGAGGGTGTAAATAAACCATAAACATCAGCCATTTTTAAAAATCCGCCTTCTCCACTGGGACTGGAGAGTCTATAAATTAATATAAAACCATGGGAGTTCCTCCAGGCAGCCTAGACTTTATCAGGCCTAAATATGGAGTTGTACTGTTCGTGGATCAACAACCACCTTTTATCCCAGTTCTCATGTAGAGACGACGTCTGTCTGCATTACCCACATCAGGAGCTGAACCGTAACCGTCTCACTCTTCATACGTGGTAATA
Organism: Cynoglossus semilaevis; assembly: GCF_000523025.1. Lineage (NCBI taxonomy): Eukaryota > Metazoa > Chordata > Actinopteri > Pleuronectiformes > Cynoglossidae > Cynoglossus > Cynoglossus semilaevis. The sequence goes on along the minus strand of NC_024307.1, from coordinate 27,001,689 downwards.
GAACATATAGTAGTCCTGTAGTGCTGTGAGACCGTGTGTGTAGGTGTGGACGTGTTCTCACCTGCCCCGTACACCACAGAGTAGACCATACGTTTGGCTTGTTCTCGGTCCTCAGGGGTCACGTCACATTCACTCAGGCCTTTCCTGAGTTACAGAACATAATGTTTAGTTAAAACAGAACTGCAAATTCAATGTTTTTGGATGAGTCAGAGATAAAAACAGGTGAAAACACTTGTTATTGGTCTGTCTGTTCCAGAGAAAAGGTTTCATTCTATTTAGAAATGTTGAATTATCTAGATGAATCATGATTAATTGAGAATAATCCACAGCTTTCATGCGATAGTTCAGATTCAGATGCAGTTGTTTGACAGCCCTGGTTTAATTCAGGGCAGCAGTGATAATAAAGGTCTGGAGTTTAACAGGAAGTGAAGTTGGACCAGGGGAGAAGAAGACAAGGGTAAAGAGACACAGACAGTAATGTCATGTGACTTGTAGACAGTGGTAGTTTCGCGACTCAGACAATGGGACGTCTGTACAGTGGCATTTCAGCCAGGGCTGAAGGGAAGCTGCCAGGACCGATCAGTGTACAGTGTGCCCCCAACACACACACACACACACACACACACACACACACTAAAATAAAGCCAATGTCCCTGTCATCCCATTTCAACATTGTACAGTCCTACGTGGTCAATATTTGACGGACAAACTCTTAAAATATCTTAACTTATGTTATGTGAGATTACTGGACCAAATCCTACACTAACTTAATGTGAGATTACTGGACCAAATCCTACAACTTAGAATCCCTCGGCTGAATGAGGACTGAAGGTAAAAGCTGTGGTTATTTAACCATGAAGATGTGACCTGGAGAGGAGCGCCAGTAGACCTCAGAACAGCCATGACAGGATTGTAACGCCCCCTTCTGGACACACTTATAAATGATTAAATATGTATGTAGTATGTCTTTCAGCTTGTAGTTGATTCTCTACAATTATAATATGTGTAGAAAATATATGTGTTGTATCAAATGAACTGGCTGGTTGAGCCTTTTTGAAGAACCAGTTGGTAAAAGAGTGTTTTATTTATCTTCAAATGAGGATGTTCTCGTGTAAAAAAGGCAAAACATGGAGCTCAAACATCTATCACCTAAAAAAATAGATGTAACTGAGCTAAAAAAAAAAAAAAAGAAGAAGAAGAGAAAAAGTACAAATGAAAATTAATAGGTTAGGCAAAGGATTTTCTAAAAGTGGTCAGAAACGGAAAAGGTTCACATTGGAGGAAGTTTCACAGAAAATATAAAGTTGAACAAGTTTAGTATATCACAGCTCAAACAATTAGAAAAAAGGTAGTCAGAAATTAGGAAGGTTTCAGGGGAAAATGATCCAAGGACGTCTACACAACAGTCAGTGGAGTTTGGTTTGTTCCCTGAGGCTCAAGGAGTAAAAAACAGAGTAAAAATGGTTACGGATGGAAATGGAAGTTTTAAATAAAGTACTGTTAAAAAAGTATCTGAAACCGTTGGTTTGCGTCAGTGTGTCCTACCACTGAGACGCCAGCAGGGTGAAGACGTCGGCCTGAGGCTCTGTGAAAATCCGCAGCAGCTCAGGGTCAGAGGACAGATGGGCCAGAAGACGCAGCTCCACCTGGCAGAAGTCTGATGAACAGACAAACAACTGAGTCAGTCACTGAGAACCTGCAGCCTCACCGACCAGTCACTAATGATGATTTAACAAGTCTTTTCTTTTCTATGACCTTTGGCTCATGTTGGTTTCCACTTCAGCCATTATCAAATATAATGTCTCACTGTTGTTATATATTTAGTCTTCAGTGAGTTAAAGATAGCTAATTTTAGCTAGGGATAGCGAGCTCTAGCATTTAAGCAATGTTTATCAATTTTAATTATCATAGTAAAATAAAATATAATAAAGGATAAAAGATATTTAAGACATTGAAAAAGGAGATTTATATTTACTCCAGACACATCATGGATAAAAATTGGAGGATAAAAAACGATTTTGACATTTTTGGCCTGATTAACAGAAACATTATATATTTTAGTCATTTTATGACATACTACCCAGATTAGTACTGTGTACTCTAACCACCATAGATGATCTGAAGAACCTGGAGCACTGAGTGACAACCATTACTAAGACAAACCCAATGAAAGCAGTGGAAGGTTTAGTCAGAGACCTAGAGTTCAGCAGAAGACACAATGAGAGTGAGGAAGTCAAAGGACTGTCTCTGTGTTACATTACTAGACAAATGAGGCCTTATGTAATGAGGGCACAGAAGGGAACAGTTTTGTGCAATCAAACTCCATCATATTGTATGTGTAGTAGAACTACAGTTTTTCACTGTGGCTTAAATATCAAGTACAGCACACAATAGTACACTCACAGTACGAGATACTCATATTTCTAGCCAGTTACATCACTGTTTAAATAGGAGAGATGCAATAAAAGTACAACCTACTAAATCAGTCCATGGTGAATCAGTTCACAGTGACTGTGGTCTGCCCTTCACTGAACCCCCACTGTATTAGGACTATTTAGATGTAAGTCATGACACTTGATCCAGTGACTCTCAACATTTTCCATCTGCACATAATCTCATTTTGAGTGGACTGAGGAAACGCCGGGTGTCGTGTAACTCCTCACAGTACCACCCTCCTCAGTGATTAGAGACGATGGAGGGTTTTATCATCTACAGGAGACAGAACAGTGGTATACATACAGTGTACACTATGTATGGTTAGGTTGAAAAGGCTTGGACTTAGTGAGGAGAAAGGGATAGCATTTTTTATGAGCACATTTACCACTATTTACCGAAGCACACAACTGTAGCAGTTTGCTGAACACTCTCAACAAATGGGAATTAGGGGTAGAATCTGATGAGAAAAATGACTAAAGTGTCCTCATCTCCATGGTCCTTGACTATAGGACTAAGTGACTCAAGCAGCGTGGACTCAGACTACATCCTGGCCACTCACTCCTGGTTCCACATTGACATTTTTTCAAGGTGAACCTGAACATATGGAAACTCCACTCAGATCTTTGTTCAACTTTTTCCTCAGACAAGGACTCTGAGTGGAAATACTGGGGAGAAAACACAAACACAACTCTGAATATTTCTGCTGACTATTTATTAGACTAAAACTCAAGGATTTCTTAGCAGAACTAAAACTCAACAGGAGATCCTCTCAGACACCGTCAGACACCATGGTTACTTGGAAACAGTGACTTGGACCAGGATTGTCGCAATAGACGTTTTGCCAAGTGTGAAAAAGCCATACTGTAAAACCTGAAGAACACTGGGTACACAGAGGTACAACAATATGAGGATAATTTACTGCAACTAAACTGGGTATCTGGGTGAAAACTACAAGGGAAAGTATCTTAAAAAAAACACACAGGAGCAATAAATTATCCTGGAGGACATTTTCCCTCCAATTGCGAACTAGAGACACCAATAAAAGCTCTGAATGAAGCGACTCTGTAACAGGACTGTCCTGAAGAACAGAATAAAACCATGAATTATTGGTCGACGTGACAGTGAATGTAGAGCTTCATGCACTGGTGCTTTTAGTACAAGGAGAGTTCAACAAATGTATGAAGATGTAAAGGCACAGAACCTTTAAAGAAAAAGGAAATCCTCTCAGTGTGTCAGTTCACTATTTTATGTTATTTTAGGTCAGAGATCGATTGAACGTGGACAAGAGAAAAGGGAGTTTTGGAGAAGACAAGAAGATGTAGATCTGGAGTGAAGTGGAGGAGCGTGGCTTTGGTGATGATGAGGTGAAGATGGGATTTTCTAAAGATATCTTCTCATCAATGTTTTATGAGCCTGATCAAATTTCCCCCAGGCAGGGCCACCAGCCTCACCAACATATTGCTGAGTAGGATCTGAGTGTGTGTGTGTGTGTGTGTGTGTGTGTGTGTGTGTGGTCTTAGTCAAGCACGATGTCCTTTATGAGGTTGAGGATAGATGTAGGATGAAGATGTGAACTCAGTAAGATAATAACTGGTTATGGTTGAGATGATGTTTAGACCAAACAAAAGATTATTATTATATATTATACTATAACTACAATTATTAACATCAGTGTCATATTAAAACGATGAGGATTTTATTTCCTCATTGGTCACAATAAATTTTATATTTTGTGTTATTATATATATATATATATATATATTTGTGAGGAACAGAAACTGCTTTTTCTTAACTTCTCGTGTGTGGCTCTTTTTTCATCTTATATAAACGGACACAATCAACATTCCGTGTATTGATCAGTGCAGAAATAGCTCTAACCTACAGCATATATAGATTGACCCTTCATGAAGTGGCTTTAAATGTCAACTCACTTCCAGAAAGTCACGACAGAAATACCAAACCAAGACAGTCCTACATGTCTAATTTTACTAACTCTAATAATAAAAATGACCACTGATGTTATCTAGCCCTACTTTTACTCCAACTACACACTAAACTAGTACTAAATTTGATTTCCACCTGTCCTACACCACAGTCAAGTACTTCCCTGCCACTTCTAATCCTGAAGTCTAAGTGAATCTAAGTCATGTCAACCAGTGGGGCTAGGTAAATTGAGAACATACAAGGCCTCGTACAGCACCACAGCTTATTTTGATTCTCCTCTAAAGTTCCAAATATTTTCCCTTTAGTACTCGATGATTTGTTGTGTCGACCTCCTGCCTTGAAGTGCAGCTTCAACACAGCCCTGTCAGTCATTGTTATACAGCAGCCGATCAACTCACCAACAACAACACAGTTATTCTTCTAATCACTCAATTACATTGTGAACCTGTTGTATCTCACTCCTCCACTAGCCCCCTCTGCTGCAGGTTCCACCTCCTGCAGCTCCATCAACAGCTTATTAAGATTCTGAAGGGACCAAATCGTATCTCATCCATTTTTAAAGCCATCCTTCACAGTGCCCTCAACAGTCTGTGCTCGGTGATTCTCCGCACCGCGGCGTGCAGAATTCAGCTGAAGTTTTAAAAGCTTAAGAGCTCAACTTAAACCTGGGGATCCTCCCGAGTGTGAAGTGTCTCCTGTGGGTTGACGCTTGGTGGAGAAGAGCTCTCTGAAAGAATCAACACACGCAGCCCAGAACATACACTGCAGGTTGAATTGGACCGTGAAGGTGAAATAATCCCACATCTGTATTTCCAGAGAGGTTGTCATGGCTACAGAACAACAACTACAAGGAAGAATTTAGAAAAAAAAAGGTTTCCAGAATAATGTGATTCACTTTGCGAGAATGTTTTTTGCAGAAAAGTTTGTTTAGAAAAGAATGAAGTCCTAAAAGTTACTAAAATATTTCTCTATAAATATTTGCACAAAGCTCATGCTTCACTGCTGCTAAAGTGAGGTCAGTGAAGGTCACTAGAGGTCGAAATGCATTTGCCAATATTTGTTGAACCCTTTTTCCTGTTCTGGTCCAGAACATGCAGATAGATTAGAGATGACCGCTCTGGGAAACTCTCACAGGGAGATTACAGTTTGAGACCGAGGATTAGAGGAGATTATTAATCAGTTGTCAACATTTTATTAATACACATCCAATAATGAAGGCACGAGACATGTGTCCTCTCTAACAGAGGCAGATGATGAGAGTATGGTTTGCAGGATTACAGCAGTAGGATCTCACACACACACACACACACACACACACAGAGACCTTTGTTTTCTTTAGGACAGATGTACAGGGACAGGCTTCCTCCACTGCAGTTCAGAGGTTTTAAATGATGAGTAAAGGTCTTACCTGCAGCCAGGAAGGTCCAGCCTTTCTGTGGGATGAACATGGCTCGAGGATGAACGGTCACCACCTCCTCCACCTTTCCTGTGGGGACCAGACAGGAGCCCTGAGGAACACCTCTGCACATGATACGATTTGTCAACTCTTTCAAAATGACAAATACCCCCCCCCCCCCCTTTTTTTTCAAATATACTCCTAACATTTGCTGACAAAGAGTTAACACTGACGTCTGACTTAGTAAGTCCAATCATTAGGCCTCAGCCCTAACAGCAAATCAGAATCCAATCAGGATCAACTTGTCACTGTACTTTACAACAACTGGGCTCCGTCAGAGTGAAACATCACATCCTGTGTCAGCACAGTGAAAATACTACTTCAGCACCACACGCACAGTAATCAGAGGTGTTTAGAGTTACAAATGCTGCCCTGAAGGCAGGAGAATACAGCTGATAAGGAGATGA